>NC_040904.2:210220601-210567421 GCF_004126475.2 Phyllostomus discolor
CCCCTCCCCGGCTGCCGGCGGGTCTGTCCGCGGGTCTCCGGGTCTCCGCGTCTCGGCGTCACCGCACAGTCCCGGGCCGCTCGCCGCCGGCCACCCAACTTTCAGCGCTGCCCGGCGCCGCACCCTCGGCGCCGACTGGGCGTCAGCATCGTCGGGCCCCGGGCCCGGGCTCAGAGCGCGGGGCTCCGGGGGCCCATGGCTCTCGCCGCCCCGGGCTCGCGCCCCCCGCCCCCGCCGCTGGCGCCCTCCCCTCCGCCTGCCCTCTCGCCGTCGCTCGGCGCTGTCCCCCTGCTTGCCCCGCCGCGCTCGCCCCCGGCCCCAGACCCCTCTGGCCGACCGGCCGGGGCTCCGCCGCCACTTGCCCCGCTGCCCCCGGGGCTCTGCCCTTCTCGGGGCTCTGCCTCTCCGCGGTGTCTCCCGTCCCCGTCGCTCTCGCCCCTTCTCCCTGCGGGGTCTCTGTCTTCGCCCCGGTCGTCCTCCCAGCCGCTCCCCTGCCGCCGCCTCCTCCCGCTGCCCTCTCCCCGCTGCTGCGCGTCTCAATGTGTCTCCCACCGCGTCTCTGTCCTCCTCTGTCTCTGTCTCCCTCGCACCCCCGCGCGGCCCCCGCTGTCCCGGACCCAGGCCCCCCGCCGCCGCCGCCGCCGCGTCCCCGGCTCGCCCGGGAGCCCGAGCTCCCGCCGCCCGCGGCGCGCCGAGAACTCCCAACTCGCCGCGAGCCGCCCCGCTGCTTTGCGAGACTTTCGCCCCTCCTCACACGTGACCCGCGCCCCGCTGCGGGGGCCGCGCCGCCGCCACCGCCCCAGCCCCGGAGCCCCGGGCGGCCCAGGGGCCCGGCCCGCCCCTTCCCCTCCGCCTGGCGGGGCGTCAAGCCCCGTCCCACCCGCTGTTCGCGCGGGGCAAGGGGCAGGGGCAGGGGCCGGGGGGCTGCGTGGCCCCGCTCCTGCCCCTAAATCCTGCCCGGGTTTTCCTCCTGCCTCCAGAGGCGCTCCTCCCAGAACCCATTCCGATAATCCGCTCCCGGGTTTTCCACCCCGCCAAGGGGCAGGTGGAAAAGGTTCCTCGTGCCGAGAAGGGAGTGGGTGGGGAAGAGTCGGTCCGTGCTGGGTTCCTGGGCGCCGGGCCACTCCCCTCAGCGGTCCCCTTCCCCTCCTCAAGTGCCAGCAGTTAAGGACCCTGGGCAGCCCGCTCCGCAGACAGCGGTGGTCCTGCTGGAGGGACCCTCACAATCACCTCGGGCAGCGCCAGCCCCATTTTGCAGACTGGGAGACGGAGGACCCAGGGTCGCGAGCCTGCCAAAGAAACCCAGAGGTGGCACAACTGGTCCAAGCCCCACTCCCTTGTCCTCTGCATCCCCGTTACTTCAAAATGTCTTTATACGGGAGGGTCGCGCTGTTCTCCCCACAACCCCAGCCCCTGCCACTGTACCCCAGCCCTGGAAGACCTCAGCACCCTACAGCCTTTGGGGAGCCCGCCACTGCCGAGACCACTCTGCCGCCTTACTCCAGCCCTCTGAGGAAGGGCGTGGGAACGGGCATCTCCTCCAGGGCGGTAGGACACCTGCAGTCAGACAGTCGAAGAACTTCCCAGGGAGCCTGGCCAACGTCCCAGTGAAGAGAGGGAGAGACTGCGGCACCCTGGAGCTGGCCTGAGAACTCATTGACTATGAAATCCCCTCCAGCTCCTCCGTGCGGACCCCTGGACGGTGCGGCCGGCACAGGGACCACAAAGCACAAACCACAGTGACGGCGGCTTCCCCTCCCCTGCAGACCCTCCCCACCCGAAAGGGTCTGGTCCCAGTTCCTCCGGGTGACGTGCAGTCAGGCCCCGCCTGGCCCCACAGCCCATACACCTACACCACGTACACCCTGATTCCCATAGATTCCAGAACACACCAGATGCTTCCACACCCCTCTGCCTTTGCATGAGCTGTTCTTCCTGCCTGAAATGCTCTTCCCCGCTCTCTGCCCAGAGGATTCCTGCTGTTCCCCAAGCCCAGCCTCATGCTACCCCCTCGGGCAGGTCTCCTGACGCCGCTGTAGAGGTTGTCGTCCCCCGCTCATTCATTCTCCCAGCACCGGGCACAGGCTTGGTTCTTGTTAAGTGAGCTTGGGCGTCAGGCCATCCTGGGCTCCAGAGCACTTAGGAACTGCGTGATCTCGGGCAAGTATTTTACTTACCCCATCTGTAAAATGGGGGCCCCCACAGTCCCTCCCCTCGCAGGGGCAGATCGGGGGAGGCAGACTCACGGGAATGCGCAGCTCACGGTAAAAGCGGCTGGCCCTTCTCAGCCCTCCCTTCACCACGGGCAGACCTCCCCAGCACCCGTCCCACCCCACGCTGGCCCCCTCACTGCCGGGCTGTGCCCTCGCAGGCTGTGCGCCTCGCAGGCGGGCAGCCAGGACCGCAGGGCCACGGCAGGAACCTTGGTGTGCGAATGGACGGGGGAACGCGAGCCCTCTGAATGCCGGCTCAGTGGCGGATGTGTGCCTGGTGCCCGTCACACCTTTCCACGGGTTGAGTGGAGGAGGGTGCAGGTGAGGCAAACAACCTGTGGTCCCTTTACCTGGTCAGAGGCCAGGGCTGGTGGTGGCCCGAGAGTGTGCGCTGCAGGGGCAGGTGGAGGGGCAGGCAGGAGGGGGAGATGGAGGCAGCGCGTCTGTAGCCCCAGAGCGCATGCGCCTGTGGGACCAGACGTGATGCAAGGGCACTGGGCACACCAGTCTGAGGGGGCGGTGGAGAAGGAAGGGGGGGCCTGGTGGCCGTGATGTCACGGGGCCAAGAAGAAACATCTGGGGGCGGTCACCTCGCTTGGCCTGCTGCTGCAGCCTGGCGCCCCCTGTTCGCCTCCTATAAGGAGGGTCCTGTGGAGGCTGAGGGTGGACGGGCAGGCACTGGGGAGACACACAAGGACAGCCCCAGGCAGGGGGAATGTCATGGACTCCAGGCAAAGGGTCCCTTCTCCACCATCCAACCCTTACGCGACTGTGGGCAGCTCCCCTCTCCTCTCCGGGCCTTGGTGTCCTCACACGTACAGTGGGGAGGGTCATGCCCACTTTAAGGGGCTGTTCAGAGGGTGATTAAAGTCTGAAGAGGAATTTGCCCTTGTTCATTACATGTCTGAGTAGCTTCCAGCAGGCAGGGGTGGGAGCTGCGGGGAGGGATGGGACGCAGGTGTGCAGAGGCTGTGGGGTGGGGGAGGGGAGGCTTGGGTGTCAGAGCCTGGATGACCCTGGGCAAGTTGCTCGTCCTCTCTGGGTCTCAGAGGATCATCGAACACAGAAGCACCCCCTGGATGGAGCGGGGGCGGGGACAAGCACCCCCTGAGCGCACACTGCGTGCCCAGCGCTACTCTAGGCTTTCACAGGTGCCGTCTCCTTTAAGCCTCACCAGAACTCTGAGACACAGGCCCTGCTACCGATGGGAAACCGAGGCACGGGCTGTATCGTTATGAGTGGTGTGGTCTGGGTGGCCAGGGACAGCTCTCTGGAAGGGTGAGGCCTGCTCTGGAGTTTGATGGAGAGTGATGACGGTGAAACCTCTGTCTGTTCGGCCACAGCACCCCACTCACTCCCCACTCACATCTGCACCCCACGACACCTCCGTGAAGTAGAGGCTGCGACTAGCCCCTCCTCCCACCTCCCCACCCGGTTCGCAGGGCAGGAAGCTGAACCGAGACGTGGCAAGAGGAAGGGCCTTGCCCAGGGTCACTCGGCAAGTGAGCACCTGCCTGGCCCAGGGTTCGAACCAGCTGCTAGCTTCTGGGGAAAGGTCACTGCAGGGCACTCACTACGGGGCTCACTCCGTCCGCACGGGCCCTGAGGGCTTGTGCCGAGGGCTGGGGGGACTGGAGAGGAGAAGCACCTGGCCAGGAAGGTGGGACAGCTGGGCAAGGGCCACTTCAAACTGTCAGCGTCACAGAGTTTAGAGGTTTTGGCCTCGAGAGCTCCTTAAAGTCCAGCCAGCCGATGCTACAGATGGGGCACACTGAGGCAGCCAGCTGCTGAGATGAGAAACCAGACCAGGACACAGCTGGCCTGTCTCAGAGCTCTGTCGCCTTGAGCGGTGAGGACTAGAGGTAGGGAAAGGGAACTGGGGGGTCCAGAGGGCCAGGACCCATCCTAGCAGGCTGTGCCCTGGAGATAGAGGCCTGCAGGGGTCTCTCCCACCCTCCGCTCCCACCCTCGCCCACCCCCCCCACCAGTACTCAGTAGTCACCAGGGTGGAATATTTTAGCACCTATAGAAAAACTGCCACAGACGGCCTGTGGCAGCTGTTGCTAAGGAGACGCTCCCAAAATAGCCCCCCTCCGCCAACCTTTCCCGCTGCTGCTCCTGCTGTGGGGAGGGGAGGAGGGTGGCACACACGCCCTGGCCCCAGATTCACCCACCCACCCTGCCCCCAGTGCCCACAGCTGTCAAAATCCCAAGCAAGCCGGAGACCTGGGCAGCCACAGGTCTGCCGAGGGGGCCAGAGCGGGCCGGAGCAAGCCTCAGCGTGCTTGTGGCCTCGGCCACAGTCCTCCACTGGCGGAAGAAGGTCACCCGACTGGAGGGAGATGGGAAGGAAGAAAGCTCTGAATCCAAGACCCGCAGCAGGGGCTTACACACGCACAATCACGGACCTCACCGTCTTACACACCCTCTGGACACACCACAAGTATGGCCCACAAATGCCCACCTAGATGCTCACGTACACCCTCAAAGACAGAACAGATGCAGAGGTGACCACGAATGCCACAAGCTCACGCCACACACCTGCAAGCTCATGCCACATAGCCACAAACACACACATTTGCATACATGGACACAAATACGTGTCCCAAGTACACACATACCAGCATATACACACATGCGAGCACACACAGCAATGTGTACACAGCCTCACAGCACATGAGCACACACCTGTCCACACATGCCCAGCTTGGGGCATGCAAAGGGGATTCAGTGGTGTTACCCATGGGCTCGGCCCAGGGCCATGCCCTAGGGCCTCCAGGCTTCCTCACTTGGTGGGGAACCTCTGCGGCCCAGCCACAGGGTGGAGATTAGGGAGAGGTGCAGAGGGGGTGAGTGGAGGGTGATGTCTCTGCGAAGCCCTGTATTCAGATGGTCTGGGGGTCAAAGGATCCCTGGTGCCCGGGAGCGCTGTCCTGGACCCATTCCGTGGGAACTGGAGCAAGGGGGAAGGGGATTCTCACCTGCAGGCTGGACACCTCTGGGCATGGAGAGAGAGTTCTGAGCCCCGGGTCCCTGTGCAGCTGGTTGGCAACAAGGCTGCAGTTGGGGCCGGGGTGTTGATGACGGCAAGGAGGCAACAGGGTGGCCACGGTGATGGTCCTCAACACGTGTAAAGCACTTCACAGTTTGTAAGCCACTTTTACACATTATTTCACATACTTGGTAAAAGCTACTCTGAGTGCTGGTGTTCCCATCTCTGAGACCCAGACGGGATTTTGAAGACCACACAGCAAGTTGCTAGCAGAGCCGGAACCAGAACCCCAAGAGGCGCCAGCACCCAGCTCTTCCACTTGGCTGTGCTGTGCCAGCCGGAGAGCGGGCCATGGGGTGCTTGCTCGGCTTCGCCCCTGATTGGAAGTCAAGCCAAGCCTTCCATCTCCCCACCTGGAAAGCTGAAGAGTGAATCCCCGGGGGTGAGTTCAAGCAGCAGTTTGTGGCCGCAGCCGGGGCTGGGGAGTGGTGCCTGCTGAATGCCCTCGGGATGCGCGCGCAAGGACGAAGGGAGCTGAGTCGCTTCCCTCCGCACTTGGCCAGCCGCTGTCTCTCTCCAGCCGCGCTCCTCGGCTCCGGTTCATAAATTCGGGTTCCGGGTCTTCGCTGGCGCCGCGTCTCTCCGGAGACGCGGCGAGCGGCATGCGGTTGCCTTGGGAACCTCGTCTGGGCTTGGGCGCGCGGCGCACGACTTCAGGCGGCGGGCGCTGAGCCTGCGCTGCACGCGGAGAGTGGCTTTTGGAATCTCAGAGACACCTGTCGCCAGCGGCTAGGGGAGGGGGCCGCGTCGTGGCTAGGCTTGTTATGTTTTTCTTTTTATTTACGGTATAACCTAATACATACATCTGAAGAGTACAGATGGGTGATTTATATAGATATAGAAACATCGTGTAATCAACACTCAGATCAAGGTGCAGAGAACTTCCAGCGCCCCAGAAGGTTTCCTCCGGCCGAGAGGTTATTTATAATTGTCGTCTTCATCATATATATACTTCTGCGGGAATAAATAGGCGAGGGAAGTGATCGCCTTCCGAGAACACAGAATTTCCGTGTCTTTTCCAGGCCGCCCACGGACCCCACGTCCTGTAAAGAGGAGCAAGGAAGGGCATTTGTCTCGTGGTTTACTCTTTGCAAAGCGCCTTCGACACCGAGCTAACCCACTACCCTACGCAGTCAGTACTACTTGGTTCACACCCGGGTTACCAATGAGAACACCGCGACTTGGGGAGATTTGACTAAATTGCCTGAATGACGGAGCCTGAGACTCCAACGAAGGTCTTTGTAACCTTGACGTTTATCACAACCCCCGCCCCCCTTTTCCCTGGCCATTGGCCTCTTTTAAAAAGGGAGACACCAAATAAAATGCACTGGGACAGCGGGTCGTGTGATATTTCTGCTCCCGTTGTGTGTGTAATTCCTTCTACTTGGGACTCTCTTCCCCAGGGTTTTGCCCTTGAGGCAAACAAGCTCCTCCTCATCCTTCAAAACCCACCAGGGCATCCTCTGGAGTTTTCCTAAGTGAAATACTCCTTCGAGACTCCCCCAACCCAGGATAAGACTCCTTCCTCTGTGCTTCCTCTGTGCACGCCCGAGCGCCCACCTCCCGCAGTGCGCCCAAGGGCTCCCCGAGGCTGCCTCGAAGTTCGACCTTCAAGGCGCTCCGCTTGCAGCTGGTCTTCAGTAAATATTTGGAACTGCCCGTGAAGCGGCTTTGGAACCTTGGTTTCCCCGCTTTGCAAAAATGGGACCCGCAGTGGCCCTGTCGCATGCCACTCAAAGGATACTGGGGGAGAGGAGGAGGGCTTCACTCCCACCCGGGGCGGGACCGCAGGAAAAGGGCGACAGCCCACCGCACTCAGTTAGGGAAGGGGCGCGCCCGCGGCTCCCCCGCAGACCCCGGCTGCCCCGGAAGAGTTCGTTCCCTCCGCGGGGAGCGCCCCCTCGCCGAGGCCAGGAGAACCTAGAGCGACCCCTAGAGCCCCGAGGGAAGTCCCAGGATGCCCGGCCCACAGCTCCCCCCTCTCTCCAGGGTCCTGCCAGGGCGGAGGGACAGATTAAGAAGAGCGAGTCCTCAGGATGGGGGTTTGCACGCTTTCCTTCCGCACAACTGGAAGCACCTGGCGGGATATTCGAACACAGCGGTGGGAGATGCCGAAGGGCTGCAACAAGGAAGGAAAAAAAGATTACACATACTTTAAAAAATCCTCCCGGGGGATATGTTTATTGATTTTAGAGAGCGAGGGAGGGAGGGAGGAAGAGAGAGAGAAGCTGGGGGGGGGGAGATCAGTCGATTGCCCCCTGTAGTCAACCCCACCAGGGATAGAACCCACAACCTCAGAACGTGCCCAGGCCAGGGGTAGAAACCTCAGCCTTCTGGTGTGCTGGAGGATGCTTCCACCAACTGAACCACACGGCCAGGGCTGCACATATTTAAAAAAAAAATAGTTGAACAAGTCCCGCATGCTTCCCTCCATAAATCTGACTTTGAACATACGTTTCGCTTTGTTAATGAAGAGAAAAAGAATCCTTGCCCTTTGAGCTGAAGGAAATTTCCCTTCTGGCTTCTCCTCAGTTGTGTTGTTACCGCGGACATATTTTAAGTGTCAAGACAGTGAGGCGCGAAGGGGCATGGGACTCCTCTGGCACCGCCTGGCATCGGGGACAAATAGAATCTGACGGTGCAGGTGGCCGATGTGCTGGCGTGGGCTGGAGCCAAGAGTTTTAAATGAGGAGGATTTTACCTCTTCTCCAAGGGAGAGCAGAGGGCGGGTATTTGAAACCTGCTCCACCCTTCCCTGGCTGGTGTGGCTCAGTGGATTGAGTGCCCACCTGCAAACCAAAGGGTCGCCAGTTCGATTCCTGGTCAGGGAACATGCCAGGGTGGCAGGCCAGGTCCCCACTAGGGGGTGCGCAAGAGGCAATCACACATTGATATTTCTCTCCCACTTTCTCCTTCCCTTCCCCACTCTCTAAAAAATAAATAAATAAAGTCTTCAAGAAAAAGAAAAATGCTCCACCTTGAAGATGGGCTAGGTACGAAAAAGGCGGAGCTGATTATTAAGGAGAGAGTGGTAGAACTTTGGGGACAGGAGGTCCACGTGACCTGGGGGGGCAAGAGACAAGTTTGAGCCTCAATTTGCTCATCTGGAAAATGGGGGCCATGAGCTCCCTGTCTTGAGACACAGGGAGTGCGGACTTGCTAGGGGAGACTAGACACAAAGAGGCCCCAGTAACCACTCGGCGACACTTCCGTCTTCATTGTCCCCTTTAACAGATGGGAAAGCTGAGTCCGGGCTCCAGGCCTCAGTGGCGATGATGCGATCTCGGCCCTGGGGCCACTTAGCCTGAGTTCTTCCCCCTTCGCCGCTGTAGCGGTCACTCTGCAGAACCCCCCTGGCCTTGGCCGGTTCCCTTGTGGCCCCCGGACAAACAGAGGGAAGGGGAGGGTTCCAGCCTTGTTCCAGGCTCCGCTGGCACCTGGAGTTGCTTCTCGGGAGGGCAGATGTTCCGCCAAATGGCAAATGCACATGCTTTTCCCTGGCTCGGGCAGGAGGTGGGCGCTGAGAGGATGCCAGCTGGCCGGGCAGAGAGAAGTGTAGCCACACCTGAGGTTTTAAATAGCCACCACCTTCTCTGGGGACTAGCTGGGGGGGTGCATCTGGGCAGGGCGGTGGCGGTGGGGGGAGCAGGGAACAGAGAGCCCATTCAGAACCCGCCACAGCCCCAGGATGGTTGCCTGGCTCCTCCTACCAGAGGTACTCGGACCGACCGCCTCGCCTCCGCAAGCCTCAGTGGCCACCACCTACAAAGGGAGGACCGCAAGCCTATTCAGAGGGCACCTGTGCGGGCCCAGTGGAGGGAACCTTCCTGATGCACCTGGCCCGTGCCGGCATCCAGCAGATACCCACCACTCGACTGCTATTGTCACCCAGCCTCTGTGACAGGGCAGGGGTCCCCACAGCAGCATCCTTGACAAATGGGACCTCACCCCCCACCCTCCCACTTCTCAGGACGGGGAGCTCAGCACCTGCCATGACACCCCGCCATGTGGCGTGACAAGCCAGTCGCATGAACCCTGAAGTTGGAGTGTGGGCTGGAATCTGGGCTCCACCGTTCAGTGTCTGTGTGACTTTAAGCAAATTGCTTAACCCCTCCATGCCTCAGTTTCCCCAGTGTGGAATGGGAATAATATCCATACCTCCCTGGTGGTGGTGTCAGGGTGAGGGCCTCTCAAGCTCTGGAGTGCACACGAATCACCCAGGGGCTTGTTTGACCCAAGATCCGGATTCAGCAGGTCTGGCTGGGGGCCGGGATCCCGCGTTCCCAGCCGGTGAAGCAGGTGAGCTGGCCCCGGGACCACATTCTGGGTTCCCCAGGACTGCTGTGCCCAGGACGTCAGGATGGGGGGCCGTGAAGGGGCATGAGTAGAGGGCGTGGGAGGCTGGTAGCTTAGGGAGTGATTAAGGTCCCAAGTGGGAGAAGGGGAGAGGGTGGTGGTGCGCAGGCCCCTTGGCTCAGGTGGTCCGCTCCTACAGAGGCACAGACCAAGGCCCAGAGAGGGTGGCTGAGCTGCTGAGGACACACAGCACTGAGAGGACTCCTGCCCTTCCTGCCTCCCTGCTTTCTAGCTCACACCCTGCCCCCCCCCTCACCAAGCTCCCTAGAGTCTTTTCTGGCCTGTGCTCCTGCTGTACTTTTTAAAAAATATTTTATTTATTTATCTGTGAAGAGAAGCTGGAGGGAGGGAGAGAGAAAGGGAGAACATATCAGTGTGTGAGAGAAAAATGGATGGGTTGCTTCTCACACCCCCCCGACTGGGGGCCTGGCCTGGGACCCAGGCGTGTGCCCTGAAGGGGAATCCGGCCAGCGCCCCCTCCCCTCGGCTGCAGGCACAAAGCCCAACCCCCGGAGCCACACCATTGAGGGCGTGAGCTCCAGCTCGGCATCTGGTCACACCAAGAAGAGGGAGACTTGAGTGAGGTCACCCTGACTCCAGCCTAAGGGTCCTGAGCTTCCATCGCTCCCGTCCAACTGGTCAGGGCAGGGCAAGGCGGCTCTTTGAATAAACCTGCAGGCTGGGGACGTCTGAGTCCATACGCAGGATGGGGACGACAGCAGTGGGTCACCGTGTCCAGGTGCTTCCAACCTGCCAGGCTCACTCGGCACTGGCAGGCGGGACCCCACTTCGCCCTGGCCCCGGGGTGACTAGCACCGTGTACGGATGAGCGAATTGAGGCAGAGAGAGGGGCCGCTGGCTTGCCCAAGGTCACCTGCCGGAGGACCCCTCCGTTCTGAGTAGGGGAGGCACTGCCCGGCCTCCAGGCGGCCACCTCTCCGCGCATCGGCGGTGCGGGACACCGCGAGCCCCTCTCTGGCACAGAGCGACCTCGGCGGCCGGCGGCGGACCGCGGCCGGAAGCCCCCGGCCTGGCCTGACCAGGCCGCCCCGCCCGCCGGAGCCGAGGCCCTGGGACGGGCCGGGGGCGGGACGTCGGGCGGCGGCGCTTCCTGGCTCCCTGGTCCGCGGCCGGCCTGGCCACGTCACCGCCCAGCCGAGAGCGCGCTGGCTGAGCGCTGGCACCGGGCGGAGCTCGGAGCTCGGAGCTCGGAGGCACGGACAGGGGCCGCGGGACCCGCAGCCTGGGCCGGGGACGTGGCAGCCGCGTCGCCCGCCAGAAAGTTTCCCAGGAGTTGGCTGCGCCCGAGTGCGGGGCCGGCGGGCTGGACCATGAACGTGTTCCGTATCCTCGGCGACCTGAGCCACCTCCTGGCCATGATCCTGCTGCTGGGGAAGATCTGGAGATCGAAGTCCTGCTCAGGTGAGGGGCGGCCCGGGTGGGAGGTGGAGGACCCCGGGGCCTGGGCCGCCGCGCCTCTGCTGGCCAGCCCCACACCCCTGCCTGCAGGGCTTGGGGGGACCTCCTGATGTCTGCTCAGGGTGGGGACTTCCGCTTGGGGGTGAAACTGTTTGCATGGCTCAGCTTCCAAAGAAAATCTAAAGTTGTACCGTATCAGAGAAGGAGGACCCTGGAGACTGTGGAGGGAGGGTGGGCATGTGCTTTTCCCTCCCCTCACAACCCCCCCCCACCTGCCGCCCCCTTTGCCAAGCTTGTCGGACAAGGGTAGGTGACACCCCCTCCCTGGAGGCATCCCCTGTGCTCCACAGGAGAAGCGCGGATTGAGGCCCATTGTTCTCTCCACCCTCCCTTGGGGGGGGATGGGGGGTGCAGAGGAGGCAGGAACACAGAGGCGCCTCACTCTGGCTTTCTTCTGTCCTCACACCACTCTCCTGCCCCCTCCACATCCTCCAAGGATCCCCCCCCCCCCCCGCCCCCGTGTGTGGCACAGGCGTCTGTGATGTGGCAGGAGTGGCCAAGCCCAGCCCGGGCAGGCGCGGAGCTGCCCCGAGCAAGAGCCTGGGGCGCGCAGGAGCGTGGTCCCTCTTTGGCCAATCGTCTGGCTGCCCTGTTGGGGCTTTGGAGGAGTTTCGGGGCTGGGCTGGGCTGGGCTGGTGCCGGCCACATAGGTCCAGCGCATTCAGAGGCCGCCCAGGCCTCCTGCAGCCATCTCTGTCTGCGGGGTCCTGCCGGTGTCACCCCGGGCTGGGCACGGGGGTGGGAGGACAGGGAGATGAGTGTGGGCTCCTTGTCGGGGCTGAGAGGCAGGGAGCCCACCCCTGAAGGCTTCTCAACAACGGAGCAGGTCTGGGCCGGGTCCTGGAGGATGGGCAGGGCATCACCCCGGAAGGGTGTGCTGTGTGAAGGACGTGGGAGAGCAGAAGTCCAGACGTCCCAGACAGCAGGGCAGGCCCCTGCAAGGGTGAGCAGCCCAGTTTGGGGGTGGTCCCAGAGGGAGGTGAGGCCAGGGAGGGGGTGGTCCAGATGTGACAGGGTCCTGTCCGACAAGCGAGGGAGCTGGGACTGGAGGGTCCCAGAAGGTTTGGGAGCCAGGGACCGGGTCTCCAAAGGGGACCGCAAGCTGTGCGGAGGGTCTGAGAGCCGGGGCCGAGGTAGCAATGAGGAGGCCCCCCGCTGGGGAGGCTTGGTGGTGGTGGGGAATGAGGGCTGCGTGCTGACGGGAGGGTCACTGCAGAAGGAATGATTCCAGATCGGGAGGCCATTCTGGTTTGGGGTTCCTGGAGAGATGGGCACTCACAGTCCCCAGTCCTCGGAAGGGGGCCCAGAACTCTGAGAGGGGAGATGGGGGTGCAGAAGGCTGCGCTGAGGGGAAGAGCCGGGCTTGGACTTGTCCCTGCACCTCCACGGAGGACCCTGGGCTGGGTGCACAACCACGACGAGGAGGGGGCGCTGGACTAGGCCCCTGGCAAATAGCGGGGGTGGCACAGGCAGGATCCTGGCCTGGGGAAGCCGGCGGTCCAGCAGTGGGAGACCGCCAACAAGCAATGGTTTTGGAGCTCAGTGCCGTGGGAAGAGAAGGCACAGCCGGTGTGTGTGTGCAGAGGGCCGGCACAGGCCTGGCTGCCGTCTGCGGAGGTGAGGTGCCCGGATGCCACCCCGTCAGTCCGAGCAGCGGGGCCTGGTGTGACCCTGCTGACTCAAGGCAGGCAGCAAGGGACTGGGGCTTTTTGCCTTGCTCTGCCCCTCACTCAGCGTGTGACCTTGGGCTTCGGTGTTCTTGTCTGCCAGGTTCGAGGGAGGGTGACACCTGGTCCGAGGTCCCCTCTGTGCTTAGGAGCCCTCAGGGACTCCGGCCAGGTGCGGGCCCAGGTTCTCTTCCATGCCCTGCGTCTCCACACGCAGCTGGCCTCGGCGGAAACTAGCCATTGCTTTCAGAAGTGCGTGGAAACCATTGTGTTCCAGATCCCCGGGGCTCCTGGGCACCGAGGAACATGCGAGCGAAGCCCAGGGGCCTGGCAGGCTGAGGATGGAGTGAGGGCAAGGGTCGGGGGAGGCCGTGTCAGCAGGAGGGGGGGGCAGGCATCCCCCACCAGGGCTGAGCCAGGACCCTGCTGCATCTGGCTGAGGGCCTCCGGGCAAGGCCTCTGGGGGGCTCAGAGAGGTGCAGCGGCAACGAGCACCGCCCAGAGCAGGTCCGCATCGCCTCCTCCAGGGGCTCACTCCCACCCCGGCTGCGGGGCCAGACCCCCGGGGAGGCACTCGGAGGCACCCACGTTCCCCCTGAGCGCTCCTCAGTCCTCACACCCGTCCTGCCCCGGGGGTGTAAGGGGCCCATTTCACAGGTAACTGCAAGGCTCAGGCTTGCCATGCTGGTGGGAAAGCTGGGACACGGACCCAGGGCTCTCCGGAACATTAGGGGCTTGAGTGGGGTTCATCTTGGGTCACCAAGAAGACCGCTGTCCCCACCCTGACCTGGCTGGTGTGGCTCAGTCAGGTTGGACTTCGTCCTACAAAGCGAAAGGTCATTGCCAGTTCGATTCGGGTCAGGGCTGTGCCTGGGTTGCAGAATCAGTTCGCGGGGTGTCTGCAAGAAGCAGCTGATCGATGTTGCTCTCACATTGATGTTTCTGTCCCTCTCTCTCTCCCTCCCTACCCCTCTCTCTAAAAATAAATAAACAAGAATCCTGTGTGGTCGGAAGGAGCCAGGCCCTGAACATCAGTTCTCAGCGCCCAGCTCGGCAGCTGCTACGTTACATTTAGTATAAAGTCCAGCAGTGTCACCAGGCCTGCGGGGAGAGGGGGAGGAGGAGTGCTCAGATGTGGGGCCCCCCGGGGGTGCAGGGTGACCCAGGCAGGCCCTTTAGAGCCGTAAGGATTTGGTTCTTTATTTTAAGGGTCCTTGGGAGCCACTTAAGGGCTTTAAGCAGAATTTTATTTTACAAATAGCCCACTGGCCACTGGGTGGAAGTGGGGGAGGGATGGGCAGCCAGGGAAAACTTGGGAAGACCCGTTGGGGGGGTCACTGAGGTGGGGAGGCTGGGCTGATGAGCGGCACTAAGAAGCAGGGAGTGGGAGGGGCCAAGGGAGAGAGACGCAAGGATGGCTCTAGGTTTTCTGGCTTGAGCATTGAGGGGTGTGGTGACCTCTCCGAAGGAAGGCAGACAGGAAAAGGAGGGGGTTCGGGAGGGTCTGATGAGTTTGGTCAGGCAGGGATGTATGTATGGGTCAGGATGGGGAGGAGAGCCCACGGCTGGAGTGTCCCTGGCACGTGGGCTGTGCTGGCGAAGGGTGCAGGGAGACGAGGGGTGTAGGTGGCGGGGAGGACAGAAGCGGCCGGAGGAGGGGAGAAAGCAGCGGTATGGGCGGTGCTCAGGACAGACCGGGTTTGGGACGACAGGTCCAGGTTGGGTGAGGGCAGAGTTGACCTTTGATGCAGAAACATGGGCGTGTTGATGAGTGTGGCGTGGTGCAGCCTCCAGCCTGCGGGGGGCGTGAGAAAACCAGAGAAAAGGTGGGCGGGGCCTCCGCTCCCCTCATTCTGGACCCATCTCCATGATGTATCCCCAGCTGGGCAACTCAGTTGGTTAGAGCATCATTTCTTTCTTTCTTTTTTTTTTTTAAAGACCTTATTTATTTATTTCTATATAGAGTGGAAGGGAGGGAGAAAGAGAGGGAGAGAAATGTCAATGTGTGGTTGACTCTCATGTGGCCCCCACTGGAGACCTGGCCCACAGCCCAGGCACGTGCCCTGACTGGGAATCAACCGGTGACCCTTTGGCTTGCAGTTCGCACTCAATCCACTGAGCCACCCCAGCCAGGGCGAGGGCATCATTTCAATACGCTGAGGTTGTGGGTTCGATCCCTGGTCAGGGCACATACAAGAATCAACCAATGAGTGCATCGGTACATGGAGCAACAGACTGCTGGTTGCCCCCCTCTCCCTCTCCCTGTCTCTCAAATCAACACATTAAAACAAATAAACCCAAGTGGCCCAGAGGAGACGAGGGAGCCTGCCAGGTAAATGCAGCTTCATTTCCGGAACCGGATCCTGGGATGGGAGAGGGCACCAGTGTGAAAACTGGGGAAATGCACAGGAAGCCGGCCGCTTGGTCGGCCGGGCTGCGCCCACGTTGGTTTCTCAGCGCGGCCAGCGTCTGTGGCTGTGCGAGAGGCGAGCGCTGGAGGCAGGGCCCGTGGGAGCCCTCGGCACTGTCTCCGCGACTCTCCTGTCAATCCAAAGTTATTAAAAAAAAAAAAAAAAAAGCTAAGAAAGAAAGAGGCCAAAGCAGATGAGGAAATGGCGTAGCAAGCATGACCCCAGTTCTGTCATCGCGATGCATCCATACATGTCACATGTGTGCACATGTGTGCCACGTGTGCACATGTCTCGTGTGTACGGAGGGGCCAACAAAGATTTGGAAGGGTCCACACTGAAGCTTTGGGATTCGGGTGATGGCGGCTTTTGAATTTACAGCTTTATGTGTTTTCTGAGTTTTACAAAGAGTTAAAATAAGCTTAACATTTATGAATAGAAAAAAGGTTTAACATTTTTTTAATTTGGAGAAAGGAAACAGAATGCTCCCCTGGCCCCCTGCCTTCCTCCACCGGCCCTGGTCTCCCCGGTGAGTCCTCCAGCACACAGAGCTTTGGGGGTTGTCAGTGGGGCCCTGGGGGTGGAGCCCCCCAGCCCCCAGGTGAAGGGGCGTTTCCTGCCCCTCGGGCGCTCCAGTGCCTGGGCAGGCCGGGCAGGCCCTCGTCCTGGAAGGCGGCTGCACGCTCTGGAGGCCTTTCCCACTGGGGCTCCAGGCGGTCTCCGGGGCGCACGGCCTGGGCCTCTGGGTCCTCATCGTCTCCTGTCTCCCTCTGCCACAGGCATCTCGGGGAAGAGCCAGATCCTTTTCGCTCTCGTCTTCACCACCAGGTACCTGGACCTGTTCACCAACTTCATCTCCATCTACAACACGGTCATGAAGGTGAGGGGGTGGGAGGCCGTGCCGGTGGGGCCTGCCGAGAGGGGCCGTCTGGGGAGCCAGGCCGTGGGGCCGGGCGGACCGGGTCAGAGTCCCGGCCTTGCTGCTCGGCAGCCGCGGGACCTGGGCTTGGGTGAGACCTCGGGCCTCCGTGTCCCTCAGCCTCCTCCGAGAAATGAAGATACTAGACCCTAGTTTTGTGGTGAAAACTAAACGAGGTAATGAAAGTAAATACACAGTAGCTGTCGTATATTAAACATTCAGTAAATGCTAGCTATTATACTGGTTAAAAACATAAGCAAAAAGTCCAACAAGGGACGCCGAGCTTTCGAAGGACTTACTCAACCATCCGTCTGACAAATGCTTGTTGAGAACCGACTGAGAGCCCGACACCTGGGCGAGACGCACGGGGCGCCCGTGCTCACAGACACTGCGCCTGGACTGGGGGAGAGATGATGGGGCAGGCAAGGGAAACTGGTGAGGGTTGCGGACGAGGCTACGCAACTAACTCAAACAGGGCGATTTGCCCAGCGTTTGTTTTGTGCTGGGCTGTGTGTCAGGGGCTTGGAATTTAGAATCAGGTGTTTAAAATTTTTTAAAAATAGGGTTACAGCCCTGGCTGCTGTGGCTCAGTGGATTGAGTGCCAGCCTGTGAACCAAACGGTCACCAGTTTGATTCCCAGTCAGGGCACATGCCTGGGTTGCAGGCCAGGTCCCCAGTGGGGGGCACGAGAGGCAACCACACAGCGATGTTTCTCTCCCTCTCTCCCTTCTTTCCCCTCTGTCTAAATTGTGTGTGTGTGTATATATATATGTGTGTGTGTGTATATATATATTTAAAAAGGGCCTTTCTGAAGAGGTGACATGCAAGCTGAGAGCTGAGGGACACAAGGAACCAACCAGCCATGTGTAGGTCAGAGAAAGTATGTTCTAAGCAGGCGTAGCTGGTACAAACACCCCCAAGACAACACAAGCGTGGTGCACACAAAGGACAGGCAGAAGGCCAGTGTGGTGGGAGCTCAGCCAGCGAGGGCCGCCCACCGGTGGTGGTGAGGCTGGGTGAGGGCAGGCGGTGCAGGTGAACGGTTTGGATTTAAGTTCATGATAGGAAGCCGCTGCGTTGAAGGATGGCCGTTTTACAGAGGGAGAACCTGAGCGTCTCCAGGTTCTGCTCTCATGTCACAGGCCCTGGGCGGGAACTGTGGGGCTGTGTCAGAGTGAGGCATTTTCTGAGCCGTCAGCCTGCTGTCCCAGCTCTTTGAGGCAACACAGAGCTGTGCGAGGAGCCAGGTTCCAGAGTCAGGAAAATGGGATGTAACTGCCTAGGTATTGGTAACAGAGACTTAAAACAAGAGTTTTAATTAATGAATTAATTCATTTATCCATTCATTTATTTATTTATTTTTAGAGAGGAAAGGGAGGGAGAAAGAGAGAGAGAGAAATATCAATGTGCAGTTGCTAGGGGCCGTGGCCTACAACCCAGGCATGTGCCCTGACTGGGAATCGAACCTGTGATGCTTTGGTTCGCAGCCCACACTCAATCCACTGAACTATGCCAGCCAGGGCAAAACAAGAGTTCTTTTGATAAGGGTTTCTTCTTTCCTCACTCATAACATGCAGTCTGAGGGTGGGCACTCCAGGGCTGAGCTGGCAATTCCTTGTAACGTCCTGCTCTGCAGCCTTGAATGGGACCGGGACGGAGAGGTGGTGGGCACTCCCTGGACTCATTCACTCACTCCAGCACTTGCTCTGTGCTGGGCCCTGAATGAAGACCTGTAAGAGGGACCATCCCCTCCCAGGGGACACGCTGTTACTCAGACATTTATAGAACCTGTGCTCGTGGGCGGCAGCGAGTATTTTTAGGTAGGGCTATGGTGACAGGGCACACGCACCTCATTCTCACGAGAAAAGACGGAGGAAACCACCTGAGTTTCCCAAGTCCAAACCATTCTGCAGGCCAGTGCGGTCC
This sequence comes from Phyllostomus discolor, assembly GCF_004126475.2. Taxonomy (NCBI): domain Eukaryota; kingdom Metazoa; phylum Chordata; class Mammalia; order Chiroptera; family Phyllostomidae; genus Phyllostomus; species Phyllostomus discolor. Next base: position 210,238,623 of record NC_040904.2, read on the forward strand.
GACCCCCAGCTGCAGCATCGCATAGGAACTTGCTGGGGATTTAAGTCCACAGACCCACTCTGACCTAGGGAAGCAGGAACTGGGGACAGGGGCTGTCTGCTGTGTGATTTTGACGCACGTTCAAGTTTGAGAGCCTCTGGCCCAGGAGGTCTGAGCCCAGATCCTGAAATCTCATGCTGGAGGGCCACCACCGTTAGAAAAGAGGGCTTTTCTGAAGGAGTGGTGATCCAGGGCTGAGAGTCCCTGAGAAAGAAGCCAAGTCCCACATGGCTGCCTAGGAGGCTGAGGTTTTAAAAGTGCCCGGAACGCCCCCGCTAAAGCCTCCCAGAAGATGGACCCGGGCCTTCCTGCCCAGCGCTTTACAGTGAGGAGGGGCCTGGGCACCTTCCGTCTTCCCGTGGCACTCACTGTCAGCTCCAATTAGGAGCACTTGACACAGGGTCATTAGCTGCAGGTTCTAGGCCACTGGGCCTAAGAAAAACGGCAAACGCATCTCACCTCTTCCACCTTAAAGCAGGACACTAGCCATTAGGTTTGGTAGGGCCCAGCTCAGGGTGGCTCTGAAGCCCAGCAAGCAGGCTGGGAGGTGACTTCACCAATTCCTGTGTCTCCCCGCTTTTAGGTAGTTTTTCTCCTCTGTGCCTACGTCACAGTGTACATGATCTACGGGAAATTTCGGAAAACCTTTGACAGTGAGAATGACACATTCCGCCTGGAGTTCCTTCTGGTCCCGGTGGTCGGCCTCTCCTTCCTTGAGAACTACAGTTTCACTCCCCTGGAGGTAAGGGAGGACCCTGGGGCACTAACTCTCAAACACAAGCGTGCCCCCCCTGGACTCGGGTAAAGCCTGCTGTTGTTTCCCAGTGGGTGCGGGTGGTGCCGGTGGCTTGCTTTGTTACTACCGTGACTGTTACATTGTTAAAAAAACTACTACTCACATCCTTAAGCTCCAAATCTAAAAACTAGCAACAGGTTACCTCCACTGCTCCATCTGAAAACGGGGAGGCCTAGCGAGGCTCACACACAGCATTGCAGCAGCACTTAGACCTTCAGTCCCAGTGACTGGTGGGCGCCAGAGCACATCCCAGGCCGAGTTCAACTCGCCAAGTCGGAGCTGCGGCCCGACAGGCGCCAGGAGGTGCCGGTGCCGGTGTTCACAGACTGTATTTTGAGAAACCGTGGCCTCAATCAAGGAGAGTTTATACGATAAAATCCTGCCAACACTTATAAATTATGACAAAAGCACGCTTCTTAAATGGGGTGGAATATACTTAAAATATTAGAACTATTAATGTGATCTTTTTTTACTTCACTGTACTCTCTCCAGTTAACCTATTTTAGTAATTCCTTCAGAGAGAGGGATCCCTTCTCGGCCTTGTCTCCTTGGTCTAGATCCTCTGGACTTTCTCCATCTACCTGGAGTCAGTGGCCATCCTGCCGCAGCTTTTCCTGATCAGCAAGACGGGCGAGGCGGAGACCATCACCACTCACTACCTGTTCTTCCTTGGGCTGTACCGGGCCCTCTACCTGGCCAACTGGATCAGGCGGTACCAGACTGAGAATTTCTATGACCAAATTGCAGTGGTGTCTGGGGTGGTACAAACCATCTTCTACTGTGACTTCTTCTACTTGTATGTGACCAAAGGTAGGCACTGGGAGAACACAGCCGTGTGTCGGCACTGGCCCGAAGTGCTCCCCTGTAACGTCTGAGGGAATATGCAAGTGTGAACGAGGCAAGGCTTGTGCTGCTTATCTTAACGGGGGGGGGCAAACTCGTACTTCAGGAAACGGTGCCATGAAAACAGCCCCGATAGGATGTACAGGGAGACCCCTTCTGAAGCAAGAGCCAGCTCGGTGTGATTAAAGACAAAAAGGTAATCTGGCTGCGATCTACAAACCTGGATGTAGCAGGCAGCAAGACCAGTACAGGCCAGGGTAAGGGATTTACGCTGCATTCTCTACCGAAGGAGTCATTTCGATGAGCAATCCGTGAGCAGCCAAAGCAGGACACTAGTTATAGGGAATTGCAATCGTCCAGAAAAGGGGTCATCAGTGGAAACTGAGACATGGGCAGGCCTGTTAGTTCAGTTGAGGGACTGCTGATGGAATGAATGAGATGTCACTAAAGGCATGAGATGCTAAACTTACGGCCTAAGGGGGTGGTGGTGCTGGCACTGTCACCAAGGTGGAGCTCAGCGAGATTGCAATGAACTTTCCTCCTTGGCTTTACCATCTGAATGGCTGTCAACTGGGCGTTAGAGATACTAAGATCATGCAGTTATAAACAAGCTCTTTCATCAGTATAGAAACTTCTAATTGCATGTCCATTTTCTTCTAGTCCTTAAAGGAAAGAAGTTAAGTCTTCCAATGCCAATTTGAGACCCTCAGAAAACAAGGGCACGAACCCAACTATGTGAGATGTTCTACTGAGGGACTCATACCAATGTTAATGCCAGAAGAATGCTCAGTGTGGATGGACTCCAGCAAAGCACTGACGACTCCATCTACAGGACCTCAACACCACCTCCCCCCTTACAGAAGCAACGAAAAGACCTGGGCCACGCACACAAACGCCGTACCACACGTTAACGAGGACATCAAGAACCCCTGAGGCTCATGCGTAAAGCTGTCCCTCCGAGTACAAAGCAAGACACTAACTTACAGGCTTTGGCGAGACTGTAGTAGTTCCACACCCAGTATTTAATCTGAGTAACAATCCTAGGAGGGTACCAGTAGTGTGGCCATTTACCGACAAGGCAACGGATGCCCAGGGCTTTTACCTACTAGGTATTGCTTTATTGCTTTGTAACTCAGATTTCTGCATTGCCACCAACCCATCCCACCTCTTTCACATTTCTAGGTGCTAAAGCAATTTCCAACATCCCCAACCCTGGCTGTGAAGCAAATAAAATCTCTTAAGGAGTACTAACTGCCACTGGACTACAGTCAGAATTTTTGAGTAATAAAAAGTTCACACCTTATTGTCAACAGTGTTTATTTATACCTACAAAAGAAAACAAGATGGTATCAAAAGGACAATTTACAAACTAAGAATAACAACATAGCTCTTAGCATCCTGTGCCTGAACGTCACACATCTACAAATCTTTCAAGTCTTAACGCAACAGGAATGTGTTCAGAGACCAGCAAGGACATGAATAGAGCGCGCTGATCCCAAGCAAAAGCCACCAACCTTGTAGATGAGAGAACTCCACACATGAATTGTTGGGGAGGGATTGGGGTGAAGCGGCCCCATGGCTTAGTATCGAAATCCGTTTCCTAAATGAGTTTGAACTATTACCACGAAACCTAGGTCCCATGAGATCTCGCCTGCTCACGTTCTGAAACAGAGGCAGACCCTGAATTATGCGCACCCGACACGGAGGTGGTTACTCTAGAGCGCTAGGGGCGCTGCTCGATTCCACCTGTGCTCAGGCTGCGGTAGCTTTTGAGGTTTGGAACACGCTGTTACTCTGACTAGGTAACATCCCTGGTGGACAGAGAGAGCAGAGGCCTCTCCCAAAAAGGGTCACTTTTAAGACCTGCAAGAGTACAAGTCCCTCTGGTGGCACCTGTTTAAAAAAAACAAACGAACAAACAGAATTTTGGGTGTAAAAATGTCTACAATGAACTGGTGGTCACTGCTTCAATTTTTTTGAGGGGAAGAACACTTTGGTTTGAAAGCACAAAGCAGTTTTGCCATATTTTCCTGTGCATACTGTCCTCCCTCCCTCGGCCTCAACTTCTATGCTGGGGGGTGGGGAGCAGAAAAAGAGAAGTTCAGGAAGAAGGGGGGGGGTGGGGATTTGTCAGTTTCCAGATGTATTTCAGCTCCTGCTGACAACCTACCTGTATGCTGCACATTCAACCAAACTTGCAGACCCCCTCAGAAACAACCCCTTCTCTCTCCCTGAAGAATTTCAAAAGGAAAACAAAACCAAAAAACCTCAAGTGTTTAGACACTGGGATCTTACAAACCAGCAAGCACTCTCAGGACTTGGCCGAAGAATGCAGCAGAGCCTTCCCCCTTTAAACGCACTGAGAACGAATACTTGGACAGCGTTAAACACTGAGTCTCACTAGATGTGGGAGAGGTTTCTGAGGCTGTCCGATGTCCCTGCCCTGCTGTAGCGAACACAAGAGCAGAAGATTCTTCCCAGATCTGTTACAGAAAGTCTTAGCAAAACAGTCAACATGACTACTACAAAGGGGACAGACTCACCTACCTTCAGATGCAGGAAAAGTACAAGGACAGGCCTTAGTCCTCTAACTTTTCCTAAGCACTACCTACCTGTAAAAAGCTGAGTGCAAAAGGATGCCGAGGGAAATCCGCACCCAAAAGCTGTTACAAAGCACTGCAGAGAACCGAGTGTAAAGAGAGTAAGAGTTCCTTCTTAACCCTCAAAATTCTTTGTTCAAGATCACTTGGCCAAAAGGGCTGGGGAGCTGGCTAAGAGCTGCTTTTGTCCTGGCTCTACAGAATTTATAAAGAAAATTTGCCCACTAAGTATACTGTTTATAATTAAAGGTAGTTTTTACGCTGCAGGTGAATGCACACTTAACTGGGTAATAAAGTATATTTCCAGCGAGCATGTATGTTTGCTCTGCTCACTGCAGCTGTCTGGTTCAAAAGGGAGTTTCATTGATGTTCCCTGTGTACACGGGGAAGAAACACAGGCAGCATCCACCCAGATGCTGAGATGCCACATTTAACCACTGCAATAAACACTGGGGGTTTTAATTTAAAAGATCCACTTAAATACTCAAGACTTGGCAATTCAATTTCTAACCTGACACTCAGTCACTGGGAAGGGGGAAGGCAGAGTATAAGGGAGACAAAACCAATTAGGAATTTTTTAAAGCTGTGAATGCACTTAAAAAAAAAAAAAAAAAAAAAAAAAGCAATCAGCCAAAATGGCAATGGCAAAGCACTGTCTTCAAAACTCATCAGGCCTGACGAACCCTGTTCCAGCTTGGGAAACATTAAAAAGCATCATGGAAAATGTGCAGGGAGCTCTCTCTCTCTCTCAGTTTCTAAGTCAGCAACGAGAGCGATTTAAAGCACAGGTGCCATCTTCTTCCGCACAATTCACCCCTTCACCCTCCCCACCCAGCCCCAACTCAGGACAACAAAAAAGGGCTCCCATAAAAGGGCCTAATAGCTTGTTCTTTTTAGATGAAAAATAGCTCGAATATCCTCAACATGCAAGAAGTTGGAGGGGGGAGGGATTTTTTCCAGTCAGCTATATATATATATTTTTTACAAAACCTATCATTACAGACTGGATCAATTTGGCGGGCAGAAGAAACCTGGCAGTGAATTCTAACTAATCTGCATGAAAGACAAATCACAATGGTTGGAGGGAAAATAAAATAGAAAGGGAACAGAAAAGTAGGGAAAGACAGCGTTCCTTTAAATGTAGCAAGTCTGCACAAGTCACTACCACTTGAGTGGTTTCATTTACGTGAGGGAGGAGGGGGAGGAGGAGGTGGGGGGTACTGGTAGGCAGTCTGCCCCATGTAACCTATCATATTGGTAGCTCCTGGAGGCTGTGCAAACTGTTGTGACATCAGTGGCTGTGGCTGCTGCCCAGACCGGCCTATCCCACTAAACTGCTGGCTAGAGCTCTGCGAACTTCTCCCAGTTGAGGTGGTGCTACTAGCCCCGTAAGTGCCAGCGCCATATTCTTGGGCTGTATAGCCACTGGTGCCATAAGCAGCTGCACCATAGGTGCCTTGCCCATAGGTGTATTGGCCTGCTTGTGCTCCAAAGGCAGAATTTGGACTTCCATAGCCACTGCCATTAGCATAACCGGCTCTATCGGTTTCACTACGATCCCGATAGCTTGTAGAGTCTCTCCGGCCACCATCCTTGACTCCTCGAAGCCTCCGGTCACACTCATCCTGATACATCAGATTGGGATTGTTGGCTGAAGAAGTGGTCCGGTATCGAGAACGACCTCCTGATGAAGGATACAACCACTTTTTAATGCCAGACGTATGACCCAAACATAACCAAATGTAAACGCTTTCCTAGGTACAAAAGTATTCAATATTGTTTCGCAATTTTTAGCTAGCCCAGCCTCCACGTCACTACTTAAAAAACATACTAGAGCCCTGGCTGGTGTGGATCAGCAGAATGAGTGCCAGCCTGTGACACAGCAGGTCACCGGTTCCATCCCCAGCCGGAACACGTGCCTGGGTTGCAGGCCGGGTCCCCAGTGGAGGGGCCCTCGAGAGGCAACCACACATCGATGTTTCTCTACCTCTCTTTTCCCCTCCATTCCCCCCCTCTAAAAATAAATGAGAAAAACAAAACAAAAACAAAACCCCATACTCATAATTTCAATCTTTAATGGAACATATTCAATAGAATGGTAAACATTAAGAATACTCAACTTCCTACCCATTTAGGACCTTTCTATCCTTGAGGATTACCAAGAAAGTCTTTTAAAAATGTAGAACAATGGCAAAAAGGTTATGTGACTTACCATAGGTTAAAAAAAAAAAAAAGGACAGGCAGCTAAACTCACACCACCATAAAGAAAGGGATCCTGCACTAGTGCACAGTGGTTCTCAAGTGTTGCTTTGTGGTTCTAACTGCATCAGAAACATCTCACAACCTTTAGGAAAAGTTCAGCTTCCTAGCTCAATTCTAAACCCACTTAAAACAACAGCAACAAAAATCCCCAAACTTGTATTTATAAAACCTCTCAGGTAATTCTGATGTAGAGTTTAAATATGCAGTAAGTGGGGGAAAGAAAAAACACCGAAATGAAAGCCCAGAGGCCTAGATTCTACTGTATTTTGCAACTAATTTTAGACGCAACGGCTATGTCTGTCCTACCACCATAAAGTGGTGTTAAATTGGGTATTTGAATAATCATAATCCAGCTTAATTTTGAACATGCACCACATACCTCAAAATACAAAGGTCCGTTTTATCTTATCTACAGAAGTATCACACTACGCAAGTAGGTCAATCACACATCTTACTTGGAAGATATGAAAACTATTAAGCATTGTCCTTTGTTATTAAGTAACATACTTAAGGCCTTCACAGAATTAAAAACAAAACAAGACAAAACAAAACACTAGGCACAATGATTATAGAAAGATACCTTGGCAGTACCTGGAAAAACTCCAGGACTTACCCTTACCCCCTCCTCCGCCGCCTCCTCTGTGGTCCACCAGCTGCATCAGCTTTGGATTGATAGCCTGATTAGCTTCCTCCAGCACTCTGATCAACTCCCGGGCCTGCTTGAGGTTTCCCGGGGTGAAGAAGGTGTAGGCAGTGCCCTTGTTGGTGCTGCGGGCCGTTCGGCCAATGCGGTGCACGTAATCCTCTGAGCTGTTTGGATAGTCATAGTTGATCACAAACTTGACATCTTCCACATCTTCCCAGCCGACGACAAGTCAGTGTGTGGATTGACGCGGCAGGGAAAGAGAAGGTAAAGGACATGCCAACAACAGGTGGAAAGCACGAATGCAGATGACAGCAAGAGGAGAGAAAATTAAGTTAGTAACCACTCTGCACAGGAACAAAAAAAAAAAAAAAGACTCATCCCAACAGAGTAAAAGAGGATTAATGATTCTTGGGACATGCACAGGAACTGGCAGCTTTATCAGCTGTAAAACCCTAAGGGGATCCCACTCAGCCATCCAAACTCCTGCCTCTTCAGTGTTTAATCCAATACATGGACAGGAGTTCCACCAAAGTCCAGCTCTCCCCTTGCCCAAACCGGAACGGAGAAGGAAGTGGTACCACCACTACACTGTAAGGCCAAATCACTTCTACTCTGTTGGGAGAAGCCTGGCAGAATCTACCAGAAATATAACAAACTTACCTTTAAACCAGTCACAGAGCAAAATGAAAAGAAGAAACTTTATATACTTTATTACTACAAGATTTTTTTTGCCCTCATTTTAACAACCAACCAGAGCCCAAGTACACATCTAGTTTCCTTTGTGAAAATGTCCAAATCATCTTTCCCCTTTAGTGATCACAAGAGCACATTACACTAAAATTTCACTGTACTACCAAGCCCAGCTCTGTCAAATAGATTTTTGCTCTACTCAAGGTTATTTCAACTCAGTTACTTGCTTCAATTATCAAAGATTGTCTACATAACCTGGGAAATTAAATAGCCAAAGAGTGTGGGAAAAAACCATGAAACCTTGAGACACGAGTTTAATGTAATGGTCTGTCCACTGCTGGGAATTGGGCTGCACAACCTCCTAAAGCTTAAAGTATGTAAATGTTAGTGTAATGCTTTCAGCTAAATGTATCTTTTTTAACCTACTTAAACAAACAAATTTAAGAATATAACAGAATCCTAATGTTTTGTGGAAAAAAATCTGCATTTTACAAAGAATATTCAGAAAATATCCTAGATAAAACACAGATTTTTGTTGATATAAATAATTAAAAAACATTCTCTGTTTGTTACCAGACCGATGCACACTCCCTCCTCCTTTGGGAAACCGCTGCAGCCGATCCCGTCTCTTTGCCTTTTATTTTTGGCGGCCTCCTTTCGAAAACTCCGCCTTCTGACACGGGACCACTGGAGCGCGGGGAGCATGCATCAAGGGTCCGTGGCAGTGAGAAGTCCCCACACACGCTCGCTCTGTGAACTGGCTTAGATGCTTCTCTGTAGCCCCATTTGGTTGCCAAGCGCCGGAGAACCTGGGTTCGGGTAAAAATTTCAGGTCCTCCAACGCCTCCCCCAAGGATAATTGGGGTGATTGTAGAAAAAAATAATTAATAAAAAAATGTAAGTTACATCCAAAGGGTCAGACTGCATCTATTGCCCAGACTGGATTAATTTCAGGGGAAAAGGGGCGATGATTACAAAAAAAAAACAACAAAATCGGCTATTGTTAAAGGGCCTGTGAAGAAAGGGGGCATTATGTCTGTTTCTTATTACAATAAAGGCTCCTCAGTCTTTACTGACCCCTAAAGTCCTGAAATCACACCAGAAAGACGAGAAGGCAGTCATCACAGGGGGCAGCGTGAGTCTCCGGCAAGGGTCGTTGATGCAATAAAGGAAAAACAAAAATTTACAGGGCCAGGGTGGATGTGAGGTGGGGGCATGGGAAATTATGCTCGTGATCACATCTTCAGAGATAGGACAATCCTCAGTCAATCCCACTGTGGATGACCACGGGCAGGAGAACAGGCTGAGAAACTGTACTGAGTGCCCGGACATGCTTTCCAAGCAGAAAACACTGGGGACTGGGGTCAAAGGTTCGGATACTAATACGTGGCAGTGTTTCTGGAGGGGCTCAGTAGGGGGCAGACATGGTGCAAGTTCTTCACACTAGAAAGGTGTCCTGTGTGTGCACACAGAGCTGGCTGAGGACACGTAAGAGCAAGCGCAGAATTTGATTTTCTCCAGTCAAGCCTGCCCTGATGTTATTTGTGCACGCCACAATATTATCTTGCTGCCTTTAGAGAAGATTCTGTAGCAGGGTGAGAAATTGCAAAGTTAACATTTTGGCCAGTTGCCTGGGGTAACAACTTTTTGCCTCACAAGCCCTACAACATGGCCTGAATTCTCCAATCGCTAATGGGAAGGACAAACTAGCCAACGGGCTCGTCTAGAGCTGCTTCGGGCCAATGGAGATTTGCCTCAGCCATGTACTGAGTGATCTGCAGCTGATATCAAAGCTTCTGTTAAAAAACAAAACAAAATAAATTCAATACTTTTAGCTTAACAGTGTGTAAACAAAAAAAAAAGAAAAAAGAAAAATCAAAAATATCCCAGTGGAAAGGGAGTAATAAATAGTGGTTTCCTGAGGATGACTATCATAACATTATTGGAATCAAAGAACTTACCTGAAGGGAACATTTAAGAGGCCATCGCTCGACAGGAAGAGAAAAAAGGCCTGGTGACTCAGCTGAAAATTGCACCCCTGTCTATGAGGTAGAAGCCTTCACTTTCCAGGATCTTGTAGGACCTTGGTCAGCATTCTGCCATTTTGGTGGGTTTTCCCCCTCCTTTTGATTGTTACAAGGCAGCAAACAAAGGGGCCCAAAACAAGCACTGATGCTGAGTAACAAGAAACAGACTCGGGTCTTCCCTCTCCCCTCACTTGGATGAGTGGGGATGGGATGAAGAGTCTTAAGTTATTCTCACGGTAGCCAATTGACATGGTTTAGAAATGCAGGGGGACATGGGACAAGTATTTTTAATAGTCTAGGCAAGATGCACAAAGAAGCTACCAGCACATAGCAAGCCTGTTTAAAAACCACCATCACTGAAAGCTTTCATGTAAACTGCTTTCAGGCCTCAGCCTCTCCTCCCAACAGGCCCGGGCCCTAACAGCACGGGCCCGGACGTGGCCGCAGAGGGCAGAGACCATCTCAGTCATGCTGCAGGTCACCACCTCTGAAGGAGGGAATGATGAGTGCAACGCATCAATCGAGTCTCCACGACTTGTGCATTCCAGTCTGCAGAGCTGTTCTCTTTATGTTAAGTATTATAAAGGAATATGGTACTTCTCACCTCACTGGGCAAGAAATTAGATACCTGTCAATAATTTAAAGATATTGTTGTGACAAATAATCTCATCTTTTTTTAACATGAAAGTTTTGAGTTACCCGTTTAAGCTCAGAATAGGCTAAAGTACCACAAAATATCTTTGTATATATTAAATCAAACGAGTCAAAAACTCCAGAAAAACACTAGCCTCAAATTAACTTCTTAAACTGGACGATAGCATTTTACCGATGAGTATGGGTAGGAGGGGATGACCGAGTACCCATGATAATTTTACTTCAGTAAATAAAGTTGGGTAATGCAGATTCAATTGCCAAATGATAGCATGTTTATAGACTTACTACACCCCAAGAATATATTGTGTTAGCATTCATAGAATTGGACCTCCATATATACCTAGCAGACAGGCCGGTATAAGGAAAAAAAGCACTGGGGGGAAAAAAACCCAACCAACCAACCAAATCCCCCCAAAAACAAAAAACAAAAACAAAAACCCCAGCTTCTGACAGCTAGGTTCGACCAGGCTCACTCCCTCCACCAGGTAACAGAGTAAAACCAGGAGGACGTTAGGCTGTTCAGCTGAATGTCTCCTCTCCCTCTAACTGTTGGAACAGCCATGCCCAGGCCTCGCTGCAGACCAACGCCTGTTTGTTAGGAGCAGGAAGAGACTTTGAAAACAAAAGAAAATAAAATTGTGGGGGGGTAAAAAAGAAAAGAAAAAAGGGGAAAAAACACTTCGTATCCTTTTCTTTTAAATATTTATCTAAACACATGTACATACAACTCTAATTTGAAATGACAAACAGACCTTTAAACCAAAAGACACATATGCCATCGACAGAGACACCTATCTATACAAACCTAGCCCACGGGAGGCTACATCTGTGGCAATGAGGATGGGAGCCTTTCCAGAGCGGAACTCTGCAAAACAAGAGCGGCACTGTGAAAGCCAAGCTGCACACTCCAGGCTGAGTGACAGGCCTTAACTAGCATGACCAACAAACATTCCTAACTATACAGAACCTTCACCAGACCACAGTATAATTTCAAGTAAAGGCAGCAGAACATGCAAGGGTCTTTTAAATTTAAGGAAAACAGTAATTTTTTTTGAAAATCTTCATTACATTCTCTTTTAGCAGAGGGGCAACTGAAGTTACCTCTAATAATGAAACACCACTAAAATGGCTCAAATGGTAACTGGTAACAGGTAACAAAGTTATGTAAGCTAGAATCCCCCCCTTAAATTATGACACCAAAGTTATCTCCCAAATGAAACAAAATCAAGTTGGATGGCAGGGGATGTAAGTTTAAAAGATGTGCAACAAAGGAAAAAACATAGTTTCCTCTGTAGAACAATGGTAGTAGTAGTAGTAGTGGTAGTAATAGTAATAAATTGGTCTCCGCCCCAGTTCCCTGAATAATAATAATAATAATAATAATAATAATAATAAATGGTCTCTGCCCCAGTTCCCTGAAACAGAACTTCTAAAACACGTGTAAACCAGGATGCTAGAAGAAATCTTTTTTTCTGATACTTAGTCTCTGACCCAGGTTCCTCACAGGGCTCCTAAATCCTCAGATTTCCTGGGTGACAGAAGTATATTTTGTTCTGATGAGGCAAAGCTTTGTGGGCTTCCGGATGGGGGCTGCTCATGCCCCCCCTCCTCCCAAATCAGGCCATGATCAGAAGCTTGGAAGTTTCGGCCCCACCCACGTCCACAGAGAAGGGAATGGGCTGGAGGCCAATCATGCCTCCATAAAAATCCCAACGTATAAGGTTTGGGAAGCTTCTAGGCTGGTAAGCTTATCTATAAAGACAAGAACTTATTACACAAAGGAAGCAGTGATTTTCAACCTTTTCCATCTCATGGCACATATAACTAAACACCAAAAACATATATATTTTGCATACCTGATTAAAAAAAAATGGATTCATTCACACCAGACAGCTTTGTTGTGCTGCCTGTCATTTTCTGGGGCAATCTAAGGGAAAAGAGGTCAGTGCCCGTGACTAGTCAGGTACCACGTTTTAAAAATTCCTGTGGCACACCCAGCTGAAAATTACTGGAAGGGTGACATAAGCTGTGAAAAAGTATGAGGAGCCGCCTTGCTGACCTTAAAGGACAGTGGAGACATGCCAAAAACGCCCCAGGTAGGCCAACACCAGCCTGCAGGTCAAATCTGGCACAATGCCCGTTTTTGCAAATCAGGACTTGTGGGGAGCACAGCTGCACCCTTTCTCTGCACACTGCCCGCGACCGTTTCTGTGCTACAACAGCAGGATTCAACAGCTGTAGCGCAAACTCCCACAGGCCCTTGCAAAGCCCAAAATATTTACTACCTGGCCCATTTACAGAAAGTCTGTCAATCCCTGAAACAGAGTATGAACAATGCTTAGTTTTGAACTTACCATTAAGTACCCAATCTCTTTCTGGTTGACTCTTGTCTCCATGGATACACATAGCTGGCCAACTGTCAGAAGAAAAATGACCGATATTTTAGAAATGTTAAAAAAAAGTGTAACCATATGAAACTGTGAAGATTTGTTATAGATGACACAATTAGATGAGTGCATCCATTTAAAGAGCAAAGGCATTATTAAAACATTACACAACATTCACAACACCAATTTAGAAATCCCTACTGACCTAAAAACCTAGTGCTAACCAATTACCTCCGTGCCGCACTCACCCATCCCTGCGCATCCTCCGAGTGAGGTCATCACAGCGTCTCTTTGTCTCTACGAATATTATTGTCTTATTTTCCTTTTCAGCCATTATTTCCTCCATGAGTTGAATCAACCTAAAAACAAGACCAACAATAATGCAATCATTCAGAGGAGACCTCCCTACACATGATGCAGAAGCTACGCCTGCCCTATGGCCCCCTAAAGCCACAGCACTTTCTCGTCATGTTACTTTCTACGTAGCTGATAATTATCAGAGCAGGGAGTCAAACTCAAGGATCCAGAATCCTTTGCCTTTAACCACAATTTTCCGGTAAGAGACACAAAGAATCAATTGTTGGAAAGCTAGCAACACTTCTAGTGTTTCAGAACTCATTAAAATTAGTTTCTACAATGCTTTAATTTTGGGGGATTATTAAGGAAAGGTTTATCGACATTATCAGAACAGTGAAATCACTCATACTTGTGGTCTTTTTCACTTTCCATGCAGACATCCACAATCTGGAGGATGTTGTGGTTGGCACTCAACTCCAGATTGCCCACGTTGATCTGGGTGTAGTCATGCAGGAAGTCCTCTGCCAGCTGTCTCACTTCTTTGGGCCAGGTTGCACTCCACATTAACGTCTGCCTATCAGGCTGGAAAGAAAGGAAAGGCTTTCTTTTAGGCTAAGGAACTACGACAGGCAAAAGGCATAAACAGAGCACATTACCAGCTTTACACACCCTGATCTGGTCAACAATTTTACGGATCTGGGGTTCAAAACCCATATCAAGCATTCTGTCAGCCTCATCCAATACAAGGTAAGTACATCGGCGAAGATTTGTCTTTCCTGACTCCAGGAAATCTATCAGGCGTCCGGGAGTAGCTATACAGATCTCAACACCTGTAAAACAAGACCGAAGACCCAGCAACTAAGAATCTTTATCCACTGCCCAAGCCTCATTATACTCATTATACTAAGAAGCATCAGCTCTGGTAGCTGTACTAAATGCCATAAAGAACAAGCCACATTCTGACACGGTATTTGGAAGAGTGTGATATTAAGGAGAATTTATTCATAATTACCCCAAATTCACAAAGTGTAAGTCTCTAGCCATACTGAACTTTCCCAAAATATATTTTAACCATACCCGAGAAATTTTCAAGCTGCTGAAATAATGAATTTTCCTCCACAAGAACCTACTATTTTCCCCTTTAATTTCATTCACAGAAATTGGCAAGATGAGATAAATTAATTTTTGCATGCTAATTTTGTAAAAATTACCTCGTTCCAAGTCTCGAATCTGGGGCCCTTTAGGAGCACCCCCATAAATGCAAGTACTCTTCAATCTCGAACACTTGCCGTAGTCATCAGCCACCTGCTGCACCTGCTGGGCAAGCTCCCTGGTGGGAGCTAGAACCAGGCACTGAAACAAACATACAAACACGTAAGACATATACCCCAACTTAAAAAAACAAGTACAAAGGGCCACCTGATTCTCTTTCTACTACCGAATTTGGTACTTTCAAAGTATGTAATGGGTAGGGAAGTCAGGAAGGCAGAGATATGATGTATAAATTTTATTACCTAGTTCTGACTAAAGAACTCTCACAAAATAAACAAGTGGCTTTAAAATATTCCTGCAACAGCCCTGGCTGGTGTGGCTCAGTGGACTGAGTGCTGGCCTGGGAACCAAGGGCCCCTAGTTCCATTCCCAGTCAGGGCACACGCCTGGGTTGCAGGCCAGGCCCCCAGTTGTGAGTGTATGAGAGACAACTGCACATTGATGTTTCTCTTTCTCCTCCCCTTCCCCTCTCTCTAAAAATAAATAAGCAAAATCTTAAAGATATATTCCTGCAACAAAACTATGGATTAAGTATTAGTAAGAAATAGATGAAAAAGAAAATAGCAGAGTGGACACTTTTCTGACTTCTAGTTTAAGCTCTCAGCCAGACACATGAGGCAAAAACAAGAATTTATAGGCAATGACGAGTTGGCCAAAACGACACAAAGCTAGGACGCTAAAGAAGTACCATACCCAATGCCAACAATGAATCTCGCTCTCTGTACTGATGTATCAGATACTAACATAATAAAGCTAACTCAGCCATGTGGAAATATGTTAACACATTACACAATGGAAAGCAGTGCATTATATCTTTTTGTAGATATTGAGAAATACTATAATAATGTACATATTTATTAATATAGCAAGTACAAGTTGAATTTTTATTAAAACAGATAAAAATGTCCACTCAAAATGTTTCAAGACCACTACTCAAGTCTCACAGGAAAACAGCACAAGTAAAAATAATCAAAACAGAAAATCATGCTGCCCCATAAACATCTGTGAAATTATTACTTAACCACAGAGAATACACATCCCAAACCTGACTTAAATCCAGAGCAGGGACCTCATGTCATTCATACTTTTTGTATCCCTCACAGAATCATTGAGCAATTAATAAATGCTCTTAAACAAATGCACAGCGGCTAAGAGTAATATTGATTCAAATTCGAGCTCAGTTATTTAATAGCTATATGATCTTGGACAAGCTATGTAATTGTACTGTCTAAAATTCATCAGTAAGATAGGGGTAGTATCCCTTCCAGACTGTGGCAGACGGGGCTGGGAATGAGATCTGAGAAAGCATGTAAAGCACAGTGCATGAAACACAGAATCATTAACATGCAGCTATTCCGGAATTACAAGCAAACTGAAACACACTTACGATTGGACCATCTCCTCTTTCCAAGTATGGCTGGTGGTTAATATGAACAATTGCAGGCAGCAAATACTGGTCGGGGGAAAGAATGACAGTCTTATAAGAAAATTAAGCCATTATCTGAGCTGTTCTAAATTATCAGAGTAACTGATAATGCCTAACTGGAAAAGTGAAAGTACTCACAACTGTGACAAATATGTGCAATTATAAGTTTAAACATGAAATGCTTACATCTATTTCACACAGCTAGAAAACCTATATTACCTACATTCTATGAACTACAGCCTTATAAAGAATTGAAAAATACTCATATATGGAATAATTAGAAGAGCAAAATAAGTCACCACAACGTTAGAAATCTTCCCATGCTGGTACATACCGCTAGTGTCTTCCCCGAGCCAGTCTGAGCAATGCCCACCATATCCCGGCCACTAAGAGCCAATGGAAATCCCTGGCACTGGATCGGAGTTGGTTCTGTGAAGTGCTGATCCATCAACACATCCATTACGTATTCTGTAAGAGGATAATGTTACTGCTTTTAGGTAAAACTTAAAACATAGCCAAAAGAATTATTTATTTATTTTAAAAGATTTTATTTTATTTTTAGACAGAGGAGAAGGGAGGTAGAGAGAAACATCAATTCATGGTTGCTTCTTGCTAGGGACCTAGCCCGCAACTAAGGAATGTACCCTGACTGGGAATCGAACCACCTACCCTTTGGTTCATAGGCTGGCACTCAGTCCACTGAGCTACATCAGCCAGGGACAAAAGAATTAGTGTAAAAACTGTTAAGTTTTTGGCTGGATTTACCCAGCTTTACTTTGTTTCATGAGTAGTGTAGTTTTCTTTTCAGTCACTCTATCTTTGACCTGCTGGCTACTACCTCTCAGAAGGCTGCTGCTGCAGCCATTTACCCTTCCCCTCCAACACTTAAAACCACTGCAAGAGCACCTTGTGAGCAAAGTATCTCACAGGGCACTGGCATGTGGTAGTCACTTATTGTTTGACAAATTCAAATTACATTCAGCTAGAAAGCAGTTCCATTCTGCTATTTTCTAAAGTGTTGAGGCAAAACCCCTCGGGGGAAGATGAAATTTTAAAAACAAACAAACGAAAACAGATGAACATAAAAATCTCTTATGCAACTATTCATTTCTAGCCTTGAGTAGGTCTTTAAAAATAAAAAATTTACATAACAATTACCTTTGTGAAAGGTATTCTGCTTGGGTTTTCAACAAAATTCTGAGTATGGTTCACAATCCTTAAATAACCTATGACCCATGTTTACCCTTCGACCCAAATTACCCACGAAGGCCTCGGCAAGGACACTCACGAGGGAAGTTGGCGTGATGGAAGGCAAACACAGGCTTGGGGCACACGTCCCCGCCTCTCACGGTGATCTCCTTCTTCCGGCGCAGTTCCTCGACCTCATACTGTGGAAGAAAATGAAGCAAGATGAATCAGTAAACAATTTACACTAAACACACAAAACCTTATGTAGCAATCCGGCCGAATAATGACCCAATTCAAAATGAAAAGGGAAAATGTGAGGAGCCTCCTAATTTTGTGTAAATAAAGCAAGTGATAAAAAGTTTAATTTTCCAAACAAGGTAACAGATACCCAGAAACGTTAGGTAGCTTGCTGGAGGTCAGAAATAAGAGGGGAAAAAAATGTAGAACTTGGGACCAAGTGCTCTTTCCACTGTGCTTCTTTCTAAACAAGTAACCACAATGGGTAGACTCCAAAACAATCATAATGAGGTTACAAAAACTGGAGTACATAACACTGATATTTTAAATTTAAATTCATAGATGAAAAGACATTACCCCGTGTACAGTTAAAACCATATATGACAAATTGGTTGGAGGCATAACCAACAAATAAGAACAAACAATCATTTGGCAATCATATTTAAACTGGTTCCTTGTATGAGTACTAGCAGGTTGAATAAGAATCGAAGGAAAGCACCACCGCACTAGAATCAAGTATGTGACAGCAACAGCAGTGCATGCGTAAACTCCGGCTACTGTGTCTGCTCGGCCCATTATTGTGTATGAAAAAAGGTGAGTCCACCCCACCCCCAACTCACTGGAGTCAGCCGTGCCACTTCTGGATGTTCCACATAAAAGTTCTTCTCAAACTTGGGGAGCTCACTCAAATCCCACTTCTTTTTACGTAAACGCTCCCCAGGATTACCAAATTTCTTTGGGGTAAGGCCTCCACCACCTCTTGCTCCAAATCTGTAAATATCAAAGATTTTAGCTATTAGTGTTCTTAAAGAAATATACCTTAGGTGCCATAAACACATACAAAAGCCAGGACTCTTAGAATACTGGCTGTCAGCCCTCTCCAAAGAGTGTTTTCTTTCTCTTATTTGAAGGTATGGAGAAGTTCGCACACCTTCCTTTGCCATCCAACAATATTGTTAAGGGTATGGTTACAACAGGGGAAACATTGTAATTCTTATATTTAGAGAAATGTATCATGAGGATTACAACCGTAATCTGGAGTAAGACAGTTTGAATTTTAATTCTGCCACTTACAGTATGAGTCTGGGCAAATTATTTAACTCCTCTGCCCCTTAGTTTCTTATGCGAAGCAGAAAAAACATACCACCGCATGTCTCAGAAGCGAGAGAGTGCTTCCAACAGCATCTGCTGTAGTAAGCATCGAGTACCAGCCAGCATTCAAACACTGGTTACCGGGTATCAACTATACAAGTACTGTTTTTTTAAGTGGTCAAAACACTAATGTGAATGAAAACAGCAGCCTCTACTCTTGTGTAATACTCAGACATGTAGGTAAGGGAGAACATTAGCTTAAGCTTAAAGTAAGGGCAAGAGTGCAACAGGTAGAAACACCCTTGTAGCAAGTTGCCCCACAACTGGCATAGGTTCTTAGATCCCTTATCCTTTTAATACAGTGAAGAGCAATCCTACTAATCTGCTTAAAAACAAACAAAACCCTCTAGGACTCAGGGAAAAAAACCAAACTGGTAGGTTGGTCTTTACCTTTAGTCTATGCTAATGAATAACTAGAACGAAGATTTATGACCTTTCCTTCCTATTCATCTCCGCCTTCAGTTTATTTCCTTTTTGTTCCCAAGCAAGCAGCACTATAACTATAAACTTACCCCCCAAAACACTTAAGGTTTTAAAAATTCAGATTTAAAAACCATTTTTTCCTTTATCTAACTTTCACAACAGACGAGTTCACTTGGAATGCAAATATGGTCCCTAGCAGAATTTGAGACGTTCTACTTTTCCTAGAAGAATCCTAACACTAAGATGGTCTACAGCATGTTTTCATCCCACTTCCTCACTCCTGAAAACACTACACTGAATTTAATTTCCCTTTTCTATTCCAACCCACTCATAACATCATCTTGCAGATGGTTCCACTTATAATTGACAGGCAGTAGTTGTACTATTTTAAAGGTCCGCAATTTCCTAGATTTCAAACCATTCTTAAAACGCTGGCTCTAAGACTCAGCTAAACATTTCCCTAAGTACAAAGCCTGATGGCAGGAAAGTTTCTCAGGGCCACCAAGTATCTGCCTATTCCACAGGCAGAACTGAGTCAACTTTATTTAGAACACTGCTGAACTGGTAAGAGAAATCAGGAACCAAAACAGGGTTTTCAGATCATAGAAAAGCCCAGTCTCTAGGCAGCTTTGTAAGCAAGTAAAAATGACCAAAGACCAATTTTTAAACAGTCAGTCTAGTTTATATAAATTTATGTGGTTCCTGGGTGTCATTTCAATGTTGCTGCTGCATTCCAATGCTACCTTTTTTAGAAATTATTGACTTTGGAAGGGAGGGATGGAAGGGGAGCAACACTGATTTGCTTCTCTCCTTACTGAAGCACTCACTGGCTGGCTGCTGCATGTGCTCTAACAGGGAAAGACCCCCCCCCCCAACACTGGGGATAGAGACAAGGCTCTAGCCACCCCCCCAACACTGGGGATAGGGACAAGGCTCTAACCGCCCCCCCCCAACACTGGGGATAGGGACAAGGCTCTAACCAGCGGAGCTACCAAGCCAGGGATTCTAAATAAGGCTCCTTTTAAGGCTTGTGAAAAAGTAGCCCTTTCTTTTTTGAAAGAAATGTTTTTCCTTTCTCCCTAATGCCTCGGCTAATTATCCAAGATATATCATCCTACACTCATGATATAACTTGAAACATGGGGTTCTTTACAAACATGTTCTCTTCCACCTTTACAATTAATGCTGATTTAAATATTCAAGGGAACCTTCTAACTCTCACAGAATTTTTTAGCACATTCACACACCCTTTGAAGATGCATGCATCCTAATTACCCTGGAATACTACACTGCTCATTAAATGCTCTCTATGTGTTTGCCTACCACAATTTGCTTTTTTTTTTTACTGTTGTCTTCCACTGTATGCATACCCACAACTTATCCAGCCATTTGAGCTGTTTCCAGTAGTTGTGAATGATGCTGGTACAAATATCCTTGTACATCAATGCTGAAGCACGTGTACAAGGATTTCTCTAGGCCTTAGAGTTTAGGGTATAAAGCTTGAGAAATTACTGCACCACTTTCAACTTTAGAAGGTAATGTTCTTTTTCCTAAGCGGCTGTACTGAAATTCACTTCTAAATTTAGCTGTACTGTGAAACACTAAGCAAACAGTCTATTTCCAGTCTTCCAACCTTAACACTAGGACAAAATATTTTACTTCCTAACAAGATATAAATAAAAACGATCCTGTTTTTATTTTGTAAGTTAAGTGATAAATGAGGTGCTTGTGACTAGATACATGATTGTGTAGCTGACCCACAAAAGGCAAGTTTGGACAAAACATGAACAAAACGCCTACTACGGAGAGACAAATACATGAAGTATCTCAATTCCCGAGAACAATGCAAAGTCACTTTTATTACAAAAAAGAAACAGCATCACTCAGAATGAGAATGGATCTTTAAGAAACTTTTTCGTTTACACATTAAGGTTTGAATTTCAGTATCTGGGAAGACTTTTAGATTTAAACCCGTTATCTTCCTACCCTGAAACCGTGGCGTTACTACACCAAAACTTTCTAGCTAAGCGGAAAAGTTAATACTCCAGTCCAGTTATAGAAAATTAAAAGCGAAATACGGGAAGAAAAAAAAATGCAATGACCAAACAAAAAAAGACCCCTCCCTTCTCAAACACGGCCATTTAGATGGCAATTCCGTTGCTTTATATTCCAAAGTGCATCCTCCCAATTATTTAAATACTAATAATGGTGATTTTAAGACGTTTTAAAAACTAAAAGCCAGCTCTCTTAGCCTCTAGTTTCAAACGAGGTTTCCAGTTCCGTTAAGTGATCTCTGGCGACAGATAACCCAAGGGAAGCCATTTCGCGTTAAGATTTTCCTAGGCTGAACTCCGAGATCTCATTCCAGTCTCAACAAGAACATCCGTGTTTCACAGATGCGCGCTGAGGCCCGGAGAGATCAAATGACTTGCCCAAATCGGCCGGGCTCGAAAGCCGGGAGACGGGGGGAGGCCCGGGCCAAGCCACGGCCGCGGTCCGCAAGGAATTGGGGGGCCGCCAAGCCACCACCCCCTCGCCAGATCATCAGTGACCTCGGGGCCCAGGCCCACCCAGAAGCCCCTGCACTTAATCGCTATTATGTCCAGGGTCGCTTCGCTTCCCAGAGCCCGGAACGGCGCTACAGGCCCGCGGTCCGCTCTGACTCCCGCTAGTCCGCGGGCAGCCGTCTCCTCGGGAACCCTCCCCTCCCCCCACGCACACCCAAGGCCTGTCCTCTCCTCCTCCCCCCTTACCCTCCACGGTCACGATCCCGGTCCCGGTCCCCAAAGCCGCCTCCGCGCATGGTCCCAAACGGATAGAGATCTGGGAGCGGGGCACGGATGGCCGGGCTCGGGAGGGCCTGCGGCTCCGGTCTGGTGACGACCGATGGCGGCGGCGCCTCCGCTGTTGGGGCGGCGGCAGGCGCGGCGCTCTCTCGCTCCGACGCGCTGTCTCCCGTCGCAGACGCCACCGTCGCCGCCTCTCTCGTCGGAGACGGGAGCAAAACACAGAGAATCGGGGTTATAAAATCAGTGGGTAGGTTCGGCTACGCTCAAACCCGGCAGTGCCGCGGTTTAGGCGTCTCCTTCCTTCCCGGCGACTGCACAAAATGGCGGCCGGCGCTGAGACTGCTCCAACTTAACGCTACGTACGTCGTCGACGCTACGTAAACAGCGTGTCGAAATAGGCCCCAGGCTTCGCGGGGTACTACGGCTATTCTTAGAAGCATTTTACGTCAGTTGCGAAAGTGGACGCATTTTACGGTCAGTAGAAGGGAAACAAAGTACGCAGCGGGCGTAGAGATCTCGCGCCATCTCAACTGGAATGTGGGGTGGGGGCGGAGGAAGAGTCTCTGGAGCGACGTAACATTCTTTGCGTCGTTAGCCGGCCCACTGTTGCGAAGATGCGCAGTGTGCGTAAGGCATTCTTTTTGAAGAATAGAGGGTTTTGCCGGGTTCGACCGCGGGACGGACCCCGGGCCTGCCGGTACAAGTCGCTTTGCAGACAGAGACAATGACAGCCCTCCATATTGTAGTCGTCAAGTGTCAGGGTGTCCAGGTGCCAGAAGCCCTGGAAGGTCTTCGGAGTCCCTCGCCGTGGCCCCGCATGCTCTCTGCCCCGCAGCCCTGGGCTCGTCGAGACTGGCCGCGCGCCCCGGCGCCATTTCCTTTCGGTTGCGGCTCGCGGTGCGGGCGCCGGCAGCCATGATGGGTGCGCCTGGCCCGTGTGTTTCCCGAGCCGGTCTGGCAGCAAGTCCCCGCTGGGTTAAAGCACTCGGCTGCATTTAGTTCCCACTCGGGTGCTTGTTGTCAACAGAACATTTACACGGCCCCCGGCTGAGCACAGTTGCCTAACAAAAGACTAAAATAGGGGTGGAGCCCCTCTTCCAGCGAGCCGCCGCGGTCCCTGGGCCGCCTTGAAGCGGATCTGTCTCGGGAGGACCCCTCGGCCGCCATGAAGCCGGTACTCGGCGCTGCTGCAGGCGGCCCTGGCCGTGCTCTTAGCGCGCTCCCGAGAGGAGAGGTTAAAAAGGTGGTCTTTAAACACACAAAAAAGGGGAAGGCATGAAGTCATGTTTTTAACCAGCCTAGGCCGCATCCTCAATTCCTTCTCAGCCGGCTTCCCTTCCCCTGCCTGCTTCCTTCTCCCTCCGACTGCACTTTGAAGTCTCGCAAACTTGGCCAGAGAGAGGCACAGAATTGTCCAGCCGTTAGGACCTTAAGAGAGCCAGCAGCTCATCCAACATCTCATTTATTTCTGTCGTTGGGTATAAGGGCGGGGAGACTTGAGGTCCCTTATTATGAGGGCTGACTGCTGTGTCTTACTCCGTTGTGAGTGTTTCCAAAATTAGTGCAGGAATAGCGTAAGGAAAGGAGCTTCCTGACAAGCCCTTCGGTGGCTCTTGGGCCACAGACGCAGACGAGCGTGGCAGAAAAGGGACCACGGACTAACCCTGACAAGCTCAGGGGAGGCCTGCCTGGCAGCCTTACTACCCAGAGACCTGAAGTATCCACATAGCATGATTTGGAATTAAGTGCTTTCTGCCTAAAAGCAGGTCATGGTGGACAGCCACTATCCTAGGCTAGACTCTTCCAGGACAAGTCAATCTTTACCCTAAGGGAGCCCGTCTATTGTCTTTTTGCATCTTAAAGAGCTACCTTTGGAATGTCAAAGTGACCTCCCTTTTAATGGACCCCTCCCAGCAGGGCACAACCGCCACCCCTGAGCAGAGACTACAAATCCCTCATCGTTGTTACCATGCTAACCATTGACTGTTAACGGCCTTAGGTACCCACCAGTGAAAGAAGTTTGTGTCTATCCAGTCCCTTTCCCCGCTTTGCTTTCTCTGGCCTGCCTAATCTATCACCAGTAGGGTTCTTACCACCCCTTTATGCCTCCTCTTTTGATTGTAATGCATAAAATAAGAGGGAAAGCTGCCATTTCCTGCAGCATTTCACAATACATTGAGGTTTTGCTTCCTGGCAGTTGTCCGTGTGGCTCAAATAAATGCGTAAAAATTCTTACAAGTTTGGACGTTTCTTGTACTCGTCTTTGGACGAGTAATCAGTCGTCGGATGCCTGAAGGGCCAAATGCTGTGCTGGTAACTGGGGCAAAGCAGCGAGCAAACGAGTTACTGCACCCATGGAGTTCACTCCGGGGCGGGGTGGGGGTGGGGGAATAGGCTAATGTTTGTGCGAGGGTTGCTAAGTAAAGGGGGGAAAAAGAAAGCAGTGTGCCTGCTTTCTTTTGTGTGCCTTTTGGGGGAGGGGAGTATGCTGGTGACATTGTGTTACATAGAGCGCCTGGGAAGGCCTCTCTGATCAAGTGAGGTTGGAGCAGAGACCTCAAGTGAGGGAGCTAGCCTCTAGCTGACGGAGGAGAGAGCAAGTACGAAGGCCCCCTGAGGCAGAATGTGGCTGGAGTAGAGCAAGGAGGAAAGACAGGAGAAGCCCAGGTTATGAAGAAGGGCTTGTTGGCTACTGTAAGGACTTTTGTTTTCCTCTCAGTAAATTGGGCATCTCCAGAAGGGTTTAAGCAGGGTGACATGATAAAAGGACCCCCACCGCTGCAGTAAGAGCAATCAATTGAGAGTGAGCTAGGGCACAAGCAGGCAGATGAATCAGGAGTCGGTGCAACAATCCAGGTGAGAGGTGACAGAGCCGGGTGCAGGTTATAGCAACCAGAAAGGGAGAAAAGGTCAGGCTGAAAATCGAGCGGAGGATCTGCCGGTGGGTGGGATGTAAAAGACAGAGGAGTCAGGAATGAGTCTTGCAGGAGTCAGCCAACAACGAGGCTCCTGCTGGGATCTGTGCTGTATAGGCACAGAGGGAGTTTTCGGGGACTGGTTTGCCTATTTATCATACATGCTAAGCAATGTAACCTGGGGCTCTCTGTAATAAGAAGTACTTTATAAAATAAGGTATGTCCATTGAAGCCCACACCCTCCACACACATTTTGCCAGGGGAAAAGAAGTCATGTTTTGCTACTAGATCAGGTCCCTGTTTTCTAGCATCTCATAACTCCTTATCTCCTCACAGCTTTTCATAGTATGTAACTACATATTTCTGTCATTATTTTTTTGCCCCTCAAAAATAGTAAACTTTTACCTTCCACCGGCAGACAGATTTCTGATTATAAAGTAAACCCATAGTATGCATGTCTCATTCTTGACGTATCCCTTTGTTTTCCTACCAATGATGGTCGAAACCTATTCCATTTTCCTAAATACAGAGAAAGATTTCCATTAAGTTGGGCTGTCAGAGAACCTAGGGATTTCATTAGTAACAACCAATGTTGTTAGTAAAAATGCAAATAGGTTTTTCTCAACTCATCCTTTTTTGAAAACCTAACCACACCTCAGCATGCCACACCATCCAGCAATCACGCTCTTTGTTCCGTTCTTTGCTGAGAGATTCAAAAACTCAGGTCCACACACAAACCTGCACGTGAATGTTCATAGCAGCTGTATTCACAGTTGCCAGAACCTGGAAGCCACCGAGGTATCCTTCGGTCAGTGAACGAATAAGCTGTGGTACATCCAGACAATGAAATATTATTTTGAGTTAAAATGCAATTAGGTATTAAGCCATGAAAAGACATGGGGAAACCTTAAATGCGTTCTTGCCGAGTGAAAGGAGCCAATCTGAAAAGGCTACCTGTTGTATGATTCCAACTCCATGACATTCTGGAAAAGGCAAAACTACAGAGACAGTAAAAGGAGCAACGGATGCCAGGGGTTGGAGCGGGGAGGGATGGGTAGGTAGAGCACAGGGGATTTTTAAGGCAGTGAAAACTCTTTGGTATGGTAGCGTGCTGACTGATGCATGCCATTACACATGTGCTCACCACAGAGAATGTACGACAACAAGAGCGACCCTCCACATAAACCGCGGACTTTGGTGGCTGTGTGTCAATGTAGTTTCACTGAGTGAGACAGCGGATGTTGACAGTGGGGGAAGCCATGCATGTGTCTCCACAAGGGATATACAGAAACTCTCTGTATTTTCCACCCAATTTCGTTGTGAACCAAAACACTCTTTATTTTTTTTAAAGATCTTATTTATTTGTTTTAGAGAGATGGGGAAGGGAGGGAGAAAGAAAGAGAGGTAGTGAAACATCAATGTGTGGTTGCCTCTAACACACTCCATACTGGGGATATGGCCTGCAACCCAGGCATGTGCCCTGACTGGGAATCAAACCAGCGATGCTTTGGTTCACAGGCCTGTGCTCAACCCACTGAGTTACACCAGCCAGGGCCAAAAACAGTCTTTAAAAAGTGTCTAATGGCTGATAGTTCTTGCGCGCTCACACTCACTGTATTGCAGGCATGTGCTATGAGCTTTTGTTGTATTTGATCCTCATCTGTCAATGAGACAACTGTACCTACCAGGGATTTTGGAAGGAGCACATGAAATACCACTCAGAGTGGGGCCTGGCATGCAGCACTTACCAGGCATTAGTGGTTATCATCCCTCCACGTTATGGGTAAGAAAGCTGAGGCTCAGGTGAAGTAGCTAACCCAGGGTCACACAGCGATCAGCATAGCTGGGACTCAAACCCAGGTGCTCTGGCAAGGTCTATGTTTCTCTCTCTCTCTCCTTTCCCCCCACCCTCTGGAATCAATAAATTTTAAAAAATTTTAAATTTAAGACATCTGACTTGGCCCTATTACGTTATAATAGGGTTACATTACATAAGTTGACTCTATAGGACTGGGGAAGTTACTGTGTATGGAGGGGGGGTTATCCCAAATGCTGTAAGATCTTTAACAGCATCCCTGGACTCCACCCACTAGGTGCCAGTAGGACCTCCCTCCCTCAGCATGATGTGATGACAGAATATTTCCAGACACTGCCACATGTCTCCCGTGGGGCACCGAGAACCACCCCAGGTGGAAGTCACTGCTCTGGAGCCACGGTGCTGTGTTACATCCCTGTGGCTCACAGGGTCCATGTCATTCTCTGTCCATTGTCAAGTTTGCCTGCGCATGTGGTTTGCTTCCTGCAGACTCCACCTGCCAACAGCACCAATGCCATTTTTCATTTTATCTATTACAGCAGTAAATTTTTACTCACAGCTCAATTTCCAACCACTAAGAAAATGATTCCTTTTAAGTTTTAAAATCATAGGATTTTGTTCTTGAGCTACTTTCACTGTAAACCACCTATACTAAGTCCTGCACAAACATTTTACTGACACATTGTCACAACTGCACTTTTGTGGTCACTAAACCCACCTAAGTGTGAAATACAGTGCGTCTGTCTTCCGTCTTGGTGGGACCCTGGCTGGCTCTTTGACGTCTTGGTTTATTGTACTTCAGATACAAGAGGTTGAGAATATGGAGGCACTCAAGGCAAAAAGGTAACCTACACCAGCTGCCTGTAAACTGTGGTGTGCAGGGACACATGCCAACAGACTTTTCAGGAAATCTGTTACCAGGACTTCACATTTCATATGTACTCCTTTCTAAAATTGATATGACTGACAAATGAAGAGAATATTTCTGTTCTAGCCAAAATCTCACTATGGGATGCAGACCCTGGCCCGTGGGGTCCGTGTGTTGTGGCCACAGTGAACAAATTCACACGGACTACAGAAGTCCTGTGGAGCAAAAGGGACGGCACAGCCGCTCTCTAGGTGGGAGAGAGCCCGACCCCTGCCTGGACAGGCTTTTATTGCTTTTCTGGGCACATTACACTGAGGATGGTTCTCATTTACTATGCACAGATTCGCTGTAGGTGATTGCCTTTTACGGATAACAAAGGAAAGAATGTTGCTAATTACTTCAAAGAGAAGGATGTTTCAGATGCAGGGGGGAAAGTGGTTGAACTGGTTACACTCCATTCTTGGGAGGTTTAGCACAGACTTCAGGAAGCTGCTTAAAAGATACACAGTAAACATTTGCTGCCTCAATTCAAGGTGAGGGAGTTTTAGCAAAAAGCAAAGCCTCAAAGCAGCCTAGGTACAATGCAGACCTGATTCCCCACGGGAGAACACAATCCGTGGGCTCGGGTCCTGTGTGCCGACAAACGAGTCAGAGGCGGGGCTGCATTCCCCATGCCATGCAGAGCGGTTCCCTACAACTACGGGCTTTGACGTGGAAGTAAACAATCTCAGAGGTGCCAAATTCAGGGACCATTAGAAATGCTGATATTGACAACTTGAAAAAAAGGAAATGGTTCCAATCATTTGTTAACACATCTATTTGCAAAATAAGATCATTCCAAGTCTTTGCTTCCAACAAAATGAAAGGAGGGCCATGTGGAATTTCTGCAGATACATCGTGGAAAATAACATAATTACTGGATTTTTGGTATGTAACTTGGAAGGAGATCAAAGAACGGAGTGACACTGCTGGGATAAACTCTTTCTTTTCCCACCTACTAAATTATATGATCAAAATTTCTCAGCACTGTCATCCATAGAAAGAAAGAAAAACAAAAAGAATAGCCAAAAGTAATAGTCTTCCATGAATGCATGATCTGTTTTTTTTCTTTAACCTTCCTCTGTCTTATTGAATGATGCATTTCCAAAGAAAAACTTACTTACTTTGTTTTAATAAAGATTTTATTTATTTCTTTTTAGAGGGAGGGGAAGTGAAAAAGAAAGAGAGGGAGAGACACATCAATGTGTGGTTGTCTCCTGTGCGCCCCACCCTGGGGACCTGGCCCACAACCCAGGCATATGCCCTGACTGGGAATCAAACTGGCAACCCCTTGGTTTGCAGGGCACTCAATCCACTGAGCTGCACTGGCCAGGACAAAAATTTACTTTCTATGTTTAACATTTATTAAGAATTGTAATTTATTTATATTACTTTGCTTAATTATGTTCTAATAATATTTGTAATGATAACTTAATCCAGAAGAAATTTTAATACATAGAGCCTTAGGATCACAGAAAATGAGAAAAAATATTTTAATTCTGTGCTAAAGTTCTGTGTGTATAAATAAAATAAGTAATGAATAAGACATTTGATAAAGAGACCCTGGTTGGGTAGCTCAGTTAGTTAGAGCATCATCACACTACACCAAGGTTGTGGGTTTGATTCCTGGGCGAGGCACATACAAGAGGCAACAAATGAATGCATCAGTAAGGGGAACCACAAATCAATGTTTCTCTCTCCCTCTCCTCCCCCCCCGTCTCTAGAATCAGTAAATTTAAAAAATTGATATAAAAATATATGGGATAAAATTTGGGAAAGAAAATAAGAATTCAAAGAGAAAGTTGAAACATATATAATATTCAGCCCTTAAAGAAGAGCTTATTCATATATTTCTAAAGGATGATATTGGGTGTTAAATTTATATGGCATTTAAATTCATTAGGATGCATTTAAAAGAGTGACATGACAGCCTTTTTCAAGTCACAGGAAATCTTTAAAGTGGTAATATTTCAGTATTACCACTAAATAATTACCACGAAATATTTCAAGTCACATGAAATCTTTAAAATGGTAACATTTCAGCATATCATAAATTACATCCTTTCAAACAATTTAAACTTACAATGAAAAGGTTTAGGTATTGGCTTAAAATATATTTTCAGAATTTTCTGGGGGGTGGGGAGCATTTGAAGACCACCAATCTGAGGAGATTGGGTGCGTTCAGGGCCATGTGGCTGTAGACCTGAAGACCACTCATCTAAAGGGTGAACCCAGACCCGGGGGGGCCTGAGGGGGCTGGTGAGCCCTGTTCCACCTAAAGTGGCATCTCACTGTTCAGTCAGTTGTTGCCAGGGAGAGATTTAGGCCCAGAGGTGTTAACTCTAATCAAATGTGTTAGTGACTTCTGTAGTAGAGAGGAGAAGAACGGAATCTCATTCTCTCTGTTTCTCAGCTTTGCTAATCTGTGTAGATGTGTTGATTAAACACTTTCTGTGGCTCCCTGTGACCTAGAGACCCAGCATTAGCTCCGTAATCTGTCATTCAAGGCCTTCAAGCCCTGGCTCCAACCTCTCACCAGCTCTCTGCACACAGGACGACAAGTCCATTCTCCCTTTTGTGTCCGCAAATGGACCCTTCTAATTAGGGTGGGACAAGAAGAATTTTTTTGGTGACAGAAGAAATTGTTGTAATACGTTAGAAGCCATCTAAATCAAGGGGTCTCGAGCCCTAGCTGGAAAGCTCAGTTGGTTACCGCCCAGTCCCAACAGGCCAAGGTTGCGGGTTTGATCTCTAGTTAGGACACATACAGGAATCAGCTAATGAGTGGAGCAACAAATTGATGCCATTCTCTCTGTCTCTGTCTCTCTGTCTCTCTCCCCCTCCTCTGTAAAATCAATAAATATTTTTTTAATTAAAAATAAATAAATGAATGGATCTCAGTAGCTGGAGGCTGTTGTTTTGCCGACCACAAATGAATTTAAACACAGTGTTAAACCATGGGTATAGGAATGCAAAATCTGAGAAGCCAGATAAAGTCAAAAATCTTTGCAGGGCAGCAAGGCGACAGGAGGCAGTAATTAAGGCAGTAATTTTACCCATAGTAAAATCAGTAACATTCCCTAGTGCTCAGCAGAGGTGTTTGTTGAATGCAGGTGCGACTGAAATGCCATGGAGGGCTGGGTTCCACTACAAGACAAATGCCAGGTCAGAGCGAGCCTGTCAGTGGGGACACAGCCATACGTGAGGGTACCTGTTCTCAGTCCAAGAAAAAATGGAGATGTTCCCGCAGACTTTAAGCACAAGGGTGTGACATTCCTGAGATTCCCAGGGTTTTCAGCAGATGCAGTCCAGGCGCAGCTGACTCTACTGGCTCCTCCTTTCTTGCTAGTAGTACAGAAACAACTGTCGCAGGCTTGGACTGACCAAAGGCTGAGTGACCAAGGTCGCTTCAGTCAGCTGGCAGCTTTTCAGTTCAGCTGAAGCCCTCAAATCAACCCAGGCAGACGACTGGGTCACCGTGGCCAAGGACCCTCCGTCTCAGCCCCTGCAGGGCCCCAGTCTCTGAGCTCTCCTTCTGAACAGGGCTGGAAAGGGGAAGATCAGGCCTCCCAGGGGGTTGTGCCTGCGGCTGCTGGTGCCTGGGAGCTCCTCGCGGCCTCCCGAACTGCAGCAGGGCCTTATCTTTGCTGAGGACACAAACACGTCTTTCTTCATTCCGGGGGAACAGGCGATTGGGATCCTCCGTCTGCTTTTGACAAATGTGAAGAGGAAAAGTCGGCCACCACAGGCTGGAGCGGAGGCCGTGGGGACATGCTAAAATCGAGAACAGACTCCATAGTAGCTGAGCAAGGTTAGAAGGGCAGGTTCATGCTTTTAAATGGATTCTTCTGTGTTCCCCAGACAGGTAGAGGGGTGCTGATCAGGGAGGGGCTGCGTGGAGAGTTAGACAGGAAGGCTGACAACGAAACTGGATGAAGTCCTGCTGAGGAATAGGGGGAAAGGGGAACTGACCACCCAGGACATAATTCCGTCACAGTCAGTTGTGCTTTAGAAAGGCGTAAACTTACAGACAGAGAAAGACAAATGCCACGTGATGATTTCATGTGTGGAATCTAAAAAATAAAATACATGAACAGGCAGGATAGAAACAGAGAGCATGCTGACATTTGCCAGATGGGAAGGGGTTTGGGGGATGGGGGAAAACGGTGAAGGGACTGAGAAGTACACACTGGTGGTTACAGAACAGTCACGGGGAGGGAAAGTACAGTGTGGGGAATGTAGTTCATAATATTGTAGTAACCGTGTGTGGTTTTAGGTGAGTGCTAGTTTCGTCCGGGGGGACACTTTGTAAATTATATAAATATTTAGTCACTAGGCTGTACACCTGAAACTAATATAATGTTATAATCAACTGCAATTGAAAATAAAAAAAATTATTTCAGCCCTGGCTGGGTGCTCAGGGGTTGGAGTGTTGTCCCGTGCACCAGACGGCCGCAGGTTTGACTCACCCCCCGGTGGTCACCTGCAGGAGGCAGCTAATCGATGTGTCTCTCTCGCATCAATGCTTCTCTTTTCCTCTCCCTTCCTCTCCCTGTCTAACCAGTAAACATATCCTCGGGTGAGGATTAAACATTATTTTAAAAAGAACATATATTGCCCTGGCTGGCGTAGCTCAGTGGATTGAGCGCGGGCTGCGAACCAAAGCGTCGCAGGTTCGATTCCCAGTCCAGGCACATGCCTGGGTTGCAGGCTATGACCCCCCAGCAACCACATGTTGATGTTTCTCTCTCTCTCTTTCTCCCTCCCTTCCCTCTCTAAAAATAAATAAATAAAATCTTAAAAAAAAAAAAGAATCCCAGTGAAGTTTAAAAAAAAAAAGAACATGTATCCATGGGTGTACACTGACAATAGAACGGATGTTGGATTTGTCCGGAAAGTTTTTAGACCAGAAGTTGATCTATTATGGGAATTATTTTTTTCATTATGTGCTTTTCTATAGCATAACATTACATAATATAAAAATGTGAACATCAGAAATAAAACTCTGTATATACTTAAAAAAAGAAATACATAGACTTAATGATGTGAAGAAAAACCAGCTGGCGCACCAAAAATCAGAACATAAGGACGGAGACAGTGAAAATACCAATAGGCCAGTTAAACACCAACTGGCGTGTCTACGATATTGTGTAACGAGAAGGAAAACTCTGGTATCGATGTAGTCTGATCACAGAGGCATAATGTAGTTTGCACACTTGTGAAGGAGAACCAACTAGGATCAGGAAGGACTGTGTGGAACAAGGACACTGGGCCTAAACACACACACACACACACACGCACACACACACACACACGATGGACCTGGGGGTGGTTTCAGATTGGTGCTGGGTGGAAAAATCAGGTGGAGTTGAAAGGAAGGACATTAGCTTTGGTACATGTATGTGTGCTTGAGAACTTGTGGGGGTTTTACAGGCCTGTTATTTCCTGTGAACTGGCTCAGAGCAAGTCACTGTAAGCGGATTCATACGGCTTTGCTTCCTCTGCTCCCTGGAATCGCTGAGGAGACGGGTTCTTAGATTGGGAAGTAGGGGATTCGACCCCCTCGGCAGTACTTGTGAATTGAATGGAAGTGTTCAGGACAGGCCTTTTGCTCTCTGCGAAGGAGTGAAACTGCTCAGGGAAGGGGGTGGAGGGGCGGTTGGCAACACAACCACACAGAAGCTACCCACGGTAGAGAGAGGGTGCCTTTTCAAGACAACGTGAATGTTCGGGGCCTGGCTGTTCCTTGTGTCTTCTCCAAACCTGCTCAGGTTAACCCCAAACAAGGCAGCCCCTCGGTGGGTACTCTCATAGCTACCCGCACTTCGACTTTGTAGCACTGAACCACGTGTGGTTATTTGGGTGATTTTTCCTGTAACGCCACTTCTCAGGGACCGTCTTGATTGGTCACTACCTTATCTGTTGTACTTGGTACTTAACTGGCGTCTCAACACTGGTTGGACGCAGCAATGTGCTTTATTGCTTAGGGATACGTGTGTGTGTGTGTGTGTGTGTGTGTGTGTAGTGTAGGAATAAAGATATGTATGGGACTGTTCGACAATACATTCAGAAAAATGAATAATTCTGTGGATGGGAAAGAGATTCAACCCTAGAGGACATTCAGGGGTTTTCAGCTGTATTGGTAATGTTTCATTTCGCAAGTACTGATTGTATTATTTTTATGCTGTTTTGTCTTACATACTTGATAATCAATTTAAAATATGAATGGCAAGAAGGTAATGGACTGTCAGAGCCTGTTCGTAATTCAAGGTTTACATCCCAGCAGCCTTGTTCTGAGTCCAGGTTCATCAAGCAACTGCAGCTTCACATGAACTTGCTCGCTGAGACAATGGGCTGTTCAATCAATCTTTACGTCTGGTCTGCTCGACATTATGTTCTATTCCTCAGTGTCACTGGCGTCCAGGTTTACTCTCCTGGTGTTCTTAGCCACACTGAGGCATCTTTCTAGAAATTACTCAGTGCTGGGGAACTAAACTTATTTTTTTTAAAGATTTTATTTATTTATTTTTTAGAGAGGGAAGGGAGGGAGAAAGAAAGAGAGAGAGAGAAATATCAATGTGCAGTTGCTGGGGGTCATGGCCCGCAACCCAGGCATGTACTCTGACTGGGAATCGAACTTTGGACACTTTGGTTCGCAGCCCAAGCTCAATCCACTGAGCTACGCCAGCCAGGGGGAACTAAACTTATTGAAGACCAAGGCTGAGGGCCTCACCCTGAGGCACGGAACATTCACACCACAGGAGGCCTCTTGGGGGAGAGCCAGCTAGCCTTCCCAAGCTGACACCCCCCTCTCTCTGTTCCTGGCTTCGACTTACACAGTCTTAAAAATGTTATGTAAATATTTTAATCCTGTGTAGCTGTTTTACTTTCTGAGAATTTGTGTCTCTAGTCCCTGACCATAATGTGAGCTCTTAAAGATAAACTCTTCCAGTGCCGAAGGGCACAACTCAGAAGATGGTTACGCTGCTGACCTCCAAGGAGCCACGCCTCCTGGTATCCAGCGCCCTGTGGAATCCCCTCCCACAGTGACTCTGCACTTAGTGCGTGCCTTGCTTTGGCCAGTGGGGCGTTAGCAAGCAGGGGTCAAGTGGAGGCGTGATGAGCACTTCCCCTCTTGGAACCCAGCTGCCCTGTAAAGAAGTTAAGGCTAGACCACTGAGTGATGACGGAGAGAAGTCCTAGCCTTTCCACAGTCCCTGCCAGGACCCCAGATATATGGGTGCAGCCATCTTAGACTCTCCAGCCAACCCACGAGCTGCGTGAGTGAGATGCTGCCTTGCTCTGAAAAGAACCTTCCTCTAGGTGCTGTCTTGTTAGGATGGGAAGGAAGAATTGCCGCAGCCATGTCCTGACCACAAGTGGAGCTTCTGAAGAACAAAGCCCGCACACTGAGGAAAGGAAAATGGAGAGAAAAAAGAACCTGGACCCTTGAGGGCCCTGGCTGGCGTAGCTCAGTGGATTGAGTGCGGGCTGCGAACCAAAAGCATCGCAGGTTCGATTCCCAGTCAGGGCACATGCCTGGGTTGCAGGCCACGGCCCCCAGCAACCACACATTGATGTTTCTCTCTCTCTCTCTTCCTCCCTCCCTTCCCTCTCTAAAAATAAATAAATAAAATCTTTAAAAAAGGAACCTGGACCCTTGATATTATGGAGTTGCTGAATTAACTAACTATGGAGCTAGTTGACTTCTGGACCTTTGATTATATAAGAGCATATTTCCTCACGGGTTTTTTTGTTCCTGGAAACTGAAGACATTTTGACTGATACATTCCTCAGCCAGCTCTCCTGGTACAAGTGCCAGATTCCTGAAGGGGCCTGCAGAGCGCAGAACAGACACTGAGGGAGTCTGTCGCTGCTGAGGAAATAAAAGAAAACGTTGTGGTGGAGACTGCCACTTGCCTACCCAACCACCATTCTCCCTTTCCTCTGTAATCACAGAACTCTGAACTGTAGCTGGGCTTATCGCTGCCTGGAGCAAAAGACCATTTCCCTACCTTCTTCGTGTAGAGATGTGGCCGGGTGGCTGAGGTCAGGCCAGCGAGAAGGGCTGATTCACGGGAGCTGACTCAGCTGGAAGGATCTGCTCCTGTCCTTCTGCCTGTCATCTTGCTTCCCCAGCACGGTTTCTCTGCTTAGAGCTCTAGGCACCATCGGAGGCCATGCGCTGACCTGGAGGATGGGAGCTAGAACGGCCAAGCAGAAAGGGAAGCCTGGGGTCCTGATTGCCGCCACCCCAGTCCCAGTCTTCACCATCTCACAACTGAATTCTTGGAACTGCTTCCTGAAAAGTCTTCCCCATGCCAACGTTAGTTCCTTTACCCATTTTCTAAAAGTATGTTTTATGAATTATGTTATTACAGCTGTCCTTGACCCGTTTTACTGTGTCTCTACCAGATTAATCCTCCAGCTTCCCCACGTCAACCACCTTCAATGAAAGCATGCCTGAAACTTGTCCTCATTTTTCCGCTCTAAGCTTTCCCATTACTCTGCTCAACTTGGAGTCTCTACCAAGAGCAAATGAAGGTCTCTGGCTGTTGCTGTAGCAAACTGAGTATAGCCTTTGTTCTCATTTGGTGGTCTTTGTTTCCACAGAATGAATGGTCGATGGCTTTTCTAGTGTGTTTTCTAACCGGGTGGGATGTAAGCCTAGAGCTGCAAGCAGCGTCCTGGCGACTAAGCAGGGAGAGCCCAAGAGCAATAGCAGCATGGAGACGAGCAGGGCAGGGCACGGAAACAGGGCGAACAAGGCCTGAGGGTGCTGTCTGAGACCCCGGCTCCAGCTGTGGCTGAAGTCAGCTACTTCTGGGCTTTGCAGTTTCATGAGCCAGTGAATTC
Organism: Phyllostomus discolor; assembly: GCF_004126475.2. Lineage (NCBI taxonomy): Eukaryota > Metazoa > Chordata > Mammalia > Chiroptera > Phyllostomidae > Phyllostomus > Phyllostomus discolor. Next base: position 210,274,845 of record NC_040904.2, read on the forward strand.
CTGCCTTGCATTTGCTAATTTGAGTTTCCGTGGCTTGCAACAAGAGTCATGAGCAACTAAGTCTTCTTTGAAACCCTCTCACGCTGTTAGAATAAGCGACCAGGGCCATGTCTACAGTCTGGAGGAGACGGAGGGCTGGAAAACCCTGATGCTTTGGTCACTGATGGCAAATTGAACACTGGCTTAGAATAGGCCAGCGGGCCCTGCACAGTCTGCTGTGCTGTCCCAAAACCAGGCCCCAGGATTCAGCTTTTTAGTTCCCATTCGCAAGCTCAGCTACTGCCCTCCAAAGCAGGACTTACTGGAATGGCTGGATTGGGGCGGGGGGGGGGGGGTCTGTCTTTGGCCACATGCCATATTAAAACCCTCCTCACAGAGCTGTAGGCCCTTGTGTTGAGCCCTGGTTTACAACCACACTGCCCACCTCTGCGTAAATTCTCCTCCTGGTCAGGGGGTACTCGGCTTAACCCGGAAAGATTTTCTGGACTTTAAATCTTGGGAGTTTTATTTCCTTCCCTACCAAAAGGCCCTGGGATCCTATACAAATTAGTCCATTCCCTTTCTAGGGCTTGGCATACAAGGGTATCTCTAGGAAATGCTCAGTTTTGCTTGAATAACAAAACTTTCCTCTCTCCAGGACAAAAAATATGCATTTATATTTGTATTTTTGAAGTCCTTCCTTCTTTCCTTCCAAGGCTTTGGTTGTGTTTGCACTGTAAGTCTGATTTCTTCAGGAGTTGATTTACTTGAGGGCAACAAGTGTTCTATCTCTATAAAAGAAGCCATTTCTTTCTTTCTTCTTTTTTTAAAATTTATCTATTCATTTATTTATTTGAGAAGGGAAGGGGAGGAGAAAGAGAGGGGGAGAAACATCAATTGGCTGCCTCTCACATGGGCCCCAACCTAGGCCCTGGCCTGCAACCCAGGCATGTGCCCTGACCTGGAATTGAACCAGTGACCTTTAGGAGATAATGCCCAACCAACTGAGCCACACGGGTCAGGGCAAGAAGCCATTTCTTAAATGGTTCTGTAGAATATAAAAAAATCTGCTCTTAGATGACTTTATCTTTATATATTCAGAGAAGCAGTTCTGTGGCTTAAGAAATGTAAAATAAAATTTTAAAAAAGCTCTTATTTCCCAGAACCCCACCCCGTGAACAATTCTACTTGTCTAGTCAGTCTCTGTTTCCAAATCCCAGCTTCTAAACTCTGCACGTGCTGTCTCAAAGCTTACCCTCTCCACTCCCATTTCTGGAGCCCTATAGTCCAAATCACACTACTGGTCATCTGCTCTCTTGTTCTTTCAAAAATTAGCCTTTTTTCTTAACCAGTATATTAATACATTGAGGGCAGAAACTGTAATTCCCTGTATATTCTTTAGCACTTAGCATTCAATATACAATTGGTAGGTGACTTAATGGATAATCAAATGCCTTTTGTAACAAATGGTATTACAATACTTGAATATTTATAAAAGTTGTTACAATATAAGAGATTGGATCTTTCTGAAGTTTATAAAGATTGTCATTGTAAATATTACTTTAATTTTAAAATACTTTTTACCACATACATTTTAAAAACTAGATTTTATTTTTAACAATTAGAAAAAATATTCTTTTACACATGTCTAGATAAGTGTCTGGAACTTTACATTTAACTTTAATATTTAAAAAGGTTTTTACCTGGCTGGTGTAGCTCAGTGGATTGAGCACGGGCTGTGAACCAAAGCATCACAGGTTCGATTCCCAGTCAGGGCACATGCCTAGGTTGCAGGCCATGACCCCCAGCAACCGCACACTGATGTTTCTCCCTCTCTTTCTCCCTCCCTTCCCTCTCTAAAAATAAGTAAATAAGATTTTTTAAAAAATGGTGATGAAAATAAAGTAAATAAAATGAAATAAAAAAAAAGGTTTTTAATTCTCTACGCAAAACTTTAAAGTCGTGCTACCTTTACACCCCAAATTGTAAAGCTACTTATTTCCTTCCTCTTTATCTTTCCAATAAAATACATATATATCAAAAGCACATTTTTAAAAAGTAATTTCAACTTGTCAAAAAGTCAAATGATTTAAAATTTAGCTTAATTTAATGTTTTCTGTTGCTATAAAGGTGAATGTACAGTTTGACACTGTAAGTTTAAAAAGAGGCTTTTTTGTGTGTGTCACGCAAACTTTCCTTCCTCAAAGGTCTCCCGCCTTCGGAAACGGAGCCTCTAGAACTGTTCGAGAGGAAACCTAGAGGAGAGTGGAACACCTCTGAATTCTGGGACTTCCCCTTCGCCTGGTGGTTCCCTTTAAAAAGCGGACGCAAGAGGGGGCGGGGCGCTGCGTGGTGCGGCGCTGCGCCTGCACGTCTCCTCGTAGCCCACGTCACCGCGCCGGCGCCGGCTGACGGCACAGACGCTGCGGTCGCCAAAGCCGTTGACTATCCCGGGCTGTGGTGGCTGTTCTCGCTGCCGCTCCTGCTGCTGCCTCTGCCGCCCCCGCCGCCCCCCGCCGCCCCCGCTGCCTCTGCTGCCCCCGCTGCGTCTGCCGCCCCTGCTGCGTCTGCCGCCCCCGCTGCCTCTGCCGCCATGGCTCAGTACAAGGGCGCCGCGAGCGAGGCGGGCCGCGCCATGCACCTGATGAAGAAGCGGGAGAAGCAGCGCGAGCAAATGGAGCAGATGAAGCAGCGCATCGCCGAGGAGAACATCGTGAAATCCAACATCGACAAGAAGTTCTCTGCGCACTACGATGCCGTGGAGGCGGAGCTCAAGTCCAGCACCGTGGGACTTGTGACCCTGAATGACATGAAGGCCAAGCAGGAGGCCCTGGTGAAGGAACGGGAGAAGCAGCTGGCCAAGAAGGAGCAGTCGAAGGAGCTGCAGCTGCAGCTGGAGAAGCTGCGGGAGAAGGAACGCAAGAAGGAGGCCAAGCGGAAGATCTCTTGCCTGTCCTTCGCTGTGGACGCAGAGGAGGAGGAGGAGGAGGGCGAGGAGCAGGACGAGGTGGCCATGCTTGAGGAGGAGTTGGAAAGGGAAGAGGTCCTCACGAAGAAGAGGAAACTGGGGAAGAACCCGGATGTGGATACCAGCTTTTTGCCTGACCGCGACCGCGAGGAGGAGGAGAATCGGCTGCGGGAAGAGCTGCGGCAGGAGTGGGAGGCCAAGCAGGAGAAGATCAAGAGCGAGGAGATCGAGATCACCTTCAGTTACTGGGATGGCTCCGGGCACCGGCGGACAGTCAAGATGAAAAAAGGCAACACCATGCAGCAGTTCCTGCAGAAGGCGCTGGAGATCCTGCGCAGAGACTTCAGCGAGCTCAGGTCGGCCGGGGTGGAGCAGCTCATGTACATCAAGGAGGACCTGATCATACCCCACCACCACAGCTTCTACGATTTCATCGTCACCAAGGCCCGAGGCAAGAGCGGGCCCCTCTTCAATTTCGACGTTCACGATGACGTGCGGCTGCTCAGTGACGCCACGGTGGAGAAGGACGAGTCGCACGCGGGCAAGGTGGTGCTAAGGAGCTGGTACGAGAAGAACAAGCACATCTTCCCCGCCAGCCGCTGGGAACCCTATGACCCCGAGAAGAAGTGGGACAAGTACACGATCCGGTGAATGCAGAGGTGGAGCGGGCTCACTTCCCCGGGTCCCCCCAGACTCCCCCTGCCCGGGTCTGCAGGACTCCAGGTGCATGGTTTCCCCGATCTTGTGACGTGACTGACCATCCCCTGCCCTTGATGCTGTCATTTGCTGCTGTCTTCACTGCTTTTTCTTTTATGATAAAGAAATGCACATGTTAGAGTCAGAGCACTGTTCTTTATTAAAAAAAAACATTTTTGAGATAAAATTGACGTAACAAAATTCACCATTTTGGCCATTTGCAAGTGTACAATTCAGGGAATTTAGTACATTGACAATGTTGTGCGGTCATCATCTCTAGTTTCTGAGTATTTCTCACACTCCACAAGGAGACCCTGTGCCTATTAGCAGCCTCTCCCCCAGCCCCTGGCACTCCCTAGCCTATTTTCTGTCTATGGATTTGCCTATTCTGGAAGTTTCCCATAAATGAAATCATACAATTAAAAAAAAAAGCTGCAGTGAGAGAACCTGGTATCACTTTCCCAAGTAGTTTTCAATAGGTTTATTCACTCATATACATACATATTCCTGAATCCACATACAATGCAAAGTTATACATCAGAGACTTTTAAGGTAAATATATATTTAAATCCCTTGCTGACTTTAATAACATGTGAAACAAACTCTTACTTCAAGATCTGGTATGTGAGACTGCTTTTCTATTTCTTCATCTCCTAATAAGTACTAAGAAGCAATTTGCATCAATCCACCACCTACTCCTTGGCATCCCCAATTCCTCCAGCAGTTATTGCGAAGGTGGCTTCGTTTTCAGGCATGTCAGGGCTAACAGAATGCAAGGGAACAGAAGTTTATAAAAAGCTCTACTTCTATAAATACTATATTCATGTTACAGACATCACACTCCTATCTTTGCGAGTCTCCAGAGACATCTCAGAGTTGGTACAGCTAAATGTGGACTACAGAATTTACCTACAAGTATTATCAACCCACACAAACATTTATGGAACAAGTTTTTATGTGTAAGGTTCTGAATGTCAAGAAAAATTACCCCAAACTTGGAAATAGGCAAAAGGGATAATGGAGCGTGCTTTCAGTGTGTCGGGCATTTTGCAGCAGACTCCCAGGGGCTTATCTGATGCTAAAGGCTGTGCACCTTTTACTGCCCAGGCCAGCGCGGGGGAAACTGACATGACTAGCACGTGTTTACCGTCTTTCCCGGTTCCCCGGTTCTGTGAGGACTCCGTGCTTTTCATTGTCTGGGCCATTTTATAACTCCGAGTTGTAGAAAACTATGAGTAATGCAACTATTCTTGTCCATAAAAATGTAATTGTGTGGAGGCGTGTAATCGATTGTTGTTTTATAGATACTGTGACCTATTTTTGATCAATTTATAATTCATCTCAGCGTTCCTTATCTGATTACATATGTGTGTGGTAATTTGATTTTTTCTTTTGATCTGGTTATAAAATCTTATTAGTTGCTGCATTAATTAGTTGAATAAATGACATATTTGTATATAATTCATGCTTATATGCTCTTTAAAATTTATCTTTTAATTTATTCTAAAACTCTGTTGGGTAGAGTTGATTTGTAGAAAACTAAGAGCAGTGCAGATGATCCTTGTCTGAGGGCCATACAGACAATTCCAGGCTATAGCAACGGAAATGAACTGAATTTCATTGTGTAGAAAGGCAACTGATTTCCCTCTAGTAGAAAAAACTTCAAATGTTACAATTCATTGCCTGATATTAACCAATTTTTTATTTACTAGCAAGTGTATTTCCACATTCATTTGACTACATAACTCTTTTTCTCAAATTATCCTTTGAATCAGTGGTTTCCTCATTAATTAGGGAGTTGAATAAAATCTTTGACACGTTCATTTTATATTTATTTGCAAGAAGTCATGTTTTTAACTTTTTGGAAATCAGACTAACATGTACTAGACCATATAGATTTTACAAAAATGAGACAGGCATTACTCTCAAGAAGTCTAACAGGTGGGCTATGACATGTGATATATATAGGCAAATTAAGCTGTTTTATAAAGTCAGTACATATGTTACAGAACTCGAGAGAAAGGGGAGTGGGGAGGATTGGATGTGGGAGAGGAGGGGAGGGCAGGGCAGGAAAGAGTAATGGGGGAGAATGGGGACACTTATAATTGAACAACAATAAATTTTTTTTTTAAATAAAGGAGACATTATGCCAGGTAGGTTGATTAGGAAAGGCTTCATAGATAACATCTGAAGGGTCTTTGAGGCAGAAATGGGAGTAATTCAGGTAGAGGTAATAGCATTAAAAAAACGGATAGAAAGCCGCTTTTGTGTATAAAAAAGGGGAAGAATAAGAGGTTATGTTTAGATACATTTCATTTAAGGTATTTTGGGATATTTATGTACGAGTTCTGCCAGCAGTTGGAAATGAATAAAACTTGAGGAAACGGTTAGACTAGAAATAGAAATCTGAAAATCACTGATCATGAAAGAGATTGCTGCCACTTTGTGCTATTATTACATCCAGGTAATGGTGACTATAGTACTGTTAATAGCCTAGTTTATTAAGTAGTTACTCTTTACTATGTGTCAGGATCCCGTATTTTATTTCATTTAAACTTTATGATAACCCTGCTGGGTATGTATTATTATCCACACTTGACAAATGAGATTAATATTTAGACGGAAATAATTTGCCCAAAGTCACATTGCTAGTAAGTGAAAATGCCAGGATTGGAGCCTAAGGTGACGACTCCAGAAGCTTTGATTCCAAAGCTCATGTTCTAAACTAGGAGGCATACTGCCTTTCAAAGTTGGGTGTTTTTTAAAAATTTCGTTCGTTTTGTTGGGAGGGAGCAGGTCAGGCAGCAAACTTTGAGCTCCCTGCTGATAAGGTTACTCGCCTTGGGAAACGCAGAGAGGCCTCCCCTGAGGGCGGCTCAGAACACAGGCTGCAGGCAAGGTAGGCCTTGCAGACTGAAGCTGTAGCTGAGGAGGAAGCCCTCAATGGGATTTGAAAATAACCTTTTAGACTTGTTGGAAAATACTCAGTTGGCCTCTTACAAATGGTAGAAAGAAAAGCAGTTGAGAAAGAGGGAAGCCAAGCAAGGTACCTGCAAAGTTGAACCAGGCTTTTTGTTTGTTTTGTTCTAGAAACAATAAAAAACAATTAACTTCAGATACCTGACGATTTGTATGTCTTTTCATTATTTTTGCAATTATTTAAAATGTGTTCTTCCTCTGAATTCAGTAGTGTTCTTTGCTTTTACTGTCCACTGATCACAGATATGCTAAGTGGAGTAAAATAAATGGGGTCTTTATTCACTTAAGTTTTAAAAGGAGAAAAATATACACTTGAGAGCCAACTATAGCTAAATAACAGAAGCAGTTACTATGGTGAATTCTAGGAAATGGGCTTGGTCCCTTTTGTAGCCATTCCTGTACACCTGGGAACTCTTCTAAGATCCCCTTTCTACTCAGTTCTTGGGGAATTGTTTGTTTAATAAGAAATGTCTTTCTTTTACATGTGTGTAAAGTAGTAGTTGAAGACATGGGGGGTAACTACAGTAGACTAGCTATGACTGCCCTAAATAGATCATCCCACATAAATGAAGAAATAGTGTAATGATTAAAAGTGCAGATCTTTGATTCAGACAGAATAGTTTCTAATTTTATGCCATCCCTTATTTGTTTTGTGGTTGAGACAAGTCCATTCTTTTACTAATTAAGGAAAATCTTTATTGAGCACCCGCTGTATCCCTGTTGTGCACACTTGAGGTCTATAAATGAAAACTAGAAGAACAGAAAAATAGACAAACACTCTTGCCCTTGTGAAACTTACATTGGGGGGAAGGAGAGACGGACAATACATAATGGACATCATACATATATTATGCGATATGTTAGAAAATGGTGTGTTTTAAGGAAAGAAAAAGTAGAGCTAGGTAAAGGAGATTGGAAGTGTGGAGGTTGGGAGGAGGGTAGTTGCAATTTTAAATAGGGAGATCACGATAGGCATTGTTGAACAGGTAACATTTGATCAAAGACTTGAAGGAGGTGAAGGACGCGACCAGAAAGAGGGCAGTGTGGGAAAAGACCATTCCAGGCAGGGAGAACAACAGTAGCACGAATGCCCTAAGGTGGGAGTGTGCCTGACATGTACAGAACATCAAGGTGCCCACTCAGGCGGCAGCATCGGGAGCCAGGGGGAGGGCAGGAAGAATAGGAGCGGGGCCGTTCACGCAGTGCTCTGTAAACCGCTGCAGATACTTGGGCTTTGATTCTGAGTGAAGATGAGGAGCCACTGGAGGATTTGAAGTCGAGAATAGATATGATCTGACTTAGTTTTACAAAGGGTTGCTCTCGCTCCTATGTTTTAAAATAGACTTTAGAGGAGCAATGGTTAAGTAACTGCTTGGGGCCTTGGTTTTCTCATGTGTAAAATGGGGATAATGACCTCTGTCTCTTAGGGTTGTTGTTACAAATAGTAAAATATATATAAAGCACTTGGTGTAAAGCCTAGCACATAGTAGCCACTCAATTAGTGTTAGCTATCACTATTAGCAACATCTCTTCCAAAAAGTTCTAAGTCAAGGAGAATTCTTTGTGAGAAATCTTTAGGGACCAGAAGGAAAAGAGTATGTGCTACAAGACTAGAAGCTTAGAAAACTAAGTTTTGACGTTTTAAGCTCTGATCTAGTTTTGCTGTTTTCATTCAAATTTATGAAAATTTGACATAACTAATCTCTATGATAGCTTTAATTATCCTTCACTGAGTCCGCAGAACCCTAGTATCCTCTAAGGACTGTATGAAATGAAAGAGTTGTTTGTTCCTGCACGGTTTGGAGGCCTTAATGAAATAGACAAATGATTGAACAGGAAGGTCCATGCATTTATTAATTTAAGAAATAGTTACTGAGTTCCTACTATGTGCCAAGTACCTTGCTAGGTCCTGGGGACATGAAAGAGCCAAGCCCCATCTCTGTTGTGAGACAGATGCACACGTAATCAGCTGATTACAATTCAGAGCGGAAAGTGGTAGGAAAGTTCTAAGCACAGCAATCCATCCAAGATATAGACGAAGAAATTTTAGTAAAAAACACGAAACAATTCTATTGTCTATTTAACAAAAAAACATTTGTAGCAAATTTCTAGAGATTGCTGATGCTTCCTAAAACATAGCATTTGAATATTATAGTCTTCCACAAGGCAGGTAATGAAAAGCAAAATGGTCTGAGTAAAAACCACATGGATGTGGAAACTGATTATTTAATATTTATTCAACAATAATATGTATTATGTACTGTGATTCATAGCAAAAACCAAATTAAGAGCTCACCTGATTTCTTTTTTGGCTGATTTCCCCCTCCCTAGGGTAAGGAGCTATTACACATCTCTGCCTTTGCTCAGGGTGGCTAATCAGTCAGTTACAAATACTGCACATCTGCGATGTCCCAGCATAGTGTCCCTGTCTTCAAGGTATTTAATGTCTAATAAGCGTGACACATGCTATACTGTAAATCACTACCAATGGAACCTAAGCTCCATGAAGACAGGGCCTTGTTTTATTGTTTGTTTTTTCACTATCCCTAGAACCTAGAACAGCCGATATGTAGTAGGTTTCTTTTTAAAATTTATTGTTTATAATTTATTTTTTTAAGATTTTATTTATTTATTTTTAGAGAGGGAAGGGAGGGAGATAGAGAGAGAGAGAGAGAGAGAGAGAGAGAGAGAGAGAAACATCAATGTGCAGTTGCTGGGGGTTATAGCCTGCAACCCAGGCATGTACCCTGGCTGGGAATCGAACCTGCGACACTTTGGTTCCCAGCCCGCGCTCAATCCACTGAGCTACGCCAGCCAGGGCTTTATAATTTCTTCTTTTAAAATATTTAATTTATTTATTTTCAGAGAGGAGAAGGGAGAGAAACATTAATGTGTGGTTTCCTCTGGTGCACCCCCCACTGGGGACCTGGCCCCGCAACCCAGGCACGTGCCCCAACTGGGAATTGAACCAGCGGCCCTTTGGTTCGCAGGCCGGCACTCAATCCATGGAGCCACACCAGCCAGGGCTAGTGTTCATAATTCTTGATTAAATAAGTAAAGTGCTGTGAAAGACTATAGGGTATAACCTAGACTGCAAGTCAGGGGAAGTGAGGTTTAAATTGAAACTTCAAAAGAAAACCGTCAGAGAGAAAGGAGAAGAACATTCCCGGCACTCCCTGTACTTTTCCTGCACGTACCGCATTTCAATTGGAATTGATTATTTCATTATCTAGCTTCACTGTAAGCTTTGGAAGGTCAAGGACCAAGCCATTTGTCAACACAATACCTGGATCCCTAGAACCTAGTACGTAGTAGGGACTTCCCAATGAATTGAGTCATTTTCTAGAAGGAAATTCAAACATGTAGCATCTTCCAGTGACAATACTAAAGCCTCTCAGGAGAGGCAATTTGACTTAATACCATATGTACAAGGATCTGATTAAGAATAAGAAAATATTTACCTGTCATAAATCTTGGCAATTCTCAGCTCTCCTCTTCCCTTGCGCAAACTTATTCTTGTTGTTGAAGCATGAGCCAGAATGTGTCCCCCGATGGGCTTTTTGGGGTCTGCCTGAAAACTAAGTTAAAAACACCTTTTTGTGTTACATTATATGGTCCATATAGAGTCATATCTGCAATTTCAAGGCAACTTTTCTGTGGAGGATGGCAGGGGATGGAGTAGGTGTGTGTTCTGAACAAGCAAGGTTTGTCCACTAACTTGGAGTGGGGTCGGGTTTGGGGCCATCCAGTTCCGGCTTCTGCGATTCCTGGGATAAAGAGTCCATGTTTTGTTTGTTTTTTAAATAGAAAAAAAATCCCATAAATAAAATATTACTCATTGTCTTAGGATAACTCTTGGGGTTAAACAAGTTTTCTTCTTTGCAAAATACGTTCAATTTATTTATTTATTCAGGCATTCATTTATCAGAAATATTTATTAACAGCCTACTATGTGCCAAGCACTATTCTAATCTAATGAATAAGAAACAGCTGCCCCACTCTCTCCCTCTTGGGAACGTGCCCACATCTTTCCCTTTCCCTTCCTCCGCCCTGACAGGCACGCATCTTCAAACTCTAAGGGTGCCCATGGCCTTGCCACCAGCAGAGCCGTGGGCAGCAGCAGCAGCTCGCCCTGGGCCAGCCCCCTGAACCTGTCTCCAAGGCCCGCTTTTCTGGGATTCTCAGCGAGCCAAACAGCCCTGCCTGGGCTCTCCTGCTGCTTCTCCTGTCCTAAGCCCTTCCTCGTTTCACTGTCCCAGCTTGATAAACTTCCTTTCAAAATTAAAACAAAAAACAACCCCAAACACCCAACCCTCCTTCAAGATGCTGTGATGTAAATGACAGCAGATTGAGCCAATTGAGAAACATCCTTCTTACGTATGAACTGTATGTGGAAAGCCTTCAGTGTTGTACAGGTTATGAATTTGCAGTGAGAATAACCTCAGGTATGGAAGTTATAAAAATATCAGTGAGAATACTGGACTGTAGAAAGACTGATGGTTCCACAGAAGGTAGACCAGTAGAAGATTCTATGGAGGGGAGACAGGAAAGGATAGTCGGAGTTAGCTCTATGGGCAGAGAGAAGTTTTAACAGCCATGCACAGATGGTCTCTCCAGACTGACTAGTCATGCTCCCACATGAGCACGCTTAGCTTCGCCTCCTCCTTCCCAAACGTTCAGTGGTCTCCTGAAGTCCTGTCTCTATTCTTGTCCCATCTTTGACAACGCTGCTTGCTTCTTCATGAAGAAAATGAAAGCTCTTAGGAAGATGTTCCTTCAACTCCTTCTTTTTATCTGCCACCTACATACTTATTTACAGTTGCAGTCACTCTTCCTCCTTCCCTCTCAAACTTCTTTTTTCTTATTTCAGCAACTCCTCCTACACCTCGATGCCTTTGCACACAAGATTTCCTCTGAAATGAAAGCCCCTTTCCCACTGTGTCTGTTTATTTAGCTCTTACTCATCCGTCAGGTGCCATCCCTTCTTGGGAGCCTTGCCTGGTGCCCTGAAACGGAACAGAAACCGCCTCCTCTGTGCTCTCAAACCACTGTATGCATTCCTCTGTGAAAGCACACTACATTACAGTACGTAACTCATGGGTCTCACTCCCCCCATACTCTAATTCTTGTCATCTTTGTAACTCTAGTGCTTAGAAAAATGCCCATAATATACAATAGAAGGCATTCAAGAAATATTTCTGAATGAATACAGAAGAGAAGATAATTTGGGTCCCCCTGGTCTAAGATCCTTTTGGACACAGATTTGTGACATATCTTTGGAGAAGCTAAAATTCTCCAAACTTTATTTATTTATTTACTTACTTACTAAAATAAAGATTTTATTTATTTACTTTTAGAGAGAAGGGAAGGGGGGAGAGAAAAAGAGAAACATCAATGTATGAAAGATACATCAATTGTTTGCCTCCCACATACCCAAAACTAGGAACTTGGCCTACAACCCAGGCATGTGCCTTGACTGGGAACTGAACCGGTGATCCTTCAGTTTGCAGGCTAGTGCTCAGTCCACTGAGCCGCACCAGTCAGGGCTATAGTTCAAGGAATTGTGAAGGGTGTTCTTACAGAAAGGCAAATATAAAAAGAGAAAGAATTTCTCCCTAATTGAGGTAATCCTCTCCCAACCCTAGTACAGATAATCTCAAGAAGAGCAGGCAGCTGGACTCCTGGATGTATAGCCATGATGTTCTGTTAGCAAAAACCCTTTATTATTTGCTGTTTCTAACGTGGTACCCTATGCACAAAAGGAAATAGGTTAGTATTGCTTGTTTGAGATTATTCTAGGTGAAGAGGTTAAGAATGTCATCTCCAAAGGAAAATGATTTTGAATAAACTAAATAGGGAAATCAATGAGAGGATTTGCAAAAGTACTAAGAAAATATACAGGGAAGATACGGGCAGAAAAAGGTACATATAATGAGTCATAAACTAAGAGGTAATACTTAATCAAATAGATCGAAATATAGCATAACAGTCTTAGCTCTGGGAGAATGTCAAGCCAATTCAAATTTTATTTGTTCCATCAAAGTATTCAGTAGAATTTTGGGTCACATTTATAGTTCTTAACTTTTTTATAAGTCATTAATACATTGATAATTTAATTAAAGATATAGGCTCTCTCCCAGAAAAATGTACATATATAAAAATTGCATATATGTTTAGGAGATTCATGGTTTCTTCCCCCTCTGGTATAGTTAGGTATTAATAATAATAATAACAACCGAGATTTATTGAGTCCTTACTATGTGGCAGTTCTTATTATTCCAACTCATCCAACTATTTCCCTTTGTTTGGATTCCATATTATTTAGTAAATAACTTTGGATTAAAGTTTGAGTCCCTACAGAGCTCTGCCTATGAGGGGAGAAGGCACCGGCCCTAAGACCCCTGAGTGCAGTTACATGTTTCAGCATCAGTACCTGGCCCTCTGACCTTTGAGTCTCAGGAGCTTGGTTACTGCGAGTCGGCCCCAGGGAGACAGACTGGTTCTCGGCGGGCTCGCCAGGTGACATCTCTGCCACAGGGCCGAGGGCTCGGAACTCTGGTCCGTTCACCAGAGTAATGGCTACATACCCCTGCACGCCTCTCCACTGACAGTGTGCAGACCCTTCTGCAGCCATTCATAGCCCTGATAAACGGTGTGGTTTACGAACTCGGGAGTTAGATCTGGGTTCGAATTTTGGCTTATCAGCCAGACATGTGACCTCAGGAAAACTGTTTAACCATTCTAAGTGTGTTTCTTTATTTAACTGGGGGATAATAACTGTGTCTAACTAGCAGGGTAGTTGTGAGAATAAAACAAAATCATTAGGTAAGGTACTGGCCCAGTGACTACAGTTACAATGACCTGCTTTCATAATCCTGACTCAAACACCAACTACCTTGGGCTAGTTGCTTAACCTTTGTGAATCTCCATTTCTTTGACTGTGAGGTGAGAACAAAAAGATCTCATCTCTCAGCGCTGCTGTGAGGATTCAAGGTGTATTTAGTATAACTCATCCAGAGCCTACTATTGCTGGGAATTATGCCAATGAGTTCTATCCTTACAGTAATCTTGGAACATAAGAGATACTCAATAAGTGGTAATTATTATTATTATTTAACTAAATAATTCAGATAACATGTAGACCAAGAAAATCTTAAAGTTTCTTTGAACTTCCTTTGAACCGAGTCTTGAGGTAAAGCACAAGAAGGTGTTATAACATTTCGCATTCTTTTAGAGGGCTTTAATTTACTTCTATTTCTGACCAAGTAAAAACAGCTTCAGGAACACACCCACATTCCTTGTTTAGTCTGATCTCTTATGCCCCCTTCTTTTGTATTTTCTTTTCCTCTTCTTTTCTCCTTTTCTTGGGGGTGAGGGAGAGTGATGACAAAGAGGAAGAAATGAGGGTGGATATTGGAAGTGAAGAGGTGTCAGGAAAGATTGTTTTATTTATCCCACTCCAGGTGAACGGATTACAGCCTGTCATATCGCTGAGTGTAAAACCCAGAACAGCCTGACCCTCCAACTTCAAATGTGGGTGATGGGGTCATGAAGCATAGGGTTATGGTGAGGGGCGGGCACATGGTATCTTTCTGGGAGTGGGACGAGGAGGGTAGCACAGTGAGGCCGAAAGAGCATAACTTTGAAGTCAAAGATAACAGGGTTAAATTCCTGGTGGTTTTTTAATTGTGCGATTGAGCAAGTAAGTACTAAATACTCCGAGCCTCTGCTTGCTCCTTTATAAATTAGGAATAATAATAGTATCTGCCTGAAATACTCATTGCAGTGGGGACTTGGAGTGGCTGGGCGAGGGCAAGCTTGAGGGACCAGGGTACTCCGGGGACTGTTGACTCGCTAAGGGGTAAGCTCACACAGAGAATTGTTGAGGAAGGGTCCACTGAGGAGAAAAAGGCTGAGTGGGCATGCCCAAGAATGAGGAGGATGCTTTGAGATTAGAGAAAGATGGGGAGAAGGGAGTACTGCCAAAAGAGAAGAATTTGGGGGAAACAGAAGAGACGGTTTCAAAAAAGGAGTGTGTTTAACAAGTTTTGTTAAGTAGTTCCCCCCCCACACACACCTTGTTTCCTCCCAAAGTATGCAGAAAAACATGCACTTTTTTCAAGAGTTTGAATGTGGAATTCTAGGGGTTTTGGGGGAGCAAGGGAAGGATGGAGCAACACACGGAGATTGACTTCATAGAAAGAACAGGGAGGCCCCAGGAGGCTGAGTTACACTGAGGTGATATAAGAAGTATGTAAAATAATGCATGAATGCACCTAGCACCCGGTAACAAGCAATAAATATAAGCTCTCTTAATTTTGCTGGGAAGAATATAAGTTCATGTGACTTGGACAAGGTCACCATGCCAGTGATCCTGGTTTAATGTTTTTTCTCTAACCATATTGCCTTTTAATTTATGCTACTGATGTGGAGTCACTAGGTGACATCCTTAGAGAATAAAGTGACTTCATATTTACATGACTGCAAATGTTGTAAGATGACTTTTTGTTTCAGCAAGACAAATACATAAATGAAGTAGACGACATCACGGTCTTATTTGCTGCTCATTTGACTATTTGCCCTGGTGCTGACTCTGACTTTTTAGCTCCAGACCTTCATCAACTGGATCGTCCTAGCTCTAAAATCTGTGTCTGTAAGTCTCGTTGAGGAGCTCCTGCTCTGCTGTATCATATGGCAGCTCCTCGCCTCTATAATTTTGTTCCTTTTAATACAATGTGCCACCAAGATGGGATATAAGCCGCAATTATTGTCAGCGTACTTGGGGATTCATACCAATTACAGTGATATGCCTCTGACAGGCTCAGGCAAGTTGTAGCTCGGAGTCCCTCAACACTGAGAAACAAAGGTATTTTCTTCATGGGAGCTTTTCTAATAGTGTTTGAAATCCTTTAGTTTAAACTGTCTTTTTTTCCCATTTAGTATGGTAATTATGTGCTTCATATGACACGCTTTTAATTTGTATTGTTATAATATGAAATACTTCAGAGTACACTAATTATGGCGAGCCTTGTTTCCTTCCAACTCAGAGAGGTGGGGGAGTCGTTCGAAGTGGAATCGCCCAGCACCAATACTGGGCTCTGCTGCCTTCCCCGGCTCTTTACTGAGTTCACTGCATTATAAATCTCCGCTCCTCTCTGACTCCTTCCGTGACTTCCTTCTGTCACTGCTCTGTTTCTCCCGTCGTTACCTTATGGGAGTCAATTCAAAACGGTGTTACCCTTTTGGAAACTTTCTACAAATATCAGAGAAAGAACCCTACTTGTGACCTAATTTCCACTGATTTCCTTTTCCTTCTGACTCCAGACAAACAGTGCTGGCCTCTTCGGTGTTCCCTCCCCTCGCCCGAAGAGAGAACACAGCTCTTTAACTTGAACGGTTTTATTTGAATGCAACACCCTGAGCCAGTGAATCATTTTCTCCTTTTTAAAGCAAGCCTTAAAAATCTCCCATTTCTCTTCAGCTTAAATTACTCCGTTTGTGAAGCACTCCGTGTTCCACGTATAAGTACCCTATAAACAGTAACTACTCAAGGGCTGCCGACAACGTGTGCCCTGCCAAGACTTTAAAATTTTGAGTTAAATGGACGTGATTTATTTATTTATTTTCTGGAGGCAAGGCACAAGTGTCTTTTATTCACTAACGAATTCCCAGAATCTAGATGCATACATTTTTAATAAATATTTATTGATTGAATTAAATGATGGAGTTCCCCTCCTCAGTCTTTTTAACTTGCTTAATACCATGTGTGTAGTTAGCATTTGCACATTGGAATCTCCTGTGATGAAGCGGAAAACAGCTGTAAGAGAGCACTGGAAAGTCAGAGGTATATCGAACTGCAGAAGATGCAGCAACATTCTTAGCGTTAATTTAGAAAATGCCTAAAGAGAGACACACTCATTTCAGTGTGACAATTTACAGAATTTATACTAGTGTTTCAAATACCTCCTAATACATATGTCAATCTCCATGACTTATTTATTTTATAATTGGGAGTTTAAGGATATAATGTACAGCAAAGTGACTACAGTTAAAAATAATAAAAAATAACATGTCAATGACTCATTTATTTGCTACTATTTGATGTATCGACTCAGTTTTACAGTAATATCACTTATTGTAACCATCAGAATAATAACTGATGGAAGCAAGAATCTTCGATGGATATTCAAATCAATAGGTGAAAGCTTATCAGAACAAGGTATTTATATTAGTCTCAAAGTCTCACCTCACAAATTACTCATTGATTACAAAGGAAAAAAGGTCTTTTACAATGCAGAAATTTTGTGAATACCATCTTAATCACATGATCAAACTTAACATCACTAATAATGGGACAAACTGCCCTATAGTTTTCCTACCAAAAGTGTTTAACACTTTAATAATGAGAAAAAAATCGCCCCGGCTGGCATAGCTCAGTGGATTGAGCTCGGGCTGTGAACCAAAGTGTCGCAGGTTCGATTCCCAGCCAGGGTACATGCCTGGGTTGCAGGCCATGGCCCCCAGCAACCACACATTGATGTTTCTCTCTCTATCTCCCTCCCTTCCCTCTCTAAAAAAAAAATAAATTAATTAAATATTAAAAAAAAAAATAATGAGAAAAAAATCTACCCCAAATGGAGGGACATTCTGAAAAACAGTTGGCCTGTGCTCTTCAAAAATGTCAGTGTCATAACTGTCAAACAAAGGTTGAGGAGTTGTTCTGATTAAAGGAGCCTAAAGAGCCCTGGCTGGTGTGGCTTAGTGGATTGGGTGCCAGCCTGCAAACCAGAGTCACTGGTTCGATTCCCAGTCAGGGCACATGCCTGTGTTGTGGGCCAGGTCCCCAGTAGGGAGCATACAAGAGGCAACCACATATTGATGTTTCTTTCCCTCTCTTATCTCCTCCCTTTCCCCTGTCTCTAAAAATAAAAATAAATAAAATCTTTAAGTAAATACATGAGCCTAAAGAGATTTGATGACTACATGCAATGCATAATCCTCCATTGATCCCAAATCCAAAACAAAACAAAAAATGCCAAGAATTATAAAGGAAATTATTGGCACAATTGGAAAGACTTGAATACAATTAGATAACCCTGGCATGCCAATATTAAATTTCCCGATTGTAATAATTATATTGTGGTTATGTAGGAGAATGCTCTTGTTCTTAGAAGAGATAAGCTGAAGTATTATGATGTGAAGTGTCTTGATGTCTACAAATAATTCTCAGTGGCTCAGAAAAAAACTCTCAATGGCTCACCAAGAAATATACACATACACAAAGATTTTCTATATGTACACGCACACACAAGAGAAAAATGTGGCAAAATGTTAACAGTTTGATGAACCTAGGTGAAAGATATATGTGTATTCACTATACTAGTCTTGTGACTTTTCTCTGGCTAAAAAATTTTCTAAATAAAAAGTTATTGAAAATATCTCATAAAGCAATATTATGGATTCAGGGTTATTTTGATTGCTTATTGAGATATATAATCCTCAGAATTTTCAATAGAAGCAACTAATCTTACTTTAAATTTTCTGTTTTCATTATTCTCTTTGTGTCGGCATTCACTGCTATCTTTCAAACAGAGCCATCAATAATAGGTACATTATGTGGACAAATACCTCAACAAATTTTGCATGTGCCTAACATGGACTGAAATTGTCTCTTCCAACAGTAGACTTCTCTCATCATACTTCTTATAAATATATATATCCTATAAATAGCCTTTTTTTTTTTAGAGGTAAGAGCTTATCAGTACAATAGGAGCCATTTGTGTATCTGGACTATAAGTTTTTATTTCTCTGGGATCTTTTCCTTATTTTCCTTCAATATCTTTTTAGTTATAGACAAAAGTGGAGTCCAATGTATCTCTGAAAATAGTTAGTGCTTAATTTTATAAAGAACTAGAGAAAAGTAGATCCTGAATAACAAATAAATGATATTTGCAGTTATAAAGTAATATGAGCTGCAGTAAAGAGATTTGTGATGTATCTGTGCCCACATCAAGACTGATTATATTGGAATTATTTCTCTTCTACACTTTAACCCTGTGTTATTAACCTCTGTGAAACACAAAAGCAGAATATTGGGGCTTACGTCATAGTTGCTCCTGGATCAGCTGTCATTTGATTGGTCACAAACACAGCCACATTATATTCTGCATCAAGAAATAAAATTAAGAAAATAAGATAAAGGCAAAGTAAATATAAAAATTCTTTGTTTAGATTTCAGAGTTTGGGAATATTGCACCATGAATTTATTTTAGAAATAAGACTATATTCCTATTTTTCTTTGATAACAAATTGACTTAAAGTTATTATTGTTATTATTTAGGTACCTTATTTTATTAGAATCAGTATTTTTTATTTTTAAAATAAGAACGGTATTCCCATGAGGGTAATTTTGATTTTTAAAAATGTATTGCTTCCTGATGTTATTCTGAGCTTCTCTGCAAAATCTACTCAGCAAGCATTCACAGATGCATTCTGATGGTGCCTTCTTATTTTACAAACCTACCTTCTGAGATTTTTTGGAGTCGTGATAACATCTGGGCCAATTTTTGTTGTCGTTCAGCCAACTCCCCACGACCACTGAAATCCACTCGAAAAAGTGCCATTATTGAATCAATGATCTGCACAGAGTTAATGCAAAAATAAACATGTGTTTGGAAAGGAAGAAGTTAATTTGAATCAGAATCAACAGAAGAAAAGTAGTGTACTAAATAGCCCTGTGAGTGAGCAATATTTAAAAGCTTGTACCAGCAGCTTGAAGATGCCAGCTTCTTCATGGAACTTTGCCGCTACGTAGTCAAGTAGCTCCATCTGATGTTCACCTGGTGGGAAATGCAGGGAGAACACATAAAAGCTGGCAGAGGCAGAGGCTAAGATCAGCTACGTCCTTGCGAGTAGGGCAAAAGAAAGTCTTCGAAGGATTTTCTTAATTATTTATAACTTTATTAAATGATTTCATATTCTGCCTTAGCATACATGCCAAATGCAACATTGTTCATGTTACTCTCTATTTCAAAGATAAAGACTAAGAAATAATTTGAGAGTATTTTAATATCTAAGGACTTACCAGATGATAAAATCTGTGGACTGACTGAATAAATTTGGAGAAGAGTAAAATAAAGAGAGAAAAGAACAGTGTGGGAATGTTGTATCACTCATGCAGCGAACCAGTGCTGCCGGCCTGAAAACAGCCCAAGCACCCAGCTGCACGGGGACTCTTACTGGTATATGCACGTGCATAGAGGACATTGTCCAGCACGGCATCGTGGTCCACATTGAAGCGATCGGCAATGTCCCGGAGACGATCTGGACGGCTGGAGGGTGCCAAAATTAAGGAACCAATCAATTCCAAAAGAGTTTAGACAACAACCATGAAAAATAATACCACAAGGCAATTAACAGAGAGGCAAAGCAATGTCCCTGCAAAGGTATTCTGGAGGATGCTAATAATCACTTCAAATCTGTACCAGATTTTATTTTTCATAAGTGCCTGAATATCTTAGGTAGTTATAATGGTTAAAGACATGATGGGGCAGTAATGCATTTAAATATTAAATTATCAATTCTTTAAAGTAACCTATGGCCTGTATTACATTTTACAGATGAGGACACTGGCAGAGATTAGGCAGATGACTCAGGATTATACAGCAAAGAGAGAAACGAGATACTAAGACTTGTGAATCTCTTTTGTTCTCAGTTCTATAAAAATAGATCTATTCTAGGAAGATAATATCACTGAATTTATAATTCAAGTCACTTCAAAGTGAATTAATTCACTCTTTTCATACTCCTTATTTGTTCAATATGAGATAGTTTAACATACCATTAATCGTGTTTTGCCAGTGAGATAAATTTGACTATATGAACCAAAGGGTCAGAAAAGTAACTTCAAAGGTAGAAGGGAATTACCAACCCTCTCCTAAAAGAGTTGTATTAGCTTTCTGAAATTAGTAAATTCATAGGGAGACAAATTCAGAATAATTAAAAAAGTATTGTGGAAGATGCTGATAATCACTTATATCTATCTAAACTATAAAGGAAGAAAACATTTTTAGGCCTTTGGTGATCCCAGTGACATGTCCCACAGTATATAAAGTGAAGTGAGGAAAAATAAAGGGCATGTCTGTGGTCTCCTGTCCCTTTGCATCCATATAATGCCTATCACACTGTAAGTGGTTGTAAAGCAAGGACCATGTATAGTCTTATTTGTGGCACCTGCAACTAGTGTTGGTAAATATTGAACTGTCTTTAGTGTTTCTTACAGATCCTAATGCACTACACAGGTTCCTTCCTTCAGAGCATCAGTGACAGCCACTAAACTCTCCCACTGCTACCCGTGCACCCAGGAGGTGGTTTTGGTGGATGTGTCAGAGAAGGAGCTGGAAGAGGCAGTAACCATTTTTTTACCAGGTCTGTTTTTTACAAAACTTGGTTACTATGTGACCAAAATTGTACTTATGCTGCAGGGAAGTTCAAATCCATCTATACATACTTATTAATGGAATACCATATGGAATCAATTACCATAATAATCAATTACCAGGGCAAGACATTATGGGGAATATAAGGAGTCATAAGATAATCCACACTAAAAAATAAGCATAAAGTGTGATTAAGCAGGCAAAGTATAAACATAGAAAAAGAAAAATATCAAGAGAACAGAATACACGTAAGAGATGGAAGGAATGAGAACATTCTGCCGAGGCCCTCGCGTGTCCTTGTTGCTCCCTCTTCCCTCCCACATGGGACTTGGCTCCTGTTTCTCTCCACCGTTCCTGATAAGGTCCAAACTGCCCAAACGGCGGTTTCTAATCTGTAAGAACAACTCCTCCCTCTCCAAGAAGCATCCTTAAACAGCTATTTCTGGAACTAGCTGAACTCCAGCTGAGCTCCTCCTGCTGCAGCCCTGTACAACGTTCCGCCCTCCTTCCCCGAGCTGGAAGTCTTCTTCAGAGTCTTATGCCCAGCGTTTCCAAATAAAGTATTCTGCGAACAGTTCTCTGGCTGTTGTTCTACTGGAGTATTAGAGTCTTTTGGATAGCAAATTCTGTAACCGATCAAGAAGAACAAGGTTTTCTAAGTTGGGTAATTAAGAAAGATGAGAAAAGGCAGGCCTTGGAGTAAGAGGCTTAGAGGATTTGTGTGATTCGGAAAGACTGACTGGGAGGTGGGTATAGAGGGAGCAAATGTGCGTGGGATAGAAATATACCACGCACATTTGTCTATGGATGGCCAAATGAACATTCAAGAGTGAGAGGAAAATGAAGCATTTTCAGAAATGCCAGGGCTCAAAGTTTACCACCTGGATTAGTTTTCTGGAAAAAAAAATGACTTGAGTAGGTAGGTATTCCAGGAAAACAGAAACACAGGAAAGAAGACAATTTGAGATGCAAGAAACCATAATGAATAAAGAAAACGAGAACCTTTCTAGTTAAGTCTAATTCATTGGTGATGTACAGTGTTTTCAAAGTTCAACGGCAAGGCATGTTTTAGAGGCAGTATGCCTGAACTAGGCCTGACTGGCCTTTTTGCCTCTAACTGTGGCGACAGTGAGTCATGAGCTTGGAGAGCTAGGCTGCGCCTTCACTGTGGATGACCTCATGAACCTGGGCATACCTTCCCCATTGTCAGTAAGAATTTCCTCTGACCCTTTTACCTCCTTAAATTGCTGCATTTCTTCTTCTAGTCACTGGTGAATAACACACTGCGCCAACTCCTTACTGTTTATTTGCAACAGGTTTCCATCATCGCGCTCTGCTGCGAATGTCCTCTTGGACTCCTGATTTCAAACCTCCGTGATCTTCCTCAGTTTGTTCCTTTAGTCTGTCTGTCCATCCCTTTCTCTGGGACATTGCTGAGTATACTTTTCTTCTTGAAACCCTCCTTTTTACTCGTCTTTCATATCCAGATTACCTCCGACCTCCTCTGTATCTGCGGGTCCCTTTTCTCAGTCTTCTTTCTAAATAAACACTGGCACATCCCAAAGTTGTGTTCTCAGTTCTCCTCCCTTCTCTCTCCGGAAGTTCTCTTGCCCCTTGGCTATTCCATCCAAATCTCTGGGCCCTATACCTTCCTCAAGCTGAATCCAACATTTCCACCTGCCATGTGGATGTCTTCCTGTACCTCAGATTCAACACATTAAAATGAAATAGCACCTTTTCTCTGAAACATGGTCTTCCTGATTCTGTCGCTGGCATCGTTGTTCTCCTGTCTCCAGACAGATCCGGTGCGGTTTCTCAAACCTCTTGCCTCTGTCCACCAAATGCAGTCACTGTGTCCCGTCAATTTTCCTCCCTCATTCCTTGTCCTTCTCCTTTTATTCCTACAGCTTCCAACCTAGATCGGGTTCTCATCACCTGCCTAGAGTATTGCAAAAATATCTAATTAACACTCATCATCCAGTTTTAAAGCCTTTTTGTTTAAGAATCAAATCATCTTACCAACCTTATGTTCTGGAATACCTTGCCCCTTTGATTAAACTGCAATTTTCTCTGGTACCCAAACAGACACCGCCCTTTTCCCTTCTGTGCTTTTGTTCTTGTCATACCTTCCCTTATTTTTGACCATGACTTTGAGTGAGTCAGAATTTCCTGTGCAATTTTTAGTAAAATCTTTGGAGAAGATGATTAAAAATGAATAAAATGTAATTTCCTCTCATGTATTTTTGTCAATTTCATACCAAATTCATTCAGAGAAGTGAAACCTTTTAAAATAAAGAGTGATCTGAAACTTGGTTTTCCTCATTATTGCTGGTTTACAGGCTGACTATAAAAATAATATATTTCAAACAAACTCTTCTTTAGTGACATTACTATATCACACCACTATATTAGCAACTTGTTTAAATAAAAAGGTTACAGAGGACTTCCGGCCAAGATGGAGGCGTAGGTAGACACACTGTGTCTCCTCGCACAGCCAAAAGAAGGACAATAACAAATTTAAAAACAAAAAGCAACCAGAACTGACAGAAAATTGAACTGTATGGAAGCCCGACAACCAAGGAGGTAAAGAAGAAACATTCATCCAGAGCCGTAGGAGGGGCGGAGACGGGCTACCGGGTGGAGAGGACTCTCAGCAAGGCGGTGGCTGAAGGACCAGGATGGGCGAGGCAGTGGCTTGCAGACTGGACGGTCCCACATTCACGTGCAGATCAAGTGGGAGGAATGACTGAGGAGCAAATCTGACGTGCAACCAGGGCTCCACTGTGGGGAAATAAAGCCTCAAAGCCTCTGACTGAGAACACCTGTGGGGGTCGAGTCAGCAGTGGGAGAAACTCTCACCAGACAGTTCATTGGAGAGACCCACAGGGTCCTAGAACGTACACAAACTCACTCACCTGGGAGTCAGCACTAGAAGGGCCCACTTTGGTTGTGGGTAGCAGGGGAAGTGACTGAAATCCAGCAGACAGTGGAACAAGAAGCACTTGGACCCCTTCCCACATATAGTGTCACAACGCAGCGCCATGGGTTGCCCCGCCCTGGTGAACACTAAGGCTCTGCCCCTTACTACCTAACAGATGTACCGAGACAAAAAAGATATGGCCCAAATGAAAGAACAGATCAAAGCTTTAGAAAAAAAACAACTAAGTGATGAAAAGATAACCAACCTATCCGATGCAGAGTTTAAAACACTGGTTACCAGGATGCTCCACGAACTCACTGGGTACTTCAGTAGCATAAAAAAGACCCAGGCAGCAAGGAAGGTTGCAGTATGTGAAATAAAGAAAAATCTACAGGGAACCAACAGTCACAGGAAGGAAACCAGGACTCAAATCAATGGTTTAGACCAAAAGGAAGAAAGAAACATTCAACCAGAAAAGAATGAAGAAACAAGAATTCAAAAAAAATGAGGAGAGACTTATGAACCTCTGGGACAACTTGAAACATTCCAACACCTGAACCACAGGGGTGCCAGAAGGAGAAGAGGAAGACCAAGAAATTGAAAACATATTTGAAAAAATAATGGAGAACTTCCCCAATATAACAAAGGAGACAGACTTCCAGGAAGTCCAGGAAGCTCAGAGAGTCCCAGAGAAGTTGGACCCAAGGAGGAACACACCAAGGCACATCATAATTACATTAGACAAGATCAAAGATAAGGAGAGAATTTTATAAGCAGCAAGAGAAAAGGAGAGAGTTACTTACAAAGGAATTCCCATAAGATTATCAGTTGATTTCTCAAAAGAAACCTTGCAGGCAAGAAGGGGCTGGAAAGAAGTATTCAAAGTCATGAAAAGCAAGGGCCTACATCCAAGATGACTCTATCCAGCAAAGCTTTCATTTAGAATGGAAGGGCAGATAAAGTGCTTCCCAGATAGAGTCAAGTTAAAGGAGTTCATCATCACCCAGCCCTTATTATATGAAATGTTAAAGGGACTTATCTATGAAAAAGATAAAAAATATGAACAGTAAAATGACAACAAACTCAGTTATTAACAACCGAACCTAAAGACAAAAACAAACAACTAAAACAGGAACAGAATCACAGAAATGGAAATCACATGGAGGGTTATCAGTGGGGGAGGGGAAGGGGGAGAGAGGGAGGAAAAGGTACAGATAATAAGAAGCGTAAATGGTAGGTACAAAATAGACAGGGGGAGGTTAAGGGTAGTGTAGGAAATGTAGAAGCCAAAGAACTTATATGTACGACCCATGGACATGAACCAAAGGGGGGGGGGAATGTGGGTGGGAGGGGGTGTGCAGGGCAGAGGGGAATAAAGGGGGGAAAATGGGACAACTGTAATAGCATAATCAGTAAAATATATTTTTAAAAAAGGTTACAAAGTATTTTCTGTATCAATGAAGATAATCTTTCCTCCTGAGTAGCCACCTGCTCCTGGAAGTTGAGCTGTCACTAAGAAGCAATGAAAAGTCCATTAATATGAACAGTGAATAAACTCTTACAATTATATAAATGTATAGATGAACATGGGATTTATGCTGGTTGCAGTTATTTAGTCCAGCTAGCAAAGAGCATGTTACATTTTTATATTACCAACCAATAGCAAAATTGTAAGTATTCTGTCAGCAGAGTAGTAATTCAACAAAGAATGTCAGTATCTCTCACAATGGGAGATATTCATGAGAGCTAGTTCTCCTAAAGAACACAGGTGGAATTTACTAACATTTTTCCTATAAGAAATAATTGCAAATATAATTGATGTTATCTAACTCACTTAAGAAAACTTTTGATTAATTTGTGTCCAATTTTAAAACACATTTCCTTTACATGTAGTAATAGTTCATACTAAGAAGTTATGTTATATTAGGTACGTGTACTATGTTATTTATTTTTCAAAACAACCCTACATTTACACTATCATTATTCCTGTTTTACTGATAGGGACAATTAGAAAGGTGAAGCAATTTGCCCAAGTCACAATGCTGTTAGCAGCACAGCAAAGACTGGAATCAGGTATTTTTGATGCCAGAATCCCTTTTGTAACCATTTTGCCATGCTCCTTCTACTTGAGTCAAAGAAATGCATGGTAACTTCTTTGTGCAAAAGGAGGTTTTTCTCCTTAGTTTGTTCTAGAAAAAATTGTTTTTACTTCTCTCTTAGGGCCCACCTTATTCCCTGGAAAGTAAGGGATTGTAGGTCTCAAAAGATTTTGTGACATTCTTGAAGATATGGCACAGAAAAGGTGGACGGGGGAAAGCTGAGACGGTGAAAGCTCTCCCACCACACTCATATGGTGCATTTACTTATCTCGGCTCCATTTCCACCCACGTGTTCAGAGTGCGGCACACTGCCCCAAGCACGGCACATTCAAAGGCTAGCTCTGGTGTCTGTGTAACCATGGGCAGTTTACCTAACCTCTCTGAGATTTAATTCCCTTATAAATTTGTTCAGATTACATGAGATGATTATATAAAGAGGGGGGTCCCCCCAAATCAAAATTTATTTGTAAATACTGTGTACTTATTCTTACGTGCTTAAACTTCAGTCACCTTTAAAAGTACTCTCCATTTGATGCAATACACCTATGGAGACTTTTTCCCCACTGCTCAAAACAGTTTTTGAACTCATCAACTTTGATGCCTTTTAGTGCTTCTGCCATTTTTTGTTCCACCTCTTCCACATTGGCAAAACGTTTCCCTTTAAGGACTTTTTTCATCTGGGGAACCAAAAACCTCATTCAGCGATTCAGCGAGATCGGGTGAATAGGGTGGGTGGGGCATGGGAGTCCTGCAGTTTTGGGTCAAAAACTGCTGAACACTCAGCACGGTATGGGCAGGTGCACTTGTAAATCACCCATCCTGAAATGGGCAAGTACATTGAAATAGTCTTTAAAAAAAAAATTCACTGAAGCTGAACGCAGCCTCTCACAAGGCCAGCAGGCACGCTGATGCAGGTGGGTTCCTAGAGCACTCATGTAACGAGGAGGGAAGCCTGTCTTACAAGGAGCCTGCCCTCCAGAAGATAATGCCAGTGTTTTGGGGACCCCGTCCTATAAAGTATGAGGCACAAATTAGATTAGTGAGTGACAGCTATGATTATTATTGTTGTTGTTGTAACACATCCTTACCACAGAGAGTGTGAGAGAGCTGGGTTTTTCCAGTGCGAAACTCTGTGAAATACAGAAAACAAAAACAAACAAACAAAAAAACCCACAGTTTATTTTGAGATACTTTCATAAAAAATAAAACATGGCCCCAGAATATAGAATATAATTTGCTTTTCCGACTGCCAAATCTTACATGTTAGTGTCGCAGGTTCAATTCCCAGTCAGGGCACATGCCTGGGTTGCAGGCCATGACCCCCAGCAACCGCACATTGATGTTCCTCTCTCTCTCTCTGTCTCCCTCCCTTCCCTCTCTAAAAATAAATAAATAAGATCTTAAAAAAAATCTGCTCTGGCTGGTGTAGCTCAGTGGATTGAGCGCGGGCTGTGAACCAAAGTGTCGCAGGTTCAATTCCCAGTCAGGGCACATGCCTGGGTTGCAGGCCACGGCCCCCAGCAACCACACATTGATGTTTCTCTCTCTCTCTGTCTCCCTCCCTTCCCTCTCTAAAAATAAATAAATACGATCTTTAAAAATATATCTTACACATAAAGTACCAGCACATGATAAATGGATTCTGTATATATGGATACCAGTAGTAAAGACAACTTAAAACAATATTTTATTTATTTATTTTTGAGAGAGGGGAAAGGAGACAGAAAGAGAAACATCGATCTGTTGCCTCTTGCACGCCCCCTACTGGGAACCAGCCTGCAGCCCAGACAGGGAATCCAACTGGCAATCTTTCAGTCTGCAGGCCGTGCTCAATCCACTAAGCCACACCAGCCAGGGCTAAAAATAACTTTTAAAGACATTTTTCCCCACAGAGTTTTCCTTTAGATAAATTTAAGTTAAACTAAGTTTTCCTTAAGAATAGTCATTTCAATGAGAGTTTAAGATCCTGCCATAGGAAAGAGAGCCTGGGGTTCTCCCACTGAGCTGGAACCCTCCAAGGGGAGCTGAAGGAGGCTCAGACTGGTAGCGGGCCCTCGCCACCAAAAAAGCAAATTCTCTCTGGAGGGAAACTTGCTCGCCGACCAGTTTTGGCCCACGGAACTCCCACAGATTGAAACAAGAAATAATCTCACAAATATCAATGAATATACAAGATGAGAAGCCACTAAGACTGAGATCATGAAAACAGAAATAATGAAAACCAGATTTATTTCTCTAAGTCAACAGAAACATCAACAAAACAACAGACTTCATTTCCCAAGGACGGCAAATACTGGAAGTGTCAGGCACAGCAATATAATATAGTTCTGCATGAATTGTTTTGAAGAAAATTAGAGAATATAAGCAAGGAAGAGAAAATGTACTCTCTGTGTTCATGCAACATGCCTTTCTTAAAAATAAGATCTTTTTCATTAATCAACTACCTATTGAGAGAATGCAAAAAAATTCTCTTCTATAGGGAGTCAGAGATAAAACAATGAATCATTCCAATAAGACCCGACCCATCTATTCATGTTGGAATATATTTTAACTGTAGCCTAGAATAATCCTGTATTATGATCATTAATATGTCATCCTAAGTTCCAAATTAAATACAGTTTAGTTTACTATTGGTTGTTTATTTAATTACAAACGCATGTGTTTGTGTATATATGTGTATATACATAATTTTTTCCCCAATAACAAAATATTAAGGTTCTGCCTACCTCCAAAAGCTTCTGTGATTGCCATGCTTTCAATTCCGCCTCCTAGCAACTTGCTGGAAATAGAAAGCAAGCATCAGTAACAGGAACAGAAATAGAGATATCAGGAAAGGAGAAAGTGTTAATATCGCTTCTTTTTCTGTCTGTCTATCCAATGTGAACAGGGATTCTCGGCTGAACAAAAGGTATTCCACCTGTTTAGATAACGGGTTCTACTGTGTACGGGCTGGTGGGTCAGCAGAACAACCGTAAGCCCTGCATTTCTTTTCTTTTCTTTTTTTTTTTTTTAAAGATTTTATTTATTTATTTTTAGAGAGGGAAGGAAGGGAGGGAGAGAGAGAGAGAGAAACATCAATGTGCGGTTGCTGGGGGTTATGGCCTGCAACCCAGGAATGTACCCTGGCTGGGAATCAAACCTGGGACACTTTGGTTCCCAGCCCGCGCTCAATCCACTGAGCTACACCAGCCAGGTCAGCCCTGCATTTCTTGCTTCTGGTTACCAATAGGAAATGAGCTACATAGGCCTTATGTTTCAGTTCTGCTCTTTAGAACTGAAGTTGGAATAAATGGTCTTATTATTTACTGGGTTTTCATATTGTGCTGGAACCATGTTTCTAAAAATCAACTAAATATCCAATTACGAAATATATATACTGTGCCCTGGCTGGTGTAGCTCAGTAGATTGAGCGTGGGCTGTGAACCAAAGGGTCACTAGTTCGATTCCCGGTCAGGGCACATGCCTGGGCTGCAGGTCAGGTCCCCAGTGGGGACCATGTGAGAGGCAACCACACATTGATGTTTCTCTCCCTCTTTCTCCCTCCCTTCTTCTCTTTCTAAAAATAAATAAATAAAATCAATAAAATCTAAAAAAAAAAAAAAACATGACCTGGCTAGGGTGGCTCAGTCAGTTGGAGCATTGCTCTATAGACCGAAAGGTCACAGGTTTGATTCCCAGTCAGGGCACATACCCAGGTTGTTTGTTTGACCCCTGGTTGGGGCACTCAGAGGGAGGCAACCAATCAGTGTTTCTTGCATCAATGTTTCTCTCTCTCTCTTTTTCTCTCTCTGAAAGCAATGAAAAAAAAATGCCCTTGGGCTAGATAGGCCTTAGGTCTTGGGTGAGGGTAAAGATGTATATACTGAGACACATGAAAAATAGATATTAGAAGAAAGAAAATGATAAGTTAAATTAATTTTTAAAAGTTGTTGGTAGAAAAATACAGGATGATTCAGAAGCTATATTTTGGGTCTGAATTTCTTGTAAGAAATTTAATCCTGTTTCTACAAGTAGTTTAGAATTTATTTGCTTCAGTTGCCTTTTGAAGAAAAACTACAGAGAAAAAGAAATATAGTATTTCAAAGACTGTGCTTAGTGATTACAAACTATAACATGGGATGCACACTCAAATTCCTGGCTCCCGGTGGTGATGTGGAAAACCATCTTCCTCTTCTCACTATACTCAAAAGCAGTCAAGAATCCTGGTTCCTACACAAAGACAAAAGGAAAGTTTAAAAAGGGTATAAGATGATGGTTTTAATTTCAAATGTTGCCAAACACTAGATACTTGGTTATCAGAATCATTATTTGATATAAGCTACAGTTCCTTTGTCTTTGAAGGCAGCACAAGGTCATGTTTAAGAACACAGGCTGTTGAGCCGCCCTACTGGGGTTCAGTGGCCCCAAACAATCTACACCAAAGCTTGAAGCAAAGCTACATGTGTTCTTGCCTGGAGCCTGCAGCTGCGTGGACCTCTCATAGTCTGCGGGCCCAGCGACAAGCATGGGCTTGGCTCAGCTTTAGCTCAGCTGCCACAGGGAGCATTCTCTTGGTCATATCGATCTCAGCTGCAAGCACACAGGCCCAGCCACAGGTGGTCTCTTTCTAACCCAAAGCTCTCTTATCAGCTGGTCTATACCGGGAGACAGTAACTTCTCTGGTGCTGAGTGCTTTGCAACAGCCATAGATATATTTGAGGAGACAAAATAAATAAATAAATAAATAAATAAATAAAATAAGGAGGAGGAAACAACAAAAATAAAAGGGAGAAGGAACAGCAAAGAAAAAGAAATGTGAAAGGAGGCAAAAAGAAAAGTTTTGGTAAAAATAATTGCCTCCATAGCGTTCCAGGTCTCTAAACCCCTGCCTCAGTCTTTCAGAAATTCACTGTTGCTGCGTTTTCTCACTGAGGTGATAAAAAAGTTAACACAGAGAGAACCACGTGCCGTGATCTGCAGGAATGCAGAGTTCCCACTGCCGTGTCTGGCGTTCTTAATGAGAAAGAGGCTCCTGGGACCCCTCGGAGCTAAAACGACAAAGAAGGGATTTTGCTTACAATGAGTTTGTTGGCTGCCTCTTTGATCTTGTCCACTTTCGCTTCTGAGAGCCCTTTGACGTTGCAGAGGGCTCTCCTTGTTGTCATTTGTATCCCTTTGATGGTACAGATCCCTACCGACTTCAGTTTCTTAATGTCAGCCACATTCTGTAAATAAAGGAACGGAACAGATTGATAAAATGCCAGCCTGAAAAACTCCCATACTATGTCATGCGCTTTTGTGTCCCTCTCCTTCCACCATGACGCCAATTTTAGACAAGCAACCAGGTGGGACCCACCCACCACGTAGCCAAATGTTCTGGAAATATCTGAGTAGAACATGCCCAGCATACTGCCAAATGTTCTGGCTGTGCTCTGATTTCCCAAGAATGCGAGTGAGACCGTGGC
This sequence comes from Phyllostomus discolor, assembly GCF_004126475.2. NCBI lineage: Eukaryota > Metazoa > Chordata > Mammalia > Chiroptera > Phyllostomidae > Phyllostomus > Phyllostomus discolor. The sequence continues at coordinate 210,306,368 of NC_040904.2, forward strand.
AATGTAACAATTCAGAAGGAAAGTCTGTTGTAGAAAAGCTAGCAAGTTTATCACACATTCACCCCCTCAGTTCAGCTCCTTCCTTCTATAGAACTTCGTTACCATTATGTTCTTTAAAAAATTTTTTTAAAGGTTTTTTCCCTCTACCCTTGCATAATGCAAATAACTACATCACCAAAGGACCAGAATTTTCTCTTACTTCTATTTTCTAAATCCAACAGAAAGAGATCAAATGTGAGGCTTCAAAAGATAATGTCAGAGTTTTACCATCAATTGATCGCCATTGAAATTACTCTAGTTTGCCATTCAAAGTTTGGATTTCTAAAAGAATCATTTGCTCTAGTCACCTGCCACAGAACTGAATTTTTGCTGATGAACACAGCAGATGCAGACGGCTCTGCACGCCTCCAGTGGAACCAGTGGTTCTCAAAATGGGGCAGTTTCATGTCTGGAGACACCTCCCCATGTCTGGGCGGATCTTAGCTGTCACAGCCAGAGGTGTGCTACTGGCATATAGTGAGTGGTCAGGAGCCGGTGATGCTGCTCAACACCTGCAATGCACAGGACAGCTCCCCACAACAAAGGATTGCCCAGTCCAAAATGTTCAAAGGGTCAAGGCTGAGAAACCCTGAATCGGACAATTTCACACAGCACTGAAGAAATACTTACAATTCCATGTTTTTGTAACAGGTCAATGTCTTGAAACAAAGATTCCTAAAGGAGATAGAACAGGAAAAAAAATGGAATTTTGATTCTTCATATCCACTGTTTTGCATCTTTTTTAAATATTTAATTCAATATTATGGTCTCTCCACATTCCTCAAATTCAGCTCCTCCAGATCAAGGTATGGTCAATGATGCTTTCACAACTACATTGTTACATACTTAGCCCTGGCCAGGTGGCCCAGTTGTCTGGAGCATCCTTCCATACGCCAAAACGTTGTGGGTTCAATCCCCGGTTAGGGCAAGTAACCTAGGTTTGGGTCCTATCCCCAGTCAGGGTGCCTATGGGAGGCAACCAATCAATGTTTCTCTCTCTTCCCCTTGCCCTATCCCTAAAATCAATAAAAAACATATCCTCAAGTGAGGATTCAAAAAACAAACTTTCTTTAAATACATACTTAGCAGAGCGAACACCAAAAAGGCTGGGAAGTCCAGTGCTTTTGCTATGGCCTCTCCAGATTTTCAGAGCTTAACCGAAAGGAGTGGAACAACATTTAACTTATTTTTAATGTTTTCTCAGACGTCTTCCCTACCAGGCCTTGCACCCCTCCCTCTGCTGTTTGGTACCAGTATGCAGAGGAACCAATATGGCCACACCGGCTGTTATTTAGATACTTTCATGCCATCTCCATAACATAATTTTAGGACTCACTGAATGGAAAATGTTGGGGCTTTTTAGAAAGTATAATAAGCTCTCTAGAAATGAGTCACTGAATGAAATTATAAACAGAGCAAAAGCATCCGAGAGCCCTGCCCCGGCCATTGGGATGGTGAGCTATTGGTGAGGGCCTCACCCAGAGAGTGATGGCGACTTTGCCGTCAGCCAGGAACAAAACGAAGCCCTGGACACCCAACTGCATTGGTCTGTGACAGTAATCGTGACAGCAGCACTGACAACGACAGCAACACCAGTGAAAGCAAATAAAAATGGGCCAGCCATTCAGGAGCAGCGGTGGCCTAGCGTGAGATGTTAACATTGAACTGTGGTATGAGTAAAACGAAAATATAGATTTGGTGAACTTTTATTTCATGCCAGTTCCTAAGTAGCTAATGTTAGCACCCCTTGCTCAGCAAGTTGTTACATATTTGGAATATTGCCTCTATCTAGAACCATATTTTATTTCTAATCAGTTTCTAAAAATAGTAGCTAACAGAGAAGGGATTTCAGTTTTGTGGCCAACCGAGTGTCTGCAGTGAATCTTTCTCTGTTCTTGTCGTACCTCTTCATCTTGGAATCCTGATTCCTCCAGCACAACTTGATCCTCCTTCATTGTGAAAGGTGAGCGGCAGAAAAGTAAACAATCCTGGAAAAGAAATATTATTTAAGTAGTCATAGATTATATTGTACAAAATCCTTTGCCTTTGGTTTCATTTCAAAATCACCGAGGACCAGAAGGACAATAAGAGAAACATTTATTGTATTTTGCTTTGTATAACGAGCACTCATGTCCCCACACTGATTCCCATGTACAATGTGCACCTTATTTTTCCCTCAAACATTTGGGCAGCAGTGCGCATTATACGTGGCAAATGCGGTAGTTTGGAATGGCGTGGCTGGCCTGGCTCCTTTCTGCTGAGCTGTGGTGTTGTTTCTTTTGTGAGTGTGTATGTATGTAGGGCTGTGGGACTTAGTTTCTTCTTTCTCTTCAAAACCGGTCATTTTTTATATGTTTTGACCTCCTATAGCACAGTGAATTATGATGGTCTGATAATACCTTTTTCATGATCTTGGAATATTATTTAGAAGTGCATATTGCTATTTAATTTTCTGTGGTCACGTCGAAGAACTTTAACCCTCTGTCATTTTTCCTGTATCTTCCCAGGCTCCTAGAACTTAGTCTACTCTCAATAAACAGATCTTATTTTTCTCATAAATATGAATGCCTTTCTGCTTGCTCATTATGTATGGCCTCTCTTATAGCATATATCTTGTTGCTTCATAGAACATTCAGTGTATTTTGTTTTTACTAGTTGCATGGTTTTGTTTAAGATTTAAAATTAGCACCCTGGCTGGTGTGGTTCAGTGGATTGAGAGCCACCTGCGAACCCAAGGCTCACTGGTTCCATTCCCAGTCAGGGCACATGCCTGGATGGCGGGCCAGGACCCCAGTAGGGGACACATGAGAGACAACCACACATTGATGTTTCTCTCCCTCTCTTCTCCCTCCCTTCCCTTCTCTCTAAAAAGATAATAAATAAAATCTTAAAAAAAAAAAACTGGGGAGGTTATCCACTGCTATAACACGATAACATTGAGAACAGTATCCAACAGTCTGGGACTGAACACGGCAGCGGTTGGTTTACGACTTCAGGAATCTGCAGGCCGTGGCCATGGCCGTGGCTGCACTTGGCCGTGGCCGCACTCGTTGGGGTGAAATGCGGTCCAGGTAATGCGTTTCCTCGGTCCGTTCCATCCCCTCACTTACTGCAGGGTGGGGGTGTTGGGGCCCGGCTGACAAACCGGAACAAACTGCGCAGACCCAGGCGTGGCTGCTACCCCCTGTACCTCCAAAGGGCTAAGACACCGAGGCAAACAGGGGCCCGTGCGTGGGGAACCTTCTAGAACGCGGTCCCTCCGTCACTCAGACACAGGGTCCGGCAGAAGTAGCGCCTGCTGGAGTGAGGATGGTCGGGTAATAAAAACGGGCACGGTGATTTCTAGTTTTAATTTGAACACTCTACCTAAAATGTCGCACAGTGTGCTTGCATGTGATATTTTTGCTACAGATCACGTGCTTATGATTCTGTAATGAAAGATTTTATAGTAAAAAAAAAAAAAAAAAGGCGTCATCTGTGTCGGACCCTGTCTGTGACTACTGGAAACCCCACACTGACTGTCCTCACGCGCGGGAAAAAAATCCCACGCTTCTCCCCCCCTCGAAAAACGGCCAGCCTGTTCGGCCGCCTCCGCCTGGCGCGCGGGGTCGGAGCCCCGCCGTGGGGATCACCGTGGGGAGCGCGGAGCGGTCCCCGAGTGGGAGGCCGGGCCGAACCGCGCACACGCCTCCCGGGCGCCCGATTCCCTCAGGAGGCGGCCCCTCCAGGCCGAGATCCGACCCGACTGAGCCCCACTCGGGACGCGGGCAGCCCCTCCGGACCCCGGAGACAGCCCCCGGGGGACGGCGGGCGCGCAGAGCCCCAACGGGGGGCCCCCGCCGCCGCCTCCCGCGTCACTAGAGACGGGGCCCTGGCGCCCCCCTCAGACCCTCCGCGCCCCCCTTTCCGCTGCAAATCCCCGCCCGCGCCCGGCCTCCCGAGGTTTTCAAGGTGAATCCCTTCTGCTCCCCCCGCTCCCGCCCACCCACCCGGGCTTCCCAGTCCCTCAGGGGCTTGGACTCGGAACCAGAACTCCGCGACCGGCGCCTCGCGCGTCCCGGAGCAGGAGGTTTGACCCCAGCTACCGTCAGTTCGGGCGCGCGCGGGGCGGAGGCTCCTCCAGGACGCAGGGGGCGGGGCACGATGGGCGGGGCGTAGGGCGGGGGCGGGGCGCCGGGCGGGCCGAGAGTGGGCGGGGCCCTAGGTGGAACTGCGGGCGGGGAGGCAGCGGCCCCCTGGTCGCTGAGGAGTTGCGTTGATACCCACAGGGTGCACGCACCGAAGTGAGCGCCGAGGTGAGGTCCGGCAGCTGTGACCAAGAAGGCCCCGAGGTGGGGATTGCTCCGCCATGGCGAGACCGCCGGCGAGGGACGATAGGTGGAAGACCTCAGGGCAGAGGACGGGTGCTGCGGAAGGGTGGCTGAGTGGCGATAGGACTCTCAGAGGGGCCGGGAGGAGGAACATGGGGCTCTTCCTTTGCCGCCTGCTGCACGCTTTCCTTTGCACTCCCAGTTTTTCACACCTGGCTTCGCCGATGTCCCGGCGTTCCCGATTTCTTTCTTCTCTTTGACTCTCTTACCATTTGCCTCTCTGTTCTGCGAGGGAGGCATCCAGGGCCCATTCAGGATGGAGAGTAATTTTGTTCTCCGTCTTAACTTGAAATTGGAAATAGACAACAGAAGCCAAACATATTTTGGTCCAGCTTTTAAACAGGAATGTTAGGCTCGCTTTCATGTCAGCAGAGCTGCCGCCTCTGGCAGCGTCTCCCTTTTCCCCTTAAATGGAGGCTGTCGGGAGTCGTGAAACATTTGAAAAGAGCATCTGTTGAGGTGGAGGCTGTGATGTATTTCGGATGAAAATCTGTGCTAACAGTTTTTTAAGTTCAAGACCTAGTACAGGGCGACCCTTTTCCTTCAGTGTCTGAATCATTTTGCTGGAATAAATAGCAAAAAAATTCCCACAATAGCAGTTGACATTTTGTAGGGCATTCCCCGCCCCCAGGTGGATTGTTGAAAGGGCCAATAAATGCCACAGCTCTTCCAAATCTGTTATTTTCCAGAAACACAGCCTGTCCTTGATGTTAAATGAAAATGAATGCCCATTTTTGGGATGAACTGGGTAGGGATGATAGGCTTTCACTTTGAGGGCTTACCTAAAATACGGTGACTTTTGAGGAGTTTGTTAGATGGAGACATCAGCTGTACAGAAGAGCTGCAAAGCGCACAACGAGATGCTTTAGGAAAATAAAACATATGTAGTTTGATGTAGTGACAGCTGGGAGAGAGAAATGTTCATAATATTTGCAGGTTTGCGCAGTACACTTAAAGAAACTGAAATGAGCTTGGTAATAACAGATTCGTGAAGTGAGGATGAAAATCTTGTCTGAACAGGATATTGGTGGTTATATACAACTTTTAAAATGTTTAAAAAACAAATGAACCGGAAACCCTGGGGTAATTAAAAAGTATACTTGAAGACATTCCCATTCATATCAGAATAAAAGAAAAGATGTCTGTCATATCATACAAAATTCTGGGAATGATGAAGGTGACCTCTGAAACCAGCAGGGAAATGATGAAGCCAGTGAATGGTGCTGGGACAACTAGGTGCCCATCTGGAAGAGAAGTGAAATTGGAACCATACTTCACACCTTAAACCAAAATAAATGCCGAATGGATGAGGAAATTAAATCTGAAAAATAAAATAATAAAAGTGCTAGGAAAAAATGTGAGACACATTTCTGTTATTTCAGAAAAAGGAAAGTCTGTTTAAGGATGACACGAAACTCGGAAGCCATAAAGGACATGTAAAACGACTACATTAAAAAAAATCCCGCTGGGCAAAACCCTGCTTTTCCATCCCAGATCTAGAGCATGGCAAGCCAGAACTTTTTTGTCCATTAGTCACCAATTAGTAATTGTGTCCATTCGTTTTCACAACTTCTCAAATCCTTCAGCGAGCCCACGAGTTCTCTATAGAATTAAAAATTTTGTGTCATTTTTATAATATTCTAGGAATTTTTTGAAAGGCCGTGGGATTACAGTGAAGACCTGAATTTTCAACCATTGCACTTTATTGCCCCTCTGCGGACAACCACCTTGTACCAAATGTATGTGTATGATTTTGCTACACATATTTGAGCTTCCTCAAACTGGTGCCTATAGATATATGTTCTTAGAGTTTCAAAAGCTCAAATTTGAGAAATGCTTTAATAGAACTAAAGAATGAAGGGTCACCACAAAAGAATTTCAGAGGGTACACCTACCCTTAAACATATTTAACTCATTCAAAAGATTGATTTTGTCAGACACTGTGGCAGGTGTTGGGTACAAGGGATTCAATACAAACAAGATACAAACCCTAGTGGGGGCTCCAGGTGGGTATATAGGCGAATACAGTAATATACATATGTATATATACATATATACACATATGTGTATACACATGCACATATAAGCATACAGGGTCTGGCAGAAGTAACACCATTGTGGTTGGTGGGGTACGTGAAATGTCTCTCACAACATGGAAAGCAATTTTAACATCTCACCTAAAATGTCTTATGGTGTGCTTCAGTGTGATAGTTATGTTACGGAATTACATGATTATAATTTTGTAATAAAAGATTTGGAATAGACTGCCAGCTCATAAAGAAGGGATGTTATTTGTGCCAGACCCTGTATATATGTTAGATTTATTTACGAGTTTGAAAAACTCCCAATTTGGCACATAGCTGCCCAGAGAAGCCTGCCCCTGACAGTTTACGTAACCACCACTTATTAAATACATGGCCCCACCTCCCTGCCGGATACAGAGACAGACAGCTCTCTGTCCTCAAGAAGCCAGCCGTGAGTGCAGCAGGGAAGATAAATACAGAAACAGATCCAAACAGGGCAAGAGAAGAGCGGATTTTATATCCATGCAGCTGGGAACCAAGCAGACCTCCCCCTGGAGATCCCCACCGAGGTGGTAAGCCTTAATTTGGGGCCGGGAGGATAAGTGAGGCTAGGCCAGCAGGGCGCTGGGAGAGACAGCGGGAACATGGAGCTTGTTTAGGGAGCTGCAAGGGGTTCTGCCACAGTGGAAGGTGCGAGGGAGACATGAGCTCTCGAAGGCCCAAGGTAACATCTGGGGGCCGGTCGCATTTATAGCACGTGCTGCGTGCCACGGATGAACACGTCCGTCCCACACAAAGGCACCCTGAGGCGGGCACTGTGTCATCTCTATTTACGGACGATGGAATGGAGGCGCCCCAGGGTTAAATAACTTGCTGAGGCTCACAGTCTGGCTCATGAAGTCTTGGTCAGGTTCCTAACCAATATGCCAAACCAGTATATGACAGACTCTCTATATTCGTATGTGATTTTATTTCACATTTGCAGAAGTATGGCATATGCACGTACAGGAGAAGCAACTAAGCCTACTGGAGGACAAGTCAGCCTTACTAGCTGTGTGGTCTTGGGGAAGTTACTTAACCTCTCTGTGACTGTTTCCTCATCAGAAAACCAAGACTAGTGTTAGTGCTGAGTGGCTGTGAGAATCAAGTGGGTTAATACACCCGGGAGACCGCCGTGAAAGTCCCAGCCACGGGGAACGGCGGCTTCGACCACGCAGGGCCCCAGTTTGGAATGGGGAAAACTGGAACGCGTTCACAGGATGACAGGACAGGACAAAATAATGTATAACAATATGCTAGAAAGTGTCCAGTCCAGACTGTATGTCTTTAATTTTTATTATGGATAATTTCAAGTACATTCAAAAGTGAAACAGTGTAATCTTCCCATCAGCCAGCTTCACCAATTTTCAACACATAGCCAATCTTCTTTCACTTATACTTCCATCCACTTCCTCCCTCATATTATTTTGAAGCAAATTCCATATATCATACAATTTCATGTAAATATTTCAGTACATATCTCTAAAAGGACTCTTAAAAAACATAACCATAGTACCATTATCACACCTAAATATTAATAAAAACTTTAATATCGAACATCTAGGAAGCACTCAAACTAATTATCTCATAAATGTCATATCTTAAGTTTGTTTCAACTGGGACTCAAAAAATATCTACACAGTGCAATTTATTGATGCCTTTTAAGTCTCTTTTAATATACAGATTTTCCTCTTTCTTTTCCTTTGCAACGTATTTGTTGAAAAACACTATGTCTGCTAAGTGAAAGAAGTCAGACAAAGACTATACTGTATGGGTTCACTTACGTGTAGAATCTAAAAGCAAAAATACATGAACAAACAAAACAAAAACTCAGAGATAAAGAGGACATTTGGATGGTTGCCTGATGGGAGGGTGTTTGCGGGTATGGGTTTAAAAGGTTCAGAGACTGCCCTGACCAGCGTGGCTCAGCTGGCTGAGTGTCATCCTGCAGAGCAAAAGGTCGCTGGCTTGATGCCCCGTCAGGGCACATGCCTGGGTTGCAAGAGGCAATCAATGTTAGAGGCTGTTGATGATCAACCTAGACCCATTTATTCATCAGATGTTACCAAATGGTGATGGTTTAATTCTATCACGCCTTGATTTATTAGGTAGAATATTTTGAAGAGAAACTTCCCCTCATCTACTATTTGGTTATCTAGTGATGCAGTTCACATGGGAATGACTTCATAAATACTGATTCATTTCCTTTATTTACCAGTCCTCAAAATAATGAATTGGTTCCTTAGTATCCTTCAAAGGCGGCCCATTAATTTTTTTTTTTTTTAGATTTTTAAAATTTATTTTTAGAGAGAGGGGAAGGGAGAGGGAGAGAAACACCAATGTGTGGTTGCCTCTCATGTGCCCTCTACTGGGGACCTGGCCCGCAACCCAGGCACGTGCCCTGACTGGGAATTGAACTGGGGACCCTGTGGTTCATAGACCAGCACTCAATCCACTGAGCCACACCAGCCAGGGCCCCATTGTCTTAAACCAATAATATGAATGTATGGGTGAAAACATGTTTGACGTGTTTCCATCCATGGCAATTACTGTTATAATGAATGCTTACATTGTCCCATCTTTAGCGACTGGGGTCTCTTCTAAGTTGTCTCCCAAGTCTTTCTGACAAGACTCCCATCTTTGGTAGCTTCTTTGCTGTCTACTATGACAAGGTGTCCCATGTTCATCTTATGATTGCCTTCCCTTGACCTGGAGCCAGGAACCTCGTCAAGGATTCCTGGGTCCTCTCAGCGCGAGTGGTATTCAGGACCACATTATAGGTTGTTGCTGCTTGGTTTGTCTTTACAAATGGCTTTATTGAGGCATGACATAAAAAAAATTGCACATATTTAAAGTGGGTACAGCCCTGCCCTGACTGGTGTGGCTCAGTGGATTGTGTGTCGGCCTGCGAACTGAAAGGCCGCTGGTTTGATTTCTGGTCAGGGCACATGCTTGGGCTTCAGGCCAGGTCCCCAGTGGGGGCCGTTCGAGAGGCAACTGATTGATGCATCTCTTACACATCTATGTTTCTCTCCCTCCCTCCCTCTCTACAAATAAATAAAATTAAAAAAATACATAAAGCGGGTATAGCCCTGACTGGTGTGGCTCAGTTGGTCAGGCACTGTCCTGCAAACTGAAAGGTCATCGGTTCGGTTCCCAGTCAGGGCACATGCCTGGGTTGCGGTCCCCAGTCGAGGCACATTCAAGAGGCACCGATTGATGTTTCTCTCAAGCATCGATGAATTCCTGTCTTTCTCCCCACTGTCCCCTCTCTCTAAAAATAAATTTTAAAAATCTTTTTAAAAATGTGGGTGTACAGTGTGTCTGTATCTGTGAACCCTTCAACACAATTAAGATAATGAACCTACCCATCACCCCAAAAGTTTCTCCGGGGCTCTCTGTAACTCCCTCCACTCTCCCCTTCCCTCCCAACCACCCCCGCCACCCTTCCTTAGGCAACTGTTTGTTTTTAAAGACAAAATATACCCTCAGTTCATAGCCAGTTAAAAATCAGGACTACAGGACTTGAACTTCATCTCTTCTAACGTGATATCTGAACTGCCTTTCCTCCATGCTCAGAACACTCGTTCACGGCAACACCGGGCATGCCAGAACTGGGGTGTCACACAGTTACTCATTTGCTTTATCACGCATTACAGGGAATGCTTTTTAAATGTTAGTTCCCTTTGATGCTCTATGCTCCTCCCCTTATCAAGGGCACACATTCTTCCCCATAATTTATAAAGAAGGAAGATAGGTCTTTTATCTTGACCTTCCTGAGAGGCCCATGGTTAGGGGTCCTCAGGAATTTCTGTAAGTGGTCATGCAAGGATGATCTTGAACCCAAGCACTATGCGAAGGATCATCTTGAAAGATGGCAATGCGATTTACCTCGGATGATGAAAATCAGGCGGCCTTCCTCCTGAGCGGGGGCTAGCGGCAGGGCCAGGTGAGCAGGGAAGTACACCTGCTGTGGGAACCGCCTGTGACGGGAGTGCGCGAAAGGCTGTGGGAGCCGGAGGGGCACCCACGTCAACCTGGCTGCTGGTGTTTCCGGGAAGGCTTCCCGGAGGAGGAGCAGGAATTAGCGATGTTGGGAGTTTAGAGGGAAAAGGAGAAGGGGTATCCAGGTACTGAAGCAGCGACAGGCAAAAGGCCCGTAAGCAGGAGAGCGAGCGTGGCTCCTCAGGAGAAAACTGCAAATAAAGAGTTGACTGCAGGCACTCTCCCTCCTGGAGCATGCCCACACCTTTCCCTTCCTCCTCTTCCTCCCGGAAAGGCAGCGTCTCCTAAGCTCTAAGGGTCCCCATGAGACGTGCAGCCAGGAAAGCAATGGGCGGCGGCAGCAGCTCTTCCTGGGCCAGCCCCCTGACCCTGTCTCCAAGGCGCCCTTGTCTGGGACTCTGGGCAAGCCAAGCAGCCCTGCCTGGGCCCTCCTGTTGCTTCTTCTGTGTCCTAAGCCCTCCCACTGTCCCAGCTTTAGTAAATGTACTCTCAAAAAAAAAAAAAAAAAGAGTTGATGTGGCTTCGGTAACAAAGGGGACGGACAGACTGCTCTGGTTACCTGCGCTGTACATCACCCCACGCACGGCAGGTGCTCAGCACGTCCTGCTTTCAGGAGAAGAGCATACTTTTTAACAGCAATGATAACAACAAAGGTGATAATAGCTGGTCGCAATTACCAAGTGAAATGTGCTGCAGCAGGAACCTGGCATAAATTCTATCACTTAATCTTCAGGACAACACTCCCCTGGCAGGCGGGCATCCTCTTCCGTCTCCAGGGACACAAGTTCAGGAAGGCCAAGGCACAGCGCTCCCAGGCCTGAAGTCCCACATCCGCTATGAAGCAGGGCGGGGACGCAAAGGCCTGAATTTTCTGGGGCCAAAGCTTGGGTTCCTGCTCTACCACCCTTCTTGCACCTCGTCACCTGGGCAGTACCTCCAGGGGTGGTCACTAAGAGTGACACGCAGGTTCAGGTGAAGAGCTGTATCCCTGGGAGACACCGCGGGTCCCCAGAATGCACTCGCTTGCTTCTTGGTTCAGGCACACAGCCACCGGCATGGTTTCCTCCCTTTTGGCTGTGCCAAGCAGGCTGTTCTCACCCAGGACAGGTCACTCCTTGTGCCACGAGGCCAAAGTGACACTGGCTGAGCCTCCAGCCGGGCGGCACGTCCTTCTGCACACTGGCCCCCGTGCCTCTGAGCCTCAGTGCAGCCTCTCTCCACGGGGTTGTTCTTGGATTCCACACAGATCTCTAAGCGAAGTATTAGCGCATTCTTGGTTTGCACATCCTACCCCCTCTTCTATCTAGACTGCGAGCCCCTTAAGGTCCGGGACTGCATCTTTATTCGTGCCCGTAACCACAGGAACGGGTGCAGGCAGGACACACAACAGACACGGAATGAATGTTGCTCGAGCTCTCCAAGCCCGGGTGGGAGAAATGGAGGTAACAGCGCCATCTTGGGGGAATTAAGGGAGATGACGCCTGAAAAGGACGTGGCCCTGGTGGTATGGCTCAGCTGGCTGGAGCATCGTCTTGTGCACTGAAAGGTCACAAGTTCTATCCTCCGTCTGGGTCTGTACTGGAGGCAACCAGTTGATGTTTCTCCCTCACGTCGACATCTCTTTCTCTCCCCCGCTTTCTTGCTCTCTAAAAGCAATGGAAAAAGATCCTTGGATGAGGATTTTAAAAAATTGAATTCAAGAAAGACTTAACAGAGCACTCAGTACATAGTAAGTGCTCAATAAATTATGCCCCCTATGATTATTATGTTATACATTATGTATTCCATGGTGCTATTAATAAACAAGTGAATGAAAGAATTACTAAGTAACTGCATGACTGAATGAGGTGAATTAACTTCCGTTTACATCCCGACTTTGATGTAATATTCTTACATCAAAGAATATTCTTACGGGAGTGCACGTAATATTCTTTGCCCCATAGACTGGGAGGGACTAGATGTGCTGCAGAATTATCTTCTTGTTTGCCTTGTTGTTCCTGTTTTAGATTAAACCCAACCACAAGCACAGGCTTCGCCCCGAAAGTTCTCCCAATTCTTGGACAAGGATTCCTCCAGGTGAGCTGGAAGGGGAGGGGCTAAGCAAGAACACTCCATTTTTCTGCATTAGTGTCAACTTCCTACTGACCTTTCTATGGATGAATCATAAAGAAACAAATAGAAACAGATTTAAAAGCCAGTGTGATCAAGAGAAGAAAGAAAGGAATCCTCAAGATCATATAAAGAGCCTAGAAATCAACCACCCAGAACGAAGCGGGTCGTCGGAAGGTGAAATTGTAGACTACGTGAAGTGTCTGAATGTACTGGGAGGAGATTTATAGAACCAGGGGAGAATTTGGAGCCAAATTATAATAAGTACATAGGAAAAAAATGAGAACACAGGACGATTTAAAAAGAGAGAGACTTAGTTCCAGGGATATCAAACAGTCTTGGAAAAAAAAAAGAAAGAAAGAAAAAGAACCGCAGTGCACTCCATGGCGCATGGTGACGGCACTGACGGCAGAACAACGCTGATTACGGATCCGATCACAGTCACGACAGAAACACATCGGGAGCATGGGGCCTGGGAAGCGTGTGCCTGTGAGAGAGCGCCTAGCCCTCACGCTTCCTAGCAGGACCTCGACAGATCAAGTCTGACAATGAAAAATCAAGGAGCAGCTCTTGATCGTGGTCGCTGCTCTGAACCTGCACTCGGACTGGAGGGCGTCCTGCCCCGTCACATGCCCCTTCGCCTCCGGCAGAGAGTCCTTCTCTCCTGCTGGCCTGGTGGAACATTTGTGCACTCGCCAGCCTGGGAGCATGGCACCTTGTGGCCCAGAAGCCGCAGGGCCGGTGGCAGCCCTGGCTCCATACACAACCTCCAGGGAGGGGGCCAGAAGCGGGACAGCAGCTGAAAACGAGCTAAGCTGCCTGGGGGATCACTGAGAGTCCGCCTCAGACTCCAGAGGACAGTGCTTTACAGTGGAACTGGCATTCTGGGCGCTGCCTTTTGTGGGGGAGGTGAGCTTTGAGATGGAGGGTCCCCCATTGTCCCAGATCATTCTGCATTGGAATAAAAACCTTCTTCCTTTAAAAGAAAATCAAGGAGCAGAGCAGCATGATATTTCGACATAAAAAGGAAAACACACACTAAAACAATCAGTTAAAGTGGAAAGTGTTTCTGGGGAATGGGATGGGGGTCCAGGGAATTCAGTCTTTTGTAACAAGCTTTGTAGAACTATTAATTGGTTAATTTAATAAAAATTTACTTATTTGCATCAGGCAGTATTCTAAGTGTTTTACAAATATTAACCAATTTAGTTCTTATAACAACTTTATGCTATGCATACTATTATCATCACCATTTTACAGATTTGCTGAATCCCTACTATGTGCCAGCCACAGGAGCAGGTAGGTGCAGGACGTTCAATGCCGAGTGAGACACAGCCCCTGCGCTTGGAAGACTGACAGGAGAGAGAGGAACACAGACGTCTCCGGACCTATTCAGTGCAGCGTGTGCGATCAAGCACAGATTACAAACCAGGTCGGGACGGCCGAGCCGGGCTCTTGGGGTCGAGTAAGAACCAGCCGGGTGAACACGTGTCTACGGCACGTTCAGGGAAGAGGAAAGGGCAACGAGGGCTTGCTAACATGGGCTGAACTGACTGGTCTCCCCGCCACTGTACAGTGGACGCTAAAAAGAATAGTATGCACAAGCTACTCCTAACCTGGAAGATTCCCCAGCCCCCCAAAAAGCTGATGAGACTTTCTTCATGTTAAGCTTACCTCTTAAGCCTTCTCTTAGGCTGCAGCTCGGGCCCTGGGGTCTAACTGCTAGAGCCTGGGGAGCAGTTGTCGCTGAGCGTCTCCGTGCCCTGGCTGCCTTCGCTGAAAATTGAGAACGAAACATCCCATTACCTCCCAGGAATGCCGTAACAATTAAACAATGCGTGGGTCATGCTTGGAACAGAGTAAGGACCGCACCGACATGAGCACTGAACAAATTCCAGCCACAGTGAAAACCCTGCTGTGTGCCACTGCACAAGGTGCTGCACCACTGCACCAGTAGGGGGCGCATGAGAGGCAACCACACATTGACATTTCTCTCCCTCTCTTTCTCTTTCCCTCTCTCTAGAAATAAATAAATAAAATCTTTAAAAAAATAATAAATAAAGGTTATAATGAGGTCATGTTCCTAAAGTGTTTAGCTTAATGGTTGTTGGCACAGAGTAACCAGTTAATAAATGATAACCATTATTATTGTTATAATTGAATATTCTTAGTGATAACATTTTAAATAAAATAATAGGTGAAACAGTAAGTGCATAAATAAATGTTGTCACCCATGCAAAAAACTCCCTACTCCTGTTTTTCACTCAGCCTAGGAAAAATTATTAACATAATGAGCTCTCTCCTCTATCCTGGGAATCGTTATTTTTATTTTTCAGTCATTGGCCGCAATTTTCTTTTTCTCCTGGCGTTGTGCTGCCTACCTGAAATCGGAAATATCAGACATACTGCTGGAGCTTTCTATTTCCAGGGAAGAGAGGTCATCCAGGCTTGAACTTGGAAGTAGGATGCAAGGGTAGTTCAACTCCTGTCTCTCTCTCTCTGCCTTCTCCTTTCTGTGGGGAAACAAAAAAGACACCAACAGCAATCAGCTCAGAAAATCCAGTGTGATTTCTACCAAGTTTCCACTGGCATCTCGATGAGTGTGGAAATAAAAGGTTTACAAACCAGTCAATAATGCTGGCGATCGCGACCAACTAAAGCGGAGTGTTGATTACACCAGTCACTCCCTTGTTCCTTTTCTAACAGTGTCCGAGGCCCTGCTGGGTGTCGGGCACCAGACTCAGCCCTGGGGAAACAAGGTCCCCTAGGACAGGATTCCAAACCTCGCGAACACACCTGCGCTCCCGGGAGCTGGGCAAGCACGCCTACGGCTGGAGTGTGCTCTGAGGAGTGAAATCAGAAAAGAACGGGCGGGGCACGTAAGGGGGACCCCGCGCAGGCCAGTCAGGGGAGAATTCCGGGAAGGGGCACCTGAGCTGGGTTTTAAGGGGTGAGCTTGATTAAGAAGTAGTTGAAGGAGAGTCAGGTCTGAGGGAGCAACAATAATATTGGTGAATTCGACTGTGTTGGTTTTTATGCTTCTGAGCTGAGAATCTAAGTGAATATCAGAAAGAGTGTTAAGGAGTCGCCATTGATCCTGAGTCTCAAGCTAAACTGCTACTATCAAAACACTGCGGTCTTTTTCTGGTTCAAAGGAACATTCAAAGGAGAAGGTTTAAGATTGAAAAGTTTCTTTGGGTCAATTTGTCCACTCACTTAAGATTTGATTTCTTCATTTCTAAAATAAGGAGTGTAACATCACCATTAAAATATTTAATATTTTCCCTGGCTGGTGTGGCTCAATGGATTGAGCACTGGCCTGGGAACCAAGGGTTGCTGGTTCAGTTCCCAGTCGGGGCACATGCTTGGGCTGCAGGCCAGGTCCCCCAGTAGGGGGCACTCGAGAGGCAACCGCACATTGATGTTTCTCTCCCTTCCTCCTTCCCTTTCTCTAAAAAAATAAATAAAATCTTTAAAAATTTTTTAAATATTTTAACTCAGTGTGGGTTGAGTGCTGGCCTGCGAACCAGAGTGTCACTGGTTTGATTCCTGATCAGGCACATGCCTGGGTTGTGGGCCGGGTCCCCATGGCGGGTGCGTGAGAGGTGGCCACATGTTGATATTTCTCTTTCTCCCTTCTTTCCTTCCACTCTCTCTAAAAGTAAATGAATGCAATCTTTTTTAAAAAATCCAACAATTCATGATAAAAACTCAACAAACTAAAAATAGGGGGAACTACCTGATTTTGATAAAGAATATCTACCAAAAAAATACAGCTAATGTCAAACTTAATGGTGAGAAGTCTGCAGCTTTCCCACTAAGGTCAGAATCAAGGATATTTCCCCTCATCACTGCTTTTTTCTCTTTAGTGGTTGATTAATTGACTGATAGATTTTTAGAAAGAGAAAGAGAGACAGACACAGAGACAGAGACAGACACAGAGACAGAGGCAGACACAGACACAGACACACAGACAGACACAGAGACAGAGGCAGACACAGAGACAGAGACAGAGACAGACACAGAGACAGAGACAGACACAGAGACAGAGACAGAGGCAGACACAGAGACAGAGACAGAGGCAGACACAGAGACAGAGACAGAGGCAGACACAGAGACAGAGACAGAGGCAGACACAGAGACAGAGGCAGACACAGACACAGACACACAAACAGACACAGAGACAGACACAGAGACAGACAGAGACAGACACAGAGACAGAGGCAGACACAGAGACAGAGACAGAGGCAGACACAGACACAGAGACAGAGGCAGACACAGAGACAGACAGAGGCAGACACAGAGACAGAGGCAGACACAGAGACAGAGGCAGACACAGAGACAGACAGAGACAGACACAGAGACAGAGACAGACACAGAGACAGAGGCAGACACAGAGACAGACACAGACACAGAGACAGACACAGAGACAGAGGCAGACACAGACACAGAGGAGGGGGTTAGCCCTCTTCCCCCTTTCCCTCGTCGGAGTGGCGGGTCTGGAAAAGAGACCGAGAGCTGGAACTCCGGCAGCCGACTTGATGGACTATGAGGGTCCCTGAGGAAGGAATGCAAGGGCTGCGAAGATTTTGTTTTGCTTTTGTTTTCCAGAGAAATTGAAATAAAATGGCTTCAGGCTCAAGGATATTAGACTAGCAGAAAATAAAGTTAAGTGGAAGTCTGTCTGCTAAATGCAGGATCCCTACCCCCAATTTATTCCCTCTCTTTCCAGAATGCCTCCAGCCAGGCGTACGCCCCATAGGCAAATGACTGGAGGATTCTTCTCCCACAAAACTGAATTGCTGCTGAGAAAACACAAGTAGATGCTGATATCTGAGGGTCTTTTAGCGAGAAAGCTGGTTTGCTTTCCTTTTGCCACAAGGAGACAGCGAGCCCACAAACTGAAAAGCCATGCCTCTGATTCTTACTTCCACTGTCCGTTTGTTAGAGCTCTACTCTTACGTATAAACACAGCCCAGGGTCATCTATAATTTAAGGAAAAACTCAAAGATGAAAGAGAGAGTTCAAAACAAGCAAATAAACAATAAGACCCCCCCCCCAAAATGCCTAAGAAAGATACCCATAGAAATAATATGGGAGTTGGAAGAAACTTAAAAAATAAAGATTAACGCCCTGGCTGGTGTGGCTCAGTGGACTGAGTGCAGGCCTGTGAGTCTTAGGGTCACTGGTTCAATTCCTGGTCAGGGCACATACTGGACTGCTGGGCAGGTCCCCACTTGGGGACTTGGGAGAAGCAGCTGTCAATGTTTCTCCCACGCACTGATATTTCCCTCCCTCCCTCCCTCCCTCCCTCCTTCTTCCCCCCTAAAAATAAATAAATAAAATCTTAAAAAAAATAAAGATTAACATCCTCAGTTATAGATGAAAATATCACATCCACGAAAAACAAGAAAAGGCTATGAAAAACGAACAGCCAAAATATAAGAGCAGACTCTAGGAAATTAATAATGAAGTAGAATTTTTAAAATTAAAAGAACTATTGGAAGATAAAATGCAGACAGAAATTCACACAGATGCCAACGGAAGAATAAAGATAAGAAAATTAGAAAATCAGTCCAGAAAGCTCCAATAACCAAGTATAGTCCAGAAAAACAGAGCTAGGGAAATGAGGGAGAGAGATAATTAAATAATACGAATCCTTAGAATTGGAGGATGCCACTCTCCAGTCTGAGGGTTCCCAATCCCAGGGAAACACAGTAAGAAAAAGACTGACCCCAAGGTCATGGCTGTGAAATTCCAGACCACTGGGGATGAAGACAACACCCTAAAACTTTCCCCAGAAAAAAGTAGGCCATAGAACATTCAAGGCCATGGGAATCAGAACGGTATCATGCTTTTCAACAAAAACTAAAAGGTAGGAAAAAAAATTTTTTTCAAAATTCTGTGGCAAATGGACTTTCAATTTAGAATTTTATTCCCAGCAAAACATCTGCCAAATATTAATCAAGAGCAAAGTCATTCTGGACATGTGATGACTGAAAAAACCCTCCCGTGGACCTTTCCTTAAAGAACTACTAGCAGATGTGTTCCAACAAAACACAGAAGTAAAATAAGGAAGAAACAGACACGTGGCCCGGGAGACGAGAGACTCCAACAGAGTCAGCCGGACGAAGGGAAGTCCCCGGATGACGGCGGGACACCGCCCAGACGGTCACTGTGCACAGACCGAGAGCACACGTGTCTAGACTGGCGGGGTGTGGGGGCCTGGGAAGAACTCCAAAATTAGAAAAAGAGAAGAAAAGAAAGGAGCAGGAGAAATTAACAGAATGCCTCCCCACTTTTAGGATCTTCCACCACAACCTCTTCCCGGCCTTTGAAGTCTGCACCTGCTCGCCGTGGAGAGAAAGGAGCAAGCAGCAAACCGCGCCTGCCGCTGAGGCGACCGCACTGTCTACAGAGTATACGTAGGATGCATACGATACGTTTGAGAACATGGAAAATAACGCTGCTGAGTTTTCCACAGCTCTTAACAGTCTGGAAGAAATGATCAACAGATTAGGTCACAGAAGGAAAAAAATCAAGAAACACAGTGTAAGCGTGTTATTTAGAAGAACGGAGGTAAGTTCCAGAGCTGAAGATTGACATTTCTGTGCAGGAGACTCCCCGGTGGCCGCCTCTGGGCTACAGGACGGCAGGCTTCAGGGGTGGCCTGCGAGACCCCCTGAGGCCCCTCCATTCCCTCCTCGGCTCTCCCTCGCTCCCCGACCAGCCGGACGCAGGGGCAGGCCGCTAACTCTGGGCTCTACACGTTGGTTGTGGTGGCAGCCTGTTCATTCTTCGCCCCCCCTGCGAACCAGCAGCGCTGACCGCTCCCTGCTGTGTCCCCTTTTGAAGTGTTCTCTTAGGGCAACTTGTAGCACGTTACTTATTTACATATCTTTTCCCCCTTCCAGACTGCGGGGACTTTTATTTTGTATCCTGAGCGCCTGGCATAGAAGGTCTTTAGTCAGTGTTTACTGGGCCTGTCTGTGCCTCCATTCTCTATTCTGTAAAATGGGAGTGACGGTATTTAACAGGGTTTGATGAGATGCAGATAAAATAAAGGGGGCACGATGTCTCTGTCTGAGGGCACGTCACCCGTTCCACCCCACGTCACTGACTGTGCCCCGCGCTCTCAGGCCTGGCTCGCACAGCGCCGCTTCTCCCCCGCACAAGGCGCCGATGGAGACCGGGTAGGCGGGCCACAGCCCACACAGAGCAGTCAGAGACTCGGATGAGGTCTGGTGCCTGGGGGCTGGAGAGGAGTGCAACTTTTCCTTTAGGTCATACACTGTAAGGATACAGGCTTATCTCTGGCCTTCTTTCTTTCTCTGGGAAAAGGGGCAGCTTGGAAAATAAGCCAGCAGGCGGACAGAGGGAGGGAGAGAGAGCCTGGAAATGTCACTGAGCCCTCAGGGCCGATGTGTCTGCAGCCACTTGTCTGTGGGCCACCTGGTTACTGAAGCCACTGGCTTGTCCCCCGCTCACGCTCCTCTGAGCTGCTTTCCTGGCGCTTGCAGCCAAAGAGCTCCGGCTGATACAGTTTAGAAAGCACAAACGCTTGGCACAGAGCGCATACAGAATCATCGGTGCCTCTTTCTACGACCACTAATAATAAAAAATAAAATGAGAATGGAGGGAGTCGCACGTAAAAGCCAGTGAACTTTTACGCATTCTTCTCCACATGCTAAGGATTCTTCCGTTGTTCATTCACATTGCTACTTTTCCTCTGGCGTTTTCTCAAACCAACCTTAGAAGGAACGCGGTCTCCCTCTGGATGCTCCCTCGAGACTTCTTTTTCAGCCCCTCGTTGAGGGGGGACGGCTGGATGAACCTGTGGTTGGCCTTCTTCTTCTCCGCCTCTCTGTGGTCCACGTCCTTCAGCTCCCTGCGGGAAACACAGGGGCACGGAGGGGAAGACTGAGGGCCAGCCCGGTCTTCCCTCTCGTATCTTTGTCCGCAAAGAGGGGCCCACATTTACAGCCGCTCACTGCGTCTGTGCAGAGAAACGGGACAGAGCGCTGCCCACACAGCAGCAACGCGGCCGCGTCTGTGTGCCACGGGTCCCGTCCACCGTGGGGACAGAGAGGAAAACGGGCGGTCCCTGAACTCAAGGGGCACATATCCAAATTAGGAAGAGAGCTGAGGGACTCCACAGTCTGCAAGGAGGCTGAAGCGTGAGCTTCGAGGGCGAGCTCAAATTCAAGTTCGGACTCTGCCGCCTGCTGGGGGACCTCGGGCAAACGGTGTGACCTCTCCGTGCCAGTGTGCTCATCTGAGCGCCTGCAGCGGTAACAGAGCTGGGGCTGGGGAGGGGCTGGGGTTACCCCAGGTCAGGAGCTGGCACACAGGGAGGGCTCCATAAATGCCGGCCGTGTTTCGGTAAGCTTGGGGCACACCGAATGGGGAACGCCGCCTTGGGTCATGAGTGTATCAGCTGACTTCCGAAGTGTGAGCGCACACTGACTTGAGGAAGAAGCAGGTCATGAGTGTTCAAAGTGGACAAAACAGCAATAAGTACAGATGTGAGAGGAGCGGGACGCTGGGTGCAGCTCCACCTGCAGGTGCACACTGGCTCTTCCTCCGCCGGAGGGGAGAACCTGGCGGTCACTAGCTAGCAGTGACACCGTCCTCCCCACAACCCCAGGTTCTGTCACTGCCAGGTGGAGCCGGGCGCTGAGCCGGACATCTCCTTTCATGCCCACACCCACGCCCACTCCGTGAGCACCACTGGGGGTGTCCCCAGTGTGCAGGTGACCCGAAGGCCTCCCAGGGCAAACCGGCAGGGGACGGGGCAGCTGTGCCTGCACCGCGGCCCGGCCCGCCTCGGGCCGAGCGCGCTCACTGACGCGCCCTGCCGGGGAACTCCGCATGACTGATGCCCCGAAAGGGCCCTGGCCCACCTACAGGTAACGTTCCGCATCGACAGTTGTCACCTTCCGTTTGTTATATCTACCATTTAAAACAACATTTAAAATTTGAAAACACACGAAGTTTATATATAAAAGTGCAGAAAGCAGCATGCTGAACACTCCTCTAACTTCAACAGTTACCAACAGAAGGTCCATCTCGACTCATCCACTGCCCCCTTTGCCCCCCGTCCCCACACGGGCTATTTCAGGGCAAATCGCAGACACCACATCATTCTACCCAGAAATACTTCATTACAGACATCTCTAAGACGACTCCTTAAAAACAGCTGCGAAACTATTATAATCCCCTTTCAAAGGGAGCACGGCAATAAAAGGAATTCCCTAATATCATCTGAAACCCAGCCGGTGTTCCAATAAAACGATCTGGTCTCTGTTACTGTGGAGTTTCCATTCTGACCGTTAAGAAAGCTCAATGTGCTTAAGATGTTCCAGGGCCAGCCCCGTGATGAAAAACTGCTTCGATGCGCTACGGAAGACAAGTGCTGGAACCCCACTGCCCCCAGGGGCCCCAGATACCTGCGGAAGGTGTCCTGCAGGTCCCTCAGGTACTCATCGAAGTAGGTCCACTCGCTCCAGTAGAGAAGGCTCAGCTGCCGCAGGGCGTCCTTTCGCTTCTCCATGTTGCACAGGGTCATGCTGATGACGTCAGCATAGGTCAGGCTGGACTCAGTGGCCTTCACGGTCAAGGAGAACCCACCCTGCGGGTTGGTGCTGACTCTGGGTGTTATGGGAGGGGTGACTGGGGTGTGGGGAGGAGGGGCGGGGAGACGGCCGAGTGGGGAAACTCTCTCTGTGGACGGTGCAGCCGGAGCCTGAGCAGGAAGCGACTCTCTGCGCTTTGACCTTGACCTGCTTTGGGAGGAGCCGTCCTCCCTGCGGCCAGGCTGCTCCCCAGCTCTGAATAAAGCCCTTCTCCCTTCCCGCTGGTGCAAGGGCTAGGTGATGCTTTTCTAAGACTGTCACCTAAAAGTCTCACTCTGTTATCTTAGTGGCGGATAGGAAGGAACTGCAACTTCTTCTCTCCTTGCAGGTCCAAGGCCTCGTGGCCTCGCTCGTGTTGTTTGTCGAAAGATTTCCTCTGCCTGCCGTCACCAACCCCTCCACCCCGCCCCTCCTGGGTGGGTCAGAACCTCAGCTGCACTGGTCGCTTGTTGTGGGTGCCCAGACAGGACGTAAGTCACCCTTTGTGTCTCCACTTCCTCATCTACAGAACTCATCCATATATTTTAACATATCCCTACCTTAGACGATGGCAGTAATAATAATGAGAGTTATTTATTTAGTACCAGCTGTATGCCCCTCAATCCTGGTCACTACACCGCTGGCCTGGTTTAACTACCCTTATTGTAGGAAAGAGACGACAGCACAGATACTGAGCTCAGGGCTGAGCTGTGCACCTGAGCTCTGAAGGCCACAGGTTGCTAGGGGGCAGAGGGGGGACGACTCAGACCCGGGCCCTGTATCCCCGACCCAGGCTTCTTCCACTACACTGTGCAATCCTGACAGACCGACAGGTGCTACAAGGAACAGCACTTTATAACAATGAAGTGCAGAGAATTGTGGGTAGTTATTCTCTGCCTATAGACATGTAAGTAGGTTTGTGGACATGAAGCGCTGAAAGGCAGCAGCTGTAAGTCCTACCTAGTTCGTTACGGAAGCTCCTCCTGACGGGCAGCTACAGGTCGCTAGGGACCATTCAGGCACTTGTTGCCCGCCAGGCACCACAGGAAGCCTTGACCTCTGTCGTGCCTGCACTCTGTGCAACAGGCCTATGGGGAAGGGACAGTCATCCCCCGTTTACAGATGAGAAAGTGAGGCTCGCAGGGAAGCTAGAACTTGTCCAAGAGCCCTCAGCTGGTGAGCAGCTGAGTGGGTTCCTGAGTCCCTTTTAGGACACGGCAGACCCTCTGTGGGAAACTGCTGAGACTCGGGCCACCGACACGTCACAGCTGCTTTCTTAAGGTCTGAGCTCCTCATACCAGATCTTTAGGGTAAATGCCAGTGGGGCCAGGACTGTGCTGGTGTGTCTGGGGGCGGGGTGTGTGCGAAAAGGGTGTTAGAAAAAACACACGCCTAGACACCGAAATCCTGCTCAGTACATACTCCAGGGTCCCTGAGCACCTGGGAGGCATTACTGAGTTGCCAGGTATGTGAGAGTATCCAGTTAACGCTTCCATTCTGGTTCATGGGAAGGAACTTTGCACACAGGCTCATTCAGCTTGCGCAGGGTCCCACACGGCCAGCTCGTGAGGCAGATGAGGATCTACATGAGCAAGATTCTGACCCTGAGGCATCTATCAACGGAGGCTTCTATCAATGGCAACTGCTCTGTGCCAGGCGCTGTATTAAGTAAGGGCTGGATGCCTCTCCTCTCCCCTCTCCCCTACCCTTGCTTCCGGGCAGAGGAAGCAGGGGCCTGGAGTAACGTGCATCCTGCCCGTGCAGGAAAGGATATGGGATGCTCTTGCTTTTCTCCTTCCGGGTTATCAGCACGTCTTGGCCGCTGTGCCGCAGAGTGACGTAGTTCAGGAGGAAGTACACGATCAGAGGGCTCTTCCCGTAAATGTTGAAGAGGCTGGAAGTCAGCTCAGGGTTTTTGCAGGCAGGGTGGGACTGAGCAGAAAAGAGAGGGGGAAGAAAAAGAACACTGTCATTTCACAGCACGTGTGAGGGAGTGAGAAGGCACTCATGTCCTTTGACCCGGTACCTCCGGTTTTGGGGCGCTCTCCTAAGGAAGGTGGACAAAACAAAGAAAAACGGTTTAGGCACAGAGATGTTTACTGCCGGCACTTTTACTATAACAAAGTATCAGAGTAACAGTCATGAAATTATTAATATCCCTAACCAAAGGTATAGTATGCCACTATTCAAAAGTTTAGGAAGAGTTGGCATTAAAATATTGTTTCAGATATAATCGATTAAAACAAGATGCAAAATTGAGCAGATAATATTATATATATGAAATAAATATTTGAAATAATTGGGTTAAAACAATAGGTGAAGCCCTGGCTGGCATAGCTCAGTGGATTGAGCACGGGCTGGAACCAAAGTGTCGCAGGTTCGATTCCCAGTCAGGGTACATGCATGGGTTGCAGGCCATGAGCCCCAGCAACCACACACTGATGTTTCTCTTTCTCTCTCTCTTTCTCTCTCTCTCTCCCCCTCCCCCTCCCTTCCCTCTCTAAAACAAAATAAAAATCTTAAAAAAAACCCTAAGTTCTTAAAAAAAATAGGCGAGAGACTGGAAGCACTGTTACCAAATATTTGAGGGGCGACCACCACACGTACCCTGTTCCAGGCACTGGAGACTCAGCTGAAAATAAGACAAATTCTGGCCCTTGTGGAGCTGGCCTTACAGTTGAAAGAAAAACAATAAGCAAACCAAGAAACAGAGGAATACCAAGATATGGCGGAGTGAGTACTTCAGATAAGACTCAAGCAGGGCAAGGGGTGAAGCGCCGTGTGGTGGGAGACAGGAGAGGGGGGAACCTTCTGCAGGGTGGGCAGGGAGGGCTGCCCTGAGGAGGGGTGATCCCGGCAGATGCTGACGGGTGGGTGGGAGGAAGGGCTGTGCGATGTTCCGGGCAAGGGGGCCCCCCCGAGGCAGATGAGAGCAGCGTAGGGTAGCAGGGGGACAGAAACAAGGCTGGCGTGGTTCTAATGGAGACTGTCTGGTGAAGCCGAGCAGGGAGCAGGGCTCTGGGCCCTAGAATCTTCTCTCAGAGTCATGGAAGCCACTGGAAAATCGTGATCCAGGCACAACATTACCTGATTAATTTTCCTAAAGACCCCTTTGATTGGCGTGTGCAGAAGTGGCGGCAGTGGGCCAGAGTGGACGTGAGAAGGGCGGCTGGGAGGCCTCTGCAGGGGCTGGGGGAGCTGGCGGGTGGTCAGAAGAGAGTGAAAAGTGATCGAATACGGCCCTGACTGCTGTGGTTCAGTGGGCTGGGCGTCGTCCAGCAAACCGAAAGGTCACTGATTGGATTCCTGGTCAGGGCTCATGCCTGGGTTGAGGACCAGGTCCCCAGTTGCGGGGCGTGTGAGAAGCAACTGATTGATGGTTCTCTCCCTCTCTCTCTCCCTCCCTCCCTTCCCCTCTCTCTAAAAATAAATCAATAAAATCTTTAAAAATATAAAAATAAATTTCCAATCACGTGCCCACCTCCTTAGGACGCAAAGTCTCATATAGTCTGGCTTCTGATATCCTTATGACTTGCCGTGTAGCTTTCCTCGAGACCCGAGTCTGACCCAAAGGCTCTGTCAATGCAACGTTAGCAGAAAAGGATCATTGGAGCTGGTGGCTGTTGTGAGAAAGAGCGCCTGGCAGACCTCAGTTTCCTTTGAGTGTGGAAAGGCCTGGGTGCGCTGAGACCACTGGGAGATTCCGGAGGAAGGAGCTCAGGTAAAGTCACACAATTTTACCCCATTCGATCCGGTGGCACCATAGGGCAAGCCACGGAGAACTGTGAATAACAAACTTTTCCTTCGAAGGCGCTGGCTCCCCTGGGAAGTCACTCAGTCCCCTCTATAGATTAACAGCCAGGCACGAATCAGCTCCTGCCTTCTGATGGGGAGAGGGGTGGTAACCACGCCTGGGATTTACTTCCTGCGGTCCCACAGCCCCGGTCCCCACAGACGTCAGCGCTGTGCTGCATTCCTCGTTAGGGAAGCGGGACTTAACCAGAGCTTGCGAACTGAAAACACAGGCACGCCCTCGCCCAAAGCGGGACTCGGTGCCAAGGCCCAGGGAGAAACTGGGTGTAAACTAGGGTGACAAACTACGTTGAAACAAACCCGAGAAACGAGGGATATGGAGGTAATAACTGAGCCAAAGCTTACATTTCTCTTTTACGTAATTGACGTACCTTTCATGGTATTCTGTACTACGGAGGTGTCCTCCGAAGTCTTCTTGGATACAGAGTCTTTCTCGCTGTTTGAAATCGCACTAGTAGACTCCAGGGGAGAGGGAAAAAAGGGAAGAAACTCAGTACAAGCGGCAGTGAAAGGAACACAAACAAATATACCCGCGATTTCCCAGGTATTTCTGATCGTCCTTGCAGAGGGACGGCTGTCAGGCACGGCTGGACAACTCGGCCCTCCACCCAGCAGCGCGGTGGATGGAAGTGGCGGAGGGAGAAAACGCATGGGCTGCGGCCAGCGGCAGGCTGCCGGCTGCGGTTCCGGTCCCAGCTCTCCGTGCAGGTCTCGCGGGCCTCGGTTCCCACGCGGGTTCTTATGAAGTCGGCGAACGCATGCAACGTGCGCTGTGAGCAACGCAGCCATTGCTCACGCAATCACCACGCCTCCTTCCGCAAACACGCAGTTGAGCCACTACTAATGTGTCTGGCACTGGGAAGACCCTGAAACCTAGCCCCTTTCCAGAGGAGCCCCTCGTCTAGCAGGGGAGATAACAGTAAACAGACAATTATACTATGGTGTGGAAGGTACCACATATTTATTAGAGAGGCAGTACAAATTAGGATTAGGTTTGTGTGTGAGCGACAGGGACTCAAAATAACAGTGGCTCAAACTAGGTAGAAATTTCCTTCCCACGTGAGAGTCTGCTGGGATAAGTCCTTAGAGCCTCTGACTTATTCTGGCTCCTGGTCCCACCTTTGCTGAGATAGAACCCTTGTTTTCAGGGTCCAAAATGGCAGCTAGAGCTCCAGTCATCACGTTCGCCTTCCAGGCAGCAGAATGGAGAAAATGGCAAAGAGGCAAAGGAGTCATATGAGCCATATGAGCTCTTAAGGCTCCCAGAAACTGCCACATGCACGTCCACCTATACCTCATTAGCTGGATCGTAGTCACATGGCTACACAGGGATGTGGGGGCGGGGGCTAGGAAGTGAAACCTTTTATCTGGCCAGGTATGGGCCCAGACAAATCCCAGAGGTGCTCCTTCTGCAGAGGTAGGGGACAGCAGACGTTGTGGTGCAACTAATAGCAGGCCAGAAGTGGCACGAGCGGAGTGTCCCTAAGGCGGCAGAGTGGGGGACGCTTGATTCTGTCTGGGGGAGAGCTGGAGGGTTTCCAAGCAGAGAAGTCACTTTTGCTCTGCCTTCAAGGATGAGTAGGAGTTTAGTGATGCTCAACAGATGGCCCACCCAGTGGCACACAAGCAGTTCACCAGCCTCAACAAGCACCACTTGGCTTTCGTGTAAGTGTATCTGAACAGGAGGAAGAAGGCTGAACGGACTTCCCATACACCGGGCAGCTGGCTGTCCGACAGCTACTGATGTTTACAGTGATGAAGTGGTTACTGGGGCTTGTTAGAGAGAAAACACTCCCAGGGCTCAGTGAGGCATCATGCTCATCCTTAACAGGCCTCGGCGCTACAGCAGAGCAGAGAATAAACGCAGAGTAGCACTCCGTAGAATAAACGCAGAATAAGAGTAAGAATAAATGCAGAGTAGACTCTGGCAGCACGACGATGCAGAAGGAGCCCAGGCTGACAGCGTCCCGGTGTCTGCTGAGGTCAGCTGTGTGGCCTGGGGCAAGTGCTTCACCTCTTTAAGTATGTCTTCCCGTGCCAGAGACAGATCACCATCGCCGACCTCACAGGAGTGTTGGAAAGGACTAGCGAGGATATATGCGAAGAAAATCTGCACGGCGGTGGGGGGGGGTGGGGGGTGGGCGGACACCCCCCAAAGTACTTTTCCATCTAGCCTCGTGTCATGACCAGCGACCACCCCCCAGGTGTACGAGGCTAGGCGACCATTGCTGGGATGGCGGCTACAATCAGACTGCTCGGGGCCCCTCCCCACCACGGCGGCACAGAGGACATGGGACCATTCTACCCAGGCGGTCACCCTGCAGCTCAGATTCTGCGCTCTGAGAGCTCATCTGTGGTGGGGCAGGGCAGCAGGAGAGCCAGGGTGAGATTCTACGGGGGGCGCCTGGAGACATGAAAGGGGAACGGGCTCTGAGATCTCGTGTTGGTGGGTATGGGCACACGCTGGAGGGACTGGGGTCAGCACTGTCATTGACCCTGACAGTACCTGTGCTCTGGCACTCAGGAAAATTCAGGGCACGAGATGACGGGGCAGGGAGTGCAGAGATGTGGGGCTGGCCAGAAGCCACTGAAGCTTATGGGGGCTCCGAGGGGTCTGGGTTTGCGCCTCCCTCCTCACCTGAAGACCGGGGACTTTCTTGCTCTGGGCAGTCTTCTGAAAAGAGGATGTCTTAGAAGTGAGTAAGGATCGCTCTCGTCCTAGGGAAGAGACAGAGTTATTTATCAATTCTTCCCTGTGCTGGTGTGACTCTGCAGACTCCGAGCTTTGAGACGGCCCCCTCCCTGGACGCCACAGCAACAGCAACAGCAACAGCAAGAGCACTGGCCCCAGGCAAACCAGAACCACCCGTTGAGCGGCTGGACTGGGTACCCCTTCCCAGGCCTCTCAGCACCCGTATTCCCTGCCGCAGCGCCCAGCCCCCTGCAGTGTCACTGTGTTGCCTGCATTTGCCAGTAGACTGCTGGTGGGGTCTGTGCTGGCCTCCAGTGTGCCCCCAGTGTCGACACGGTGTGGTGCCTGGCGCGCGGCGCTCTGCACGCGGCTGCTGAGTGCAGTAAGAAAGTGTGCCTTGGGGGAGCTGCTTCTCCGAACTCTATTTCCTCCTCTGTGGATTCAGTGTGTAGTTCGGCTCATTGTGAGGATTAAATAAAAAGGGCAAAGAGCTCAGCATGGTGCCTGGCACACAGCAGACACACAGTAACTGGCATCCACTGTAATAATATAAAGTACTGCCCCCACACCCCAACAATGATGCTGTGCCGACTCTCACTACGGTTAACAAATTGACGTTTCAGTCATCCTGGCGGCTAGATTTGGGGATATACGTGAGACAGAACCTGGCCTGAGGATTTCAGTACTGAGGCCTTTCCCTGCCCCAGCTACACAGGGGCTGGGCGTGGCCTGGGCACGTCTGCCCAGCTGGGCAGAAGTCTGTGAGTGGTACCTTACTTACTCTTTATCCATCTTCTTCTATGCAACATTAATTCTTCTCTCAAGAATCTCTCTGGATCCAGTTTTGAGTAGTCCCAACTGTCATAGCTCTGTGAGCAAGGATATATACCTGAGAGGGAGTCAAAAATGATCAGGAAAACTGCAAAAGAGAGCAGGGAGGCAGAAGACAGAGGCCTCTGAGACGCCCCCTGCTGGTCGTGGAGAGGCTGGCCTTCCAGAGAAGCATCATCCCCACCCCACACTGGCACTGTGGTCTTGGGTGTCCCTTCCTGTCTAGGAGGCATCGGTCTCTTCATCTAGGAGATGCAGGAGGTGAGGCCCACTCTGCCCTCCTGACAGCGTGGGTGTGAGGATCCGATCAGAGCCCCCCAGGGACCTGTGAACCTGTGACGTGCTGCACAGATGCAAAGGCACTGTAATGACTTGTCTTCCCGTCTGTCTCCTCTGCTTTTACTGAACTCGGAGCTCGCTGAGCACAGGTCTTACGTATCTTTCCACCTCCAGGGCTTAGTACTGGGCCCGGAACATGATGAATCCGTACTTAGTAAATTATGTTCAACCTATTATCACACTTAGCTAAGTACCAGAAATAGGTTCACCCTAAATATTTGATGGAGACGCTTATGGGATTAATGCTTTTCTTTCAAGGAAACCGAGTGTTTCAGGGTCTTGGCTTCTTGGAACCTGAACCCTCAGACATCAGAGGGGCTCCAGTGTCTCCCTTGGGTCTTCGGTTTAGGAAAGGAAAGACCAAGGGTTGATCGAGATAAAAGGTGAGCCTCTGTGCAGAGCCGTTTGCTGGACAAAGTCAGCAGACAGGAGGTTTGTTGTTACTGGGGATGGATTAGGAAAAGGAGGCTCAGCCTTGGACAATAGGGGGATGGGGCAGAGAAACAGAGAGGAAAGAGGAGGCAGAAGGGCAGGGTGGCCAAAGACCTAGCTCTATGGGGACTCGGTCTCAACGCCGGGGTCTCAATGGCTGCTCCCCATTTGTTCGCTGCCCAATGTCTTTGATCCCGAACATGTCGAGAGGATTAAGCGGGGGTGCAGAGAAGAGCTGGCGTGGTGGACTATTGCCCTTAGACAGGCCTGCTTGCAAGACTGGCCCTTAGCTGGCGCCTGGGACCTGGGCTGGTAGACATTTCCTTATACTGATATAAACTTTCCCTAACTACCCAGAAGAAATGGATAAATAGGAAATCTGGACAGACAAATAATGGGTAAGGAGACCGAGTCAGTAATTAAACCCCTCGCCCGACAAAGAAAAGCCCAAGACCAGATGGTTTCACAGATAAATCTAATAAAATTTAAAGAATTAACTCCCCCCCTGGCTGGCACAGCTGAGTGGATTGAGCGTGGGCTGCGAACCAAAGCATCGCAGGTTCGATTCCCAGTCAGGGCACATGCCTGGGTTGTAGGCCATGGCCCCCATCAACCGCACATTGATGTTTCTCTCTCTTTCTCCCTCCCTTCTCTCTCTAAAAATAAATAACTAAAATCTTAAAAAAAAAACAAAAAACAAAAGAATTAACTCCAATCCTTCTTGAGTTCTTCAGAAAAAATTGAAGGGAATACTCCCAAGCTCATTTTAGGAGACCAGCATTATACCGATACCAAAGCTAGCTAAGGGTACATTAAGAAAAGAAAATTACAGGCCACTATTCCTGATGAGTATTGACGACAAATTCTCAGCAAAACCCTAGCAGACAGAATTCAGCAGCACAGCAAGAGGACCACACACCACTACGAAGCGGGATTTACCCTTGGGGTGCCAGGAGAGGGTGACGTGCACACGGCAAGAAATGTGAGACATCATGTTAATAAAATGAAAGATAAAAACTACACATTCACCTCGATAGATGCAGAAAAAGCACCTAACAAAATTCAACATCCTCTCATAATAAAAGCCCTCAAGAAGCTGGGCACAGGAGAAGCACACTTCAACATAACAAAGGCCACGGGTGGCAAGTCCGTGGCTACATCGCGCTCCACGGCGGAAGGTCTCCTTCTGGCATCAGGAGCACAAAGCCGAGTGGCCCACCCCTCCCACTCCCAATCGACACAGTTCTAGAGTCCTAGCCTGAGCACGGATAAGAGGCAAAAGATATCCAAATCAGAAAGGAAGAAGTAAAATAGTCTCCGTATGCTGATGACTTGCTATTATATATAGAAAACCCTAAGGATTCCACAAATACCATTAAAACGAATAAATGAATTCAGTAAAGTTTCAGGATATAAATCAACACACAAAAATCAGTTGTGTTTTTAGACGCTAACAGAGAACTATCAGAAAAAGAAATTTTAAAAAACCCATTTACAATAACATCAGAAACAATAAAATACTTAGGAATAAATTTAGGCAAGGAATTAAAATATCTATGTATTGAAAACTAGAAGACATTGATGAAAGAAATTGAAGACACAAATAAACAGAAAGATATCCCATGTTCAGGGATCAGAAGAACTAATATTGTTAAAATGTCCTTACTACCCCAATCCATCTATAGATTCAATGCACTCTCTATTGAAATTCCAAAGGCATTTTTCACAGAAGTAGAAAAAAAAATCCTAAAATTTGTATGGATCCACAAAAGACCCTGAACTGCTGAAACAATCTGGAACAGAACAAAGCTAGAGGCATCACACACTGGTTTTAAATGATGTTACAAAGCTATAGGAATCAAAACAGTATGGCATTGGCATTAAGACAGAAATACAGATCAATGACAGAATTGGGAGCCCAGAAATAAACCCACACATATGCAGTCAGCTACTTTTTGAAAAGAGAGCTGAGACTACCCAGTGGGGAAAGGACAGTCTCTTCAATAAACGGTGTTGGGAAAACTGAAAATTCACACGCAAAAGAATGAAATTAAACCCCTATCCTATACCACTTACAAAATCAATTTAAAGTTGATTAAGAATGTAAGTGTAAAACCTGAAGCCATAGAACGCCTGGAATAAAACCTGGGGGAAAAGCTCTTTGACATTGGTCTTGGCAATGGTTTTTTTTGGATGTCACACCAAAGCACGAGCAACAAAAGTAAAAATAAACAAGGGGGCCTATATCCCACTAAAAAGCTTCTGCAGAGCAAGAGAAAAACCAAAATGAAAAGGCAACCTCCTGAAGGGGAGGAAACATTTGCAAACCATACACCTGACACCCAATGAGGGCTTAATACTCAAAGCGTATAAGGAACTCCTACAACTCAATAGCGAAACAAATAGGAAATGGGCAGAGGACCAGAACACACACTTTTCTGAAGAAGACACACAATGACCCAAAGTACATGAAAACGTGCTCAGCATCACCACGGATCACAAGGAAATGCAAACCCGAACCACAGGGAGATGTCGCCTCATGCCCACGGGAGTGGCCGTCACCACAAAGGCAGGAGACACGTGCTGGCGGGCGGGGGAGAAAGGGGACTCCGGTACTGACGGCGAGGACGTGACGCGGCACAACCACTCCGGGAAACAGTATGGGACCTTCTCGGAAAACTGAAAACAGAACTACCCCGCAGTCCAGGGATCTCGCTTCTGGATACGTAGCCACAGGAAATGGAATCACTCTCCTGAAGACGTACTGCACCTCCACATTCCCCGAGGCGTTAACGACAACGGCCAAGGCACGGAACCCCTGAACGCCCACCCGTGGGCGGCGGGCAAAGAAGAGGCGGCGCACCCACACACAGACTATTACTCAGCTGTGAAAAGAAGGAAATCCCGCCGTTCCTGACAACTCGGATGGACTCGGAGGACATTATGCTAATGGGAATAAGTCGGAGAAAGACAGATACTGTATGATTTCACTTAATGTTTAGAATCTTAAAAAGCTGAACTCAGTTTGTTTTTTATTTCCATGTGTCTGGTTCTATTTTGCTTGCTTGTTTGTTTTGCTGATTAGGTTTCACTTATAGGGGAGATCATATGGTGTTTGTCATTCACCACCTGCCTTGTGTCACTCAGCATAATGCTCTCCAGTTCCATCCGTGCTGTCGCAAAGGTAGGAGCTCCTTAAGTAAGCAAAACAGAACCAGAGACATGGAGATACAGAACAAACTGACAGTAACCAAAGGGGAGGGGGAAGAGGGAATGGGGCAAAGAAGGGGAAGGGTCATCAAGGAACATGTATAAAGGACTCATGGACAAAGCCAAGGTCGGGGGAGGATTGAATGTGGGAGGTGGGGGTAGGTAGGACAGGGGAGAGTAAAGGGGGGGTGCGGAATGGGGACAACTGTCATTGAACAACAAAAGTTTTTTTTAATTTTAATTTTCTTTCTTTCTTTTTTTTTTAAGTGCCCTGACTGGGAATTGAACCAGCGATCCTTTGGTTCTCAGGCTGGCACTTGATCCACTGAGCCACACTAGCCAGGGCCTAATTTTTTAAAAGATGAACTCAGAAGTGGAGAGTAGAACGGAGGCTGCCAGGAGCTGGTGGGTGGGGGTGGGGAGATGACAGTCAGAGGTACAAACCTCCAGCTACAGGAGGGGCAGGGGCTCGGGACCTGACGTGCAGCACGCTGCTGGCGGCTCACAGCACTGCACGGTCTACTTGAAACCTGCTGCGAGAGTGAGTCCTCAAAGCCCTCGTCGTAACAGCCCCCACGACAATGGGAACTGTGTGAGGTGAAGGACGTGTCAGCCAACCATGTTACGGTCAGCACTGTGCAATGAGCACATTTATCAGAGCATCACACGGTGCCTCAGACTCACACAAGGTCGCATGTCCCTTACATCTCAGTACAGCCAGGGGGAGACGGTTTCCGTGGTGGGTAAGAGTGGTTCGCCGTGCAGAGACTGCTCGGAAAACGATGTGGTTTATGCCGAACACCCGCCCTCCAGACATTTGGGTACATGACATACAGACATTTGTCCACATGACCAGTACCCAGTAAAAACCTCGGGTGCTGCTTCGAAAGTGAGATTCTGGCCAGAAATATCACACACATGTTTCATTTCTGTGGCAGAAGGAGAGAGTTCTGCGTTAACTCATCACGGGAGGGAAGGGAGTGAGGAAGCCTGCACGGGAACGCCCCCGGACTCTGCCTGTCTTTCCCCGTGAGCTAGCTGTGTATCCTTACCGCATCACGGCAATAAATCTTAGCCGTCAGTGCAACAGGTGAGTTCTCTTCGCCAGTCTCCTAACGTGGGAATAGTCCCCGAGACCAGAGTGCTCCCTTTGCCCTGGCTGGTGGGGCTCAGTGGCCTGGGCACCCTCCCGAGAACCGAAAGGTCACTGGTTGGATTCGCTGGTTGGATTCCCAGTTGGGGCACATGCCTGGGTTGCGGGACAGGACCCTGGTGGGGGCGTGCGAGAGGTGCCCATGTTTTTGTCATACAGCGTTTTTCTCTTTCTCCCTCCCTTCCCCTCTCTCTAAAAAGATGTAAGATCTTAAAACAAAAAGTGCTTATATTTGCACAGTGCCTAGTACACAGGAACCTCTCGATAAATGGTAGCTTTCGGTGTGACCTCAGAAGATGCCTGGGTTGAGATGGGGGAGGTGGGGAGGAGACAGAGAAGCCGCTGAACAGCAAAGGTAGCACTGGCACTGTGTGTGCTGCACCCGGTGGGCCCCCCCGGCGGCGCCCGGCGCAGGGCGTGTGGGAGGGCAGGACATTCTAACCGGCATGCTGCTTTTGGGTTCCTGAGCTCTGGGCTGGACACAAAGGAGACGAGAAATGTCTCAGAACTGTTTTGGGGAATCAGGAGAATTCTATTCTTAAGCTCTAACCGTACACTTCACTTGCTTTAATGTCAAGGAGAGCAAAGGACAACTGCTTCAGTGGAGGGGGGCGACGGCAAATAGTAGCACACTTGGGAAGAAAAAATACGTGCAGAACTGCTTTCCCCGGTAGAAAGCAGGCGCCTCCTACCTGCGATCCACAGGCTCATGGTGTTACAGACGTCGGACTTGAACTCGTGCGAGTTGAACCAGGACTGCGGGAAGCAGCAACAGAAGCTGGTGTACAGGCCCTTGCTCAGCAGTGATGGCAACCTCTGGGGGGCAAGCAGAGCTCAGGCAACGTTCTGGACATTTCTACTCCCGGGAAAGATCCCCCGACGTCAGAATGGGCCTGTGACAAAATCCTCTACCTGACACCACGCTGCCTTCCTGGTTATGAGGGGAGCGGTTTCTGCCTGCGGCTGCCCCTCAGCTGGGCGGACCCACAGCCCTACCTGGGGACCGCTTCTCAAACACGCTAGGCCGGCCACCCCTCCTCCAGCTCCTCTGTATGTGGTCCGGCCTCAGCCCCGTCCGCATCCTGGCCGAACAGCAGCCCACAAGAGGACAAGACACCTGTGGCCAGCCCACCTTGTTGTCCCCCAGAGATAATACCAGTAAGCACTGCTCACTGGTTTTTTTCTATGCACAGGTGGTACGGTCTGTTCACTCTGGTTGAACTCAGATTCTACAATTACCTTTGGTTTTATTCATTTAACATTATAACATAAGCGCTTCCCCAAATTATTCTAAACTTTTTGGGATTTTTACCCCGATACTGGCCTTCATAATCTTGTGCTGAGTGGGGTTATCAAAATTTACTTAACCCCCGCTGGTAAATATTATCCTCTTTCCAAGACTTTGCATTACAAATTGTGCTGAATAGTTATTTTTACTTATTAAACTATTTCATTGTCTGGCATATATCAGACGGTCAAAATTGTTGAATGACTGCATACATGCACGAATAAAAGCAGCTTTTCCTGGATATTAAATTACGTCTTCCAGGAGCTGGGGCGACAGTGCTGTTGATGACAGCAGCTGTGATACCCTGGGGGCTTATCACGCCCAGATGCCTTACAAGCGCCGCCCCACTGAACCCTTCCTTGAGGCAACTCGGCGAGGGGGGCATCATCGGCGGAGGCGCAGAAAGCCAAAGAGACTCGTTCGGTGGTCACTTAACCACGGGGATGTAAGTGCGTCCCAGCGTCACGGTACTAATCCCCCCCACACACACACATTGCGACACTGCCGCTCCCTACGTCCTTGACAACACTGGGGTCTGGGTAGAAAGGGGTATTGGGTTATTACTGTTCTCATTCATATTTTTAATTACTGTTAAGGGTGAACTTTTTCTGGTGAAGTTCTAGTGTATGAACTTTGTCCACCGGCCTGGGGACCGTTTCATTTCCTTCTTACTTACTTGTAAGAGTTTTTCTGTTGTGTGACATATTCATATACGGTACTGGTGTTTTTGCCTGGCTTCTCATTTGCCTTTTAACTTTGTACTAATTTTTTAAAAAAATTTATAGAATTAAATCAGTCTTTTCCTTTATGGTTGTTTGGGATCGTATTTAAAAAGTCCTTCCCCACCCCCAAATCAGGCAAATGTTCACTTATATTTTCTTCTAGCAATTCTTTTAGTACACGTATACGCATGTTCATATATAAAATAAATGTGTGTTCTACTTTTAATTTTTAAATTATATGCTTATTTAAATGCTTCAGAAATACACAGAATAGAAAAGAGCCCTGGCTGGTGTGGCTCAGTGGGTTGAGCACCAGCCCATGAACCAAAGGGTCACGGATTTGATTCCTGGTCAGGCCACATGTCTGGGTTGTGGGCCAGGTCAGGTCCCCAGTAGGGGGCGCGAGAGAGGCAGCCACACATTGATGTTTCTCCCCCTCACTTTCTCCCTCCCTTCCCCTCTAAAATTAATGAATAAAATCTTTAAAAGCAAAAGAAAAGGGAGTCACTTATAACCTTATTTCCCAGAATATAACCATTGCTAAGAGTTTGGAAAATACTTGCCAGACTTTCTTCTATTTGTAGGCACACATATGTATTCCATATGTGTTTTTAACATAGACTTGTATAAATTGCTTTGTTTTTCACTTAAAATATATCATTATATCTTTCCCAGCCAGTACAGGGTAGGGTAAAAGTGGGTTTACAGTTGTGAATACGTGCTGAAAGAGGGTTCATTCATGTATCATTATGTATTAATTATTGTATTATTTTCCATCCGAAAAACTGTAACCCCACTTTGACCCCAGCCCGCATACACAGACCTGCCTCACTGTGTGCAGCTGCTGCGTTCACACTCAGTGTGTGAACACACAGGACTCACTGATCACTCCCTCATGGGAAGAGGTGAAGGGCACTCTGCCGGCATCGGAAGCGAACAGATACCGTGTGTGAACTTTTCTCCCCAGCAGTGGCCGAGACTCACCTTTAAGACAGCCTCTTCGTAGTGGGACCTGGACCCGTGGAACAAGAGAGAGGCGTAGTGCTGTGCTATCCGGTCGAACAGCTTGTTCTGGACCTCTCTGTTTGGCTACCGGGAAGACAAAGAAGGAATTACTGCCCTGGCTGGCGTAGCTCAGTGGATTGAGCTCGGGCTGCGAACCAAGGCATTGCAGGTTCAATTCCCAGTCAGGGCACATGCCTGGGTTGCAGGCCATGGCCCCCAGCAACCGCACATTGATGTTTCTCTCTCTCCCTCTCTCTCTCCCTCCCTTCCCTCTCTAAAAATAAATAAATAAAATCTTTAAAAAAAGAAGAAGAAATTACTAGAGTCCCTTGTCAAAAGAGCCAAGGGCTGAGATTCTTAAATAAGAATTTCTCAAGCCCTGGCTGGTATAGCTGAGTGGATTGAGCGCGGGCTGGGAACCAAAGTGTCCCAGGTTCGATTCCCAGCCAGGGTACATTCCTGGGTTACAGGCCATAACTCCCAGCAACCACACATTGATGTTTCTCTCTCTATCTCCCTCCCTTCCCTCTCTAAAAATAAATAAATAAAATCTTAAAAAAAAAGAATTATCACTTAAAAAAAAAAGAATTTCTCTTAATTTTAGGAATTTCATTCTCAGGACATTTAGCCACACGTTATTTAGGAAATAACACAGCAGTTTGTTTCGTAGGTTTTATACAGCGTGTCAAGGGGCAGAGAGCTGAAGGTCCTGACTTTATTCTCAGCCCTGCCCTTGACCCAGTCTTGCGACACGGAACAGTGGAATAGTCCCAAAGCTCGGGGAAGCTGCGAGACAGGGGGCAACGGCTAAAGTGCAGGGATGAGGATGGGCGTGGGAGGGGAAGGGGTGGGGTGACAGGGGAGGCTGCAGGGGTGGTCCAGAGTCAGAGGGGCTTACAGCCCATGGTAAGGAGGTCAGGTGGGACCTGTGCCATGGGAAAATAATCTGAGCAAGGGAGAGAAGCAGTCAGATGTGCACTTACCTGGAACCTCTCGTGAAAGATCCACCAGAAGCTATCCAGCCATATGGCCCTCAGAGAGGGAGAGGAGAGATACTTCTCCAGTTCCCTCTGTGAACAGAAAGACTTGGACAGAAACAAAGTTCACATTATTATTGTTGCTGTTACTGTTCTCGTTCTATTATACACCTGGAGTCTCAGCCAGACTCATAATCGTCTCTACTCAAAACCTTCCTCTGATCCTTCGGTGTCCCACACTTTGTCATTGTTACCAATCACCCCATTTTCCCACCAGCTATCTTTGGAATCAACTTAAAACACAAACACCTGCCCCTGGCTGGTGTGGCTCAGTGGACGGAGGGCCGGCCTGAGAACCAAAGGGTCACTGGTTCGATTCCCAGTCAGGGCACATGCCTGGGTTGCAGGCCAGGTCCCCCAGTAGGAGGCGCTCAAGAGGCAACCATACACTGATGTTTCTCCCCCTCTCTTCCTCCCTCCCTTCCCCTCTCTAAAAATAAATAAATAAAATATTTTTTAAAAAATTAAAAAATATATATATCCTGAGAGTGTGCACTCAGAATGTTTTGCTCATCGAATACGTGACCAGAACAATCTGAAGACCAGTGCTCCGGTAGAAAGAATCCAGGCTTTGGAGGTAACATGGGCTTGGGGTCTAACCTCAGCCAAGTCACCTGCAAACTGCGTGGCCCTCAGTGACTTGCTCAAATGCCCTGGGGTGTCAAACCGGGACAGCTGCGTCTGCCACAGGGTGCCGGAGAAGCTGGGGCGCTGCCGGGTCCACGGCCGGGCGGCACACGGGTGAGCTGCCCGCTCTTGCTCACCTTGCCACTGAGGGTGCTCCTCTCGGACTGGACCACGTTGTCCACCATGTCACAGAACCCCACGCCGTTGGGCAGTTCATTTGGCCTGGAGACGTCAAACTGGGTGCACTGGTACAGCTCTGCCAGCAGGTTTTTATCTGCTGTTTTCTGAAGCAAAAGAAGCAGAATGTGAAAACGGGGCTCCATCATTCTGACGGTTTCCCACAATAGGGCATCTTCCCCTTCACGACCTTCCGGAATGCTGAAAAGAACGGGGCGCAGGCACGACCCCCACACCCCTAACCAAACACCCACTCACACTGTTTCTCTTTTCCCTTTCAGGCTGTGAGCACGTGTGTATAGATGTGTATATGAGACTGCACTTTACACACACACGTGCACACTGATATCCTGCTTAACTTTAGATTTTTCACATTGCTACCCTGTCTTCAAACTTCTCATCTGAAATGACACATCCTAGCCGTGACCGGTGTGGCTCAGTAGACACTGCTCCCCAAAGCGAAAGACTGCCAGTTCGATTCCCAGTCAGGGTTTGTGCCTGGGTTGTGGGTTCAGTCCCCAGTCAGGGCGCGTACAAGAGGCAACCAATCGATGCTTCTGTCTCACATCAACGTGTCTCTCCCTCTTTCCTCTCCCTTCCCCTCTCTCTAAAAAAAAAAATTAAATATAATAACATACCCTATTAATAAGATGGGCTATAATTTAATTAACGGTTAATTACTTCCAATTAATACTACTGCCATTATATTTAAATTCATGATAAAACTGGGAACATAGTTTCCCCCCTCCTTGGGTTATTTATTTAGTATGACTTTCTCAAAATGTCAATATGAGGTCAAAGAATATAACTATCCTTATGGTTCTTAGTATATATATCATTAAAAGGATTTTTAAAGTAAAAATAAAATAGGACTAAGAAAATGAAAAACTATGGAAAAGCAGAAAGAGGAAACCAACTACCAGCAGCCACAGGCGCCTGCTGGGAACGTTCCAAAGGCGGACCTGCTCTCTGTTGGGTCGCGGTGCCCGCACGGGGCCGGGGGGTGGGGGGACCACTGACTGAACGCACTGACGCCGAGTAAGGTAGCCTGAGCTCAGACGCCAGCTCCACCATTTAGCGCTATGCCACCTGGGGTAGGACATTTAAATCTGGTCGGCCACCATTATGGGTCATAGGACAGTTTTTCGATGCTGATTCTCAACTGTTGAACTTGATGCTGCGTGGGAATTTTCTAAGCTAAAAGATTTTAAAAAGATAGCAATGCTGTACTGTTCACATTCTCCTTCACTGAAGGGCACTGAAGTAGCTGAAAGAGCAAGCTCAGGGGAATCCTAACGGGGAGGCTGCTGGAGAGGGCCGGCAGCGTCTGGCCGTGGGTCCGAGCATCTGAGCAGGAAGTGGGGACTGGCCATCAGCCAGGCGTGATGGCGGACAGGCCAGCTACGCCTGAATCTCAGCTTCTTGGGCATCTGCAGGGACCGCTGACTCGCCCTGGGGTGTGAACAGGCCCTCGGAGCACTGCGGCCTGGGGGCTCTGTGAGTGCGATCTGAACTCACTGTTCACAGGTTCTGCAAACAGACAGACGAGCGACCTCTGGAACACCCCCCATTCTACCCTCTTCAGGGTGCTGTGCGAAATTCTAGCATTCTTAAAACACTTTAAGACCCTCCACAAAGAGAATTCTGTGAGTTCCCGCACCGCCACCATCCAGGTGCCCATTATGCCCCCTCCTCTCAGGAACAAAAGGGACTTCATGCCTCGCAGAAGGCGGTCAGAGACCAGGAGCAGGTCCCTTACCCTTTTAATAGTGGACGACTTGACGCTCCTGGACTCCGGGCCGCAAGGAGCCTGTGGTTTCCTTTGGCTCGTGTCTGCGGGAGAATGGAAGAGGCACAGGGCGTGAGTAGCCGCGGGGCCCGCTGCTGCCGCTGCAATTACAGCTCTGACTTTTCACTCGCCCTGAACTGCCTGGTGACCCTCGCATCCCTAGTCTCACTAGATCCCACCTGTGTTGCTGACTTAGTAAGAGTCCCTTCCTGCCCTGACTGGCATGGCTTGGTCGGTTGGGCATCGTCCCGCAAAGCAAAAGGTCGTGGTTCAATCCCTGGTCAGGGCACATGTGTGGGTTACGGGCCGGTCCCTGGTTGGGGCATGAGAGAGGCAACTGATTGATGTTTCTCTCCCTCTCTTTCTCCCTCTCTAAAATAAAATAAAACCTTTAATTAAAAATTAAAACCCAGCCCTGGCTGGCGTAGCTCAGTGGATTGAGCGTGGGCTGCGAACCAAAGTGTCGCAGGTTCGATTCCCAGTCAGGGTACATGCCTGGGTTGCAGGCCATGACCCCCAGCAACCGCACATTGATGTTTCTTTCTTTCTTTCTTTCTTTCTTTCTTTCTTTCTTTCTTTCTTTCTTTCTTTCTTTCTCTCTCTCTCTCTCTCTCTCCCTCCCTTCCCTCTCTAAAAATAAATAAATAAATAAAATCTTAAAAGAAAAAGAAATTAAAACCCAGACTCCCTTCCTTATTTGATCAGACAGACCACTTGAGCCAGAGAGGGAGCCGGGAGAGGCAGACAAAACATGGGCTCTGGAGTCAGGCTGGGATGAGCCCGGACCCGCCATAGACGGGACGGGACGCTGCCGGCCCCAAGCTGCTCCTCATCTCCAGAGCATGTTCGGTGGCACCAGCCTCACAGGTTGGGGCATCGGGAAGACTGAACGGGGGGGGGGGGGGGGACACGGTGAAAGCACCCGGTGCAACGTGGAACGTAGCAGGTGGGTCTCGGAATGGTACTGTCCTCCCCTCCTTTGTCGCCCAATGTTAAGAAGTCAGGTTCAAGGCTCCTTCAGAAGAGGACAACAGTATCCTCGCCTGAAACTCTGGACTCGATGCATTCTACATACTGAAAAGCCAAACCCCGCAAAACCCCATCAAGGCCATGAGAAACAATTTTTGCCTCTGTCTTCCGAGCCGCTGTGACTTTGCTCTCTTAAAGCCTTCTTCTCCATCTCGAATCTCTCAATTGCCTTCAAAAACCAGAAAGAAATGAGACATT
Source organism: Phyllostomus discolor (assembly GCF_004126475.2). NCBI lineage: Eukaryota > Metazoa > Chordata > Mammalia > Chiroptera > Phyllostomidae > Phyllostomus > Phyllostomus discolor. The sequence goes on from NC_040904.2 coordinate 210,348,910, forward strand.
AGGGATTGATACAAATACTGGCGGATGGTGGGGGTCAGGGAGGAGGCATTTCTCCTGTGGGTGTGCCAACGCCCTGAGCAAAGTTTGGGACTGCGCCTTAAGCCTTTCCCGTGGCTGGCAGGGCGTCGGTGGCCACCGACCTCAGGCGCCTGAGCGTCGCCACCAACACGTCCCTCAACCCCCGCCGCCTCACACTGCCCCTCCTCCTGGCTACACCTCCAAGGAGCACAGGCCTTGGAGCCATTCCCAACACGGCCCCACAGGTTACACACTACTGCTTACGCTCTCTGTACGAGGGGTCCAGTAACACCTACCTTTCGGGGTTCTTGCAAGGATCAGATAGAAAGTATCGAATGCATCTTAAAATACAAGCACGGAGGCTACCAGAGAGGAGCTACTCAATAAAGACTAACTATTATTATTATTATTATTATCAGTGATTACTATACACGTGACCTCTCAAGAAATTTCTCTTGATCTCTGACGCCTCCTCTCCTACCCCCGCCCCCTCCTGAGGAGGAAAGCAGGTTGCACGCATGTCGGCAGCCTGACCGGTTGTGCCGACCATCCGCCCGGAGCGCAGCGTGCCTGCATCGCAGAGCTGGCAAAGTGGCGGGCTTCGGTGTTCTCGCCCTCCGGGAACTCCCCCCTGTGCCGAGAGCCACGCCAGTGCCTGGGGAACATGAAACTGCGGGGTTTAGGGTTCACCCCCAGGGCGACTTGTGTGAGCAGGAGCAGTCGGGGCTGCCCAGCGGGGGCGGGGCCTGAGGGCTGGGGGAAGAGGCGAGGCACGCGTCTCCCGGGCTTGATACACTGAGACGCCCCTTGGCATGTGCGCAGGCGCGAGCGTGTGGGAACGGGGTCCCGTCAGCAAGGCGTGTGTCCACACCGTTGCTCCGGTCAAGTGCGCAAGGATGAGGACGGTGAATGGGTGGGTGGGTGGCAATGCAGCAAAACAGCGAGGTCTCTGCTCCTTCCCAGGATGCCGCCACAGTCAGGGCCTTGGGAGGACGGAGGGCCCTGCACACCGAGGGAACGGAAAGGACAGTGGAGCGTGGGACAGCAGCGAGTTTTAGAGGAAGCGATGGGACCGGCCTGGGGCTGACTTTGCACGTGAGGTGACAGCGCACCTACTGGCGGGGCTGTTCCTGGGGAGGCAGCTCCCAAACCTGGCCGGGGACCAGATCTCGGGGGATCACTCAGGTATCCAGACTCATTACACAGGCTTATTCCTGCGGCTCCTGAATAGTTAGCTCTCTGTTTAAATGTTTAAAAACCAGTAATTGTCACAGCACAAAATCAAACGGCACAGTAAAAAGTCTTCCTCCTACACCTTGCCCAATACCCTTTGTATCTTGCAGGAGCCTTCCGGAGCCGTTCCGTTCAAATGGGGCCAATCAAGGCGCACACGGCCCCAGACCTTGCAATTTGCACTTTGAGTTTTCGAAAGCTCCGGGGCACCCAGAAGATTCGTTAGGGGTAGGTATCCCTCCTCTAGGTGGCTGGGAACGTGAGACTGCGACACAGGCCAGAAGCTACAATTTGCAAATGTACTATTCACTCCACAGGTATTCCCCGAGCCAAATGAACAGCCGAACGCTGTGTGGCTGTCGAGGAGGATGCAGCAGCATGCAGTGTCGCCGTCCCTGCCCTACGAGGGCCCGGAGTGGTGGGAGAAGCCGGTGACCGAGAGGTGAGTGGAGCTGCTGTGGGGAGGGACAGGGTGACAGGAGTCCGCCCAGAAGGGGCACTTGCACTCATCTTGGGTGGAGTGGCTGAGAAGCAGCGAGCGGAAGCAACACGCCTGTCTCTGAAGAGAATGGCGAAGCTGTGGTAACCGGAGAACATGCTCTCAAGGGAGAGTGGCCAAGACGCTAAGCAGGGTTCACGGCCAGAGCCTGGGGGAGACGCACACGGAGGGCACGGAGGGCACGAGAGAGGGAGCAGACACAGGAGATGTGAGCAGGAGGGTCTGGGACTCAGCAGGGCAGGGCTCCCTCGTGCATCGTGCATCCGTACGCATCTAGGGAGCGCTTCCTACCCACTCACGGGCCCTGCGCTCCTTGGTGCCATCCCGTAGGGCGGCATGGAGGCGAGAGAAACCATTCTGGCCACAGGAGAAGACACTGACAAACCAGCTCTAAACTGGGTGCAGACTGACAAAAGACCCAGAAAAGCACATACAATAGTGAAGGCGAAGTGACATTACTTGACTGCAAGAGTCACTATGGAACAACAGTAATCAAGACAGGATGGCATTGGCAAAGAACAGACAGTCAGTGGAACAGAACAGAGAGCCAGAAACAGATCCACATAAACACAGCCAACCGAACCTGGACAAAGGGTGAAAGGCAATTCAATGCAGCAAAAACAGTCTTTTCAACAACCAGTGCTGAAACCACACACCCACGTGCAAGCAAGTGAACCGAGGCACCGACCTTACGCTCTTCACAAAAACTAACTCAGAACAGCTCACAGACCTGTGTGTACAAAGCAACCCTATAAAACTCCTAGAAGGTAACACAGGAGAAAAACTTAATGACCCTGGGCAAGGTGGTGGCCTTTTGGATGCAACACCAAAGACACGATCCATGAAAGCAACGGTTGGTAGCTGGGCTTCATTAACATTGAAACCTGCTCCGCAACAAAGTCGAGAGAGGGAGGACACAGGCCACAGCCTGGGGGAACCGAGCTGTAAAGGACACGCACCATAAAGAACTGTGATCACCCCGATGTTCATAGCAGCACAATTTACAATAGCTAGGTGCTGGAAGTAACCTAGATGCCCATCAGTAAACGAATGGATCAAAAAACTATGGTACATTTACACGATGGAATTCTATGAAGCAGAAAGAAAGAAGGAGCTCCTACCCTTTGCAACAGCGTGGATGGAGCTGGAAAGCGTTATGCTACGTAAAACAAGCCAGGCGGTGAAAGACAAAGACCATATGATCTCACCTTTAACAGGAGCCTAAACAACAAAACAAAGAAACAAGCAAAATATAACCAAAGACACTGAAATTGGGGACAGACTGACAGTGACCAGAGGGTAGAGAAGAGGGAATTTCAGGGGAGAATGGGAGGGGTTTACAGGAACAAGTTTAAAGGACACGTGGACAAAAGCTAGGGGGAGGGTGGTTGTGGGAGGGAAGTGGGGGGGATGGGTGGGTGGGCTGGAATGGGAGTAAAAGGGAGAAAACTGTACTTGAACAATGGTTAAAATAAAAAAAAAGAACTGTGATCAAACACATACAAAGAATGCTCGAAACCCAACAATAAGAAAATAAACAAATCAGTTAAAAAATGGAGCCAAGCCCTGGCTGGGTGGCTCAGTCACTGGGAGCATCGCCCTGGTGCACCAGGGTCGCAGGTTCCATCCCCGGTTGGGGCACATACAAGACGCAATCAGTGAACGGGTAAGTATGTGCAACAACAAATTCATGTCTCCCTCCCTCCCTCCCTTCCTTTTTCTCTCTAAAAAAGCAATACATCTTTCTGACAAATGGAGCAAAGAACTTAACAGATACCTCACTTCAGGAGACATACAGCCCTGACTGTGTGGCTCAGTGGGTCGGAGCGTCGCCCCAATACAACAAGGTTACAGGTTCGATCTCCCATCAGAGCATGTACAAGAAGCAACCACTAAATGCGTGGATAAGCAGAAAAACAAATCCACGTTTCTCTGCCCCCATCTCCTGTCTCTCTAAAATCAATACATAATTTTTTTTTAAAAAAGGAGAAATACAGATGGCAAGTGAGCATATAAAAAAGATGCTTAACATCACATACCATTAGAGAATTTCTAATTAAAACAATGAGACACCATCACATACCATTCGAGTGGCCAACATCCAGGACACTGACACTACCTGATGCGGACAGGGACGCGGAGCGACAAGGATTTCCCCTCACTGCTGTGGGAATGGAAAACGGCGCTGCCACTGTGAGAGACAGTTTGGCAGCGTCTCCCGGCCTCAACACACTCGGCACGCAGTCCAGGAGTCATGCTCCTTGGTTTTCAGCCAAATGAACTGAAAATCGCGTCCACACGAAGCCTTGCACATGGCTATGTATCACAACTTTACTCAAAACTGCCAACACTTGGAAGCAACCAAGATGTCCTTCAGTGGGTGATGGATAAACTGGTCCATCCAGATCATAAAGCTACTAAAAAGAAATGACTCATCAAGCCACGAAAAGGCACGGAGGAGCCTTAAATGCAAATCACTAAGTGGAAGCAGCCAACCCGAAAAGGCTACAGGCTGCAGGGTCCCAGCCGTATGACATCCCAGAAAAGGTACAGCTGTGCAGACAGTAACTGGGTCCGTGGTTGCCGGGGTTGGCGGGGGGAGGGGCACAGAGGGTTCCGGGGCCGTGAAGCGATCCTGTGAGACCCCACCAATGTGCATACACGTGGGTACACGTTTGTCCAAACTCCCAGCGCGAAGAGAGAACCCTAATGTAAAGGACGGGCTTTGGGGGATGACAACATTTGTAAGAATTTAGGTTCCTAAGTCACAACGAATGTGCCACTCTGGTGACGGAGGCTGCGCGTGTGTGGGGACGGGTGTGCGAGGACTCGGTACGTTCAGCTCCACGTTGTTGTGAACCCGCAACTGCTCTAAAGAATAAATTTCATTAACGAAACAATTTCTCTTTGAGACCTCTATTAGGCAGATGCGCTTTCCAATGAATAGAGGGGCCGGCAGGGCCCTTCCTCCCTGAAAGCCCGGCCCAGCCCCAACGCCCGACACTCACCAGGCTGCTGTCCAACAGCTGGCGGCTGAGGTCTATCTCAGCCATCTTCTGGTTCACCTGGTGGATGGAGCCGATGAGGCAGGCTGGGGGCGGGGCTAAGGAAGCTCTGTGGGCGGTGCCACACGCCAGCAGGGCGGTGCCAGTCGGAAGGGGGCAGGGGCGGGGGCTAGAGCTCCCTCCCTCCCCTCCGGCGCTGTCCCTCCACTCCTTTCTTTTCTTTTAAACACTTCTTTTCTCTTGTTTAAGATGAGTTGCTTTATAAATTCTAAATGAAAATTATATCCTAAATCCCTTGGAAAACATAAAAAGCAATCATCCATTATGCTACCACCCTAACAAGTCCTGTTAAGATTTGGGGAGACTTCCTTCCAGTACTTTTTTACAGAGGTACAAGCTCAGCGTATGCCTATGGCTACTCTGACTTCTCTCCCACTCGTTAACTTAATTCCGTAGAGATAAATAATTTCCATAATGTTTGAAATGGCATTATATGAATCCCTGTAGAGGATGCACCTTAATACACTTAGCTGTTCCTTGACTATTGAATATTTAAGTTGTTTACAACTTTTTGCAATTATAAATAATTGCAAATTATTTATACACATAGTCGCACAGAGTACTGTTTCCATATTTTGGATTTCTCCTTTAAGAGAGATTTTCAGGAGACGGATGCCTGGGTCAAAGTGCATCTCAACCTCGTTTATCATTGTCCAAATCTTTGCCCACTTCCCTGGCCCATCTGGTGTTCCTCTCTCTGAATTCCTTTCTGTCTGTGCTTCAGTTGGTCCAGGACATATCCTCCATAAAAGCCCCGTAATCCCATCACTCCTCGCTGCCTTCACAAAAAGCAGGATTCACTCTTTCTTCTATTACCTTCAAGGGTTCTTACGAACTGGAGGGTACGTGACAAATGAAGGTGCCGAGGAGGGACATGACAAACCCAGTGGGTTGGTTAGGACGAGATGAGTGTGGGATTAAGAAGAAAGAGGGAGCATTAGAAAAGGCTCAGGAAGGTGAGACACTGAAGCAGATCCCGATGAGCTCCCACCAGCTCATCTTGAGGGGGGTTTCAGAGAGGTGTGGGACAGGAGGGGCCCGGCAGGGTTCGTGCAGTCTGGCTGGCAGCAGCGTGACTTGAAGGGAAACGAGCTCTTCAGGAGATGGAAGGAGCTGCGGTTATTTATAACCCGAGAGGGTTATTTGCTGGACAAGCTCTAAGCTGTCCAGAGATGGGATTCTGTGCGCCCCTGGGATATATATAGTTCAAGGTCAGAAGTGGGGGGGGTCAATGAAGGCAGGACTAGAGAAGTGAGATGCTGGCAGAGCCTGGATGATGCCAGAAGGGCAAAGGCGGGGGCCCAGGCAAATGGGCTGGCAGGTGAGAAGAGGGCAGATCAACCGGAGTAAAAAAATTTTTTGGCCCTGACCGCGTGGTTCCATTGATTAGAGCCTCACCCCAATCTGACAACACTGGGGGCTCCGTCCTGGGTCAGGATGCACACAAGCAGCAACTGTGAATGCCCAACTAATCAGATAACAAATCAATGTGTCTGTGTGTCCGTCTGTCTCCCTTCCTCTTTCCCTAAGATCAATTTAAACATTTTTTAAACTGAGTCTTAAATTCACTTGTCTGAGGGTAGAAGCCTGGACAATGACCTTTTAGTTGCTACCTATAACTGTAATTCTTTGGAAGGGAAAGGGGAAAGAAGGAGACAATGGAAAAAAAAAGAGCTTTTTTCCCTTTTCTTCCTCATTCTTTCAACAAATATTTCCAATACTTCTGTCTGAGCTCTTTCTGATTATCCTAGTAAACCAAATTCAAATCAAATAATCCTTCAGCATCTCCAAGGCTTTTAGAGGCTAGAAAGAACTTAAGACATGAAGAAAAGCAACGGATGTGTAAGGAACGAGTTAGGAAGTAATGCACGTCCTAAACTCGGCGCGTGCAGGTTACGCCTCTGCAGCCGGTGCACTTGGTCTCGACCGTGAGCGGCACCACAGAAGGATACAGGGCAGACTGCCTCCCAGACTCTTCCTCGCAGTGCTCGGCATCGCGTGCCCGGAGGTGAGTGAGACGGTCAGGGGCTCGGCCACCGGCACCACGGGCATGGCGGTGATGTTGATGATTTCCATCTTCTTGAAATAAACCACTGTCCAGTGTCTCGTAAACTGACTGATGGTAGCAAGTGTCCACTTTTAAGGGCCTCCCATTTCTCATGTGGATCTTGTTCTCTGTTCAGCCAGCCTCCTGGAAATCACAAAAAGCACGAACCAACTTAGGAAGCACAGCCGCGCTCCTCTGGCAGGCAGGGCCGACGGAGGCACACGCCGCACGCAACGTGGGGAGCAGAGGCTCCGGTCTGAGGAGCCCACTGTCGAGTGACTGTGGCACTCACACGTCTCCTTTATCCCCACTGATGCCCCTCCACCCCAGCCCCAACGACACTGTTATACACTTGACCCTCAAACAATAAGAGAATGAGGAAGGGCTGCCTCCATGTAGTGGAAAACCCACATATGACTTTTGACTCCTGAACCGAATTACGGAGTACCTGGAAGCCTTTTCGACAGCCTACACAGCCGGCTAACACACACTTCATAAGTTGTATGTATTATATACTGTATTCTTACAATGAAGTGAACTAGAAAACAGAAGATATTATTTAAAAATCATAAGGAAGAGCCCTGGCTTGTATAGCTCAGTGGATTAAGCATGGGCTGCGAGCCAAAGGGTCGCCAGTTCAATTTCCATTCAGGGCACGCGCCTGGGTTGCTGGCCTGGTCCCCAGTAGGGGGCGTGCAAGGCAACCACACATTGATGTTTCTCTTCCCCCTCCCTTCCCCTCTCGCTAAAAATAAATAAAAAATTTTTAAAAATCGTAAAGAGAAAATATTTAAAGTGCTATATCTATTGATTGGAAAAAAACAACAACCATGATAAGTTAAAGGGACAATTGCAGTTTTAAAAATAAGGAGACTCATGCCCTGGCTGGCATAGCTCAGTGGATTGAGTGCAGGCTGCGAACCAAAGTGTCGCAGGTTCGATTCCCAGTGAGGGCACATGCCTGGGTTGCAGGCCACGGCCCCCAGCAACCACACATTGATGTTTCTCTCTCTCTTTCTCCCTCCCTTCCCTCTCTAAAAATAAAAATAAGGAGACTGAGATGCTGAAAAGGCTCAGGCTCCAGAGGACCCAGCAAGCTAGTCTATAAATTAGAAATAAAATCAAACCTTGTTTGCCTCTCTGAGCCTCACCCGGGAAGCCAGAGATACGGACGAGGTCCCTGAGACCCCTTTCAGCTGTGATTCTCTGACTCGGGTCCACCTCCTCAGCATGAGGGGTCTGATCTACCAGAGGCTTCTGCTCCTTCTCCCAAAACTGGCCCTACCGCTACCCTGCCTCCTGGGCCCTTGCTTTGTGGCCAGGAGTTCACCATTACCACCTGTGGGTCCTCCACATCCACGGCCTGGTGCCAGAAGCCTGGTTATAGTGAGGGAAAAACGTTGCCATCTGCCCTCCAGACGCTCATACAGAGTGGCAGGAAAGGGAAAACGGAAGCAGAGTTTGGTGGAAAACTCAACCAAGGGGCCCTTCCCCGTGCCTCCCTTGCTCTCCTCCTGTTCATGCCTTCGGTCCCGCCCTCGTCTCCCCAGGCATGTGTCCCACTGGCCTGCCCCACGAACTCCTTCCTGGCCCTGCCATGCTGTGCTTCACGCCTCTGTGCCTTTGCACGGGCTGCTCCCTCTCTCCAAAGCTCCACCGGGTGATGCATCTTTTGGAAGACCTTCTTCACTTGCCCCAGGCCATTAGCACCACCCTGTCCTCCATGTAGCCCAGAGTTCCGCTTTCACCTCTCAGTCACGGCACTTACAATACTAAAGTGGAATGATTTGCTTCTACGGCTTTCTCCATTAGGGAAGTTCCTCCTTAGGGATTAGGGTCACTCAATAGTTGTTTCCACCACACCTCTTTCTAGTCCAAAGAGGGTGTCCATTTCGGGCCATCCCAAGTCAGGGGGATCATGGGAAGGGCTGGCCCATGCCCAGGTCAATACTCTTTCCTCCTTCCTGCTCCTCGCCTTTAGCTAACAGGCAAGGGGGAGACGGCTGGGAGCAGGCAGGTGCATCGTAGGGCTCCTCACTTTCCTCCCACCCACTCTCCAGCGTGACTGGCAAATTACATGTTCTCCAAGAAGCCAGGTTCAGCGTGACCCTGTCACGAAGCGTCTCACTTCAGCTTAACGTTATTACTCATGTCTAATGGGGAGAATTGAATATTATGCTTTTTTAGAGAAATGTTAAAAATACATAGTTTGTTCCCTTCTGAATGTTTCATCACACCGTTTTAGAATAAGTGTTCTCTGAAGCATGTTAAGTTTGTATCGTCAGCACTTAGGGAGGAACAAAGGACAGGGGAGGGGGCTCAGCTGAGTGTCTGCCCCGCGCCCAGCGCTGCGCTGTGCGCCGGGGGCAGATGAGGAGAACAGTAAGAAACATCCTGCCCTCACGAAGCAGATTCCGGCAGCTGAGACTGGGACATCCTTGTTTTAAGTCAACATGTTTTCACCTAAATAAACTGACTTTTGCCCTGGCTGGTGTGGCTCAGTGGCTTGAGCACCAGCCCGAGAACCAAAAGGTGGCAGGTTCAATTCCTAATCTGGGCACATGCCTGGGTTGTGGGCCAGGTCCCCAGCAGGGGGCGTGTGAGAGGCAACAGATTGATGTGTTTCTCACAAACACCGATGTTTCTCTCCCTCTCTTTCTCCCTTCCTTCCCTTCTCTCTAAAAATAAATAAAATCTTTAAAAAAAAACCCAAGTTGACCTTTATTCAGTTTAACCTTGGGTAACTCAATGACTAGTGAGAGTGCCGAACACAAGCCAGCAGTCTCTTCCTCCTGGAGACAGGAGGGGAGCCGACCAGACTTGACCCCTGCCCCAAAGGAGCTGTGTCTATTGGGGGAGGCACGATGACCAAACAATTAGATGAAGTGATCGTGAATAAATAACTCTGACCACGTCTTCAAAGGGTCACACAGTGCCACGAGATGACACAACAACGGGCCCTGACCGAGTCAGCACGGCCAAGACTTGAAGGAAGAGCAGGATTTAGTGAGATAAAAGGACAGGGGAGGAGGTGGAGAGAACACATGGGCAACTGTAACTGAACAACAATAATTTAAATTAGAAAAAGGAGAGGGGAAACACCATCCAAGCAGAGGGGGGCAGGGCAGAAAGGTAGGAAAAGGCTAGACCTGTGCATCACAGCAGCCACTAAGCCACGTGTGACAGGCAAGCCCTTGGAACTGGGTTGGTGCGACTGAAGAGGTAACCTTTCTATTTCAATATGAAAATGAAGCTCTACCCCTGACCGGTGTGGCTCAGTGCGGGTGGAGTGTCCTCCCGCAAAGGGAAAGGTGGCTGGGGCACGTGCGTGGGTTGTGGCCGGCCTCCTGTTGGGGCGAGTGCCAGAGGGGATGGATGTTTCTCTCCCTCTCTTTCTCCCTGCCTTCCCCTCTCACCAAAAATAAAATATGTAAGAAATTTAGAGCCCTGACTGGTGTGACTCAGTGGATTGAGCTTGGACTGCAAACCAAGGGGTCGCTGGTTCCATTCCCAGTCAGGGCACATGCCTGGGTTGCAGGCCAGGTTCCCAGTGGGGGACCGTGTGAGAGGCAGCCACACATTGTTATTTCTCTTTCTCTTTCTCCCTCCCTTCCCCTCTCTAAAAATAAATAAATACAATCTTTTTAAAAAATAGAAAATGAAGCAGTACCACTTTAAATATATTAATTATACAACGTTAAAATGATAATATTTGAGACTTGGAGTTATATATTATTCAAATTAATATCACCTGATTTGTTCTTTTTTTTTTCACTTTTAAAGATATGGCTACTAGGAAATTGTAAATGACATATGCGGCCCACATTATGTTTCACGGCCAGCCCCGGGCTAGACCGTGCAGATTTTGGTTCTAGGACGTGGAACTCTCCCCTTCTGGACGCAGTGAGGTGTCGTTGGAAGAAAATTACACTCGGAGCCGCAGACCCATGCATGGGTGCTGCACCTCCTTGGCTGGACAGCACGCCCCACCAGGCACCCCGAGTTTCTTCATTTATCAAATGCACCTACGAACACACTGGGTAGGACTCCGGGAGACCTAGAGTTGACTCTGTAGAAGTTCCCTGCCCCTTGCTCACTGTGAGACCGTGAAGCGGCCCCTGAGCCTCAGTTTCCACCGCTTGTATAAACCGAAGAGTCGGGCGTGGGCAGGCGGGGAGGGTGGGCCACCGTTCTTCTGTCGGGCTTACCTGAGGACGCCGGCGAGGGCTGGCGAACTCGGGGCCGGTTCAGTCACAGGTCCCTCAGGTGACCCTGCAAAGTTCTGCATGCGACAGCGGACGCCTGTTGCCTCCACACCCACTAGGAAGGGGTGCCCTTTGCTTTGTAGTCGCGAGGGAGGAAGAGCGGAGGGGCAAACAGGGAGAGGCCCATTTTGCTACTGTGAGTCGCGGCATTCTCCAGGCAACGCCGGGCGCGACCACCAAGTCCCCTTGTCCCACAACAATGGAACCTCCGCGCGCGCCGCCAGACGCGGTTACCAAGGTGACGGCCAGTGTAAGTGAGAGAGACCAGACCCAGGGATCTGTGGGGAGAGCGAGTGTAGTTCCTCGTTCTATCCTATATCAGGGGGACACGTAAATGATTCCAGAAGACAATCCCTTTGTGGGGCCCATTTAACATATCGAGGGCAGTCCTCGAGGGTTTCTGGCGCTTCTCAGAGGCTCTCGTAGCGGGCTCCGCCGCGCCTGGCACCCCCACTTTCTCGGTGGTAGAGGCCGAGGCGGGGCTGCACATGCGCGCGGCGGGCGGGCGGTGGCGTGGCCCGCGGGGACGGTGAACCCTCGGGGCTGGCTTGCGGGTGGTGTAGGCGTTTATCTGGAACCCGGTTTCTGGAACCTGTAGAGTACGTCTCCATCCCGGCGTCTCCGGAGGGCTGAAGACGGGTAGGATGTCCGGGCGCTCCCTAGGGGACCCAGCGCCTCCCGGCAGCTGGAGCGGCCCGAGGGCGCCGGGCAGGGGGCGGAGGCAGGCTTCACCCCAGGCTGGTGACAGCCCCTGTCGAAGTGTTTTTCCTTGACAGTAAATTGGGATAGCGATTCCTCCCCTAGGTGGGCTGTGAAGGGCACGCGAGCGAACGTTTGTTCGCTGCCGTCCACTGAATCCGCGAGCCGCGCTGGGGGGAGCCGGGTACCCGCGCGGCACGTACTTGGCTGGCTCTGAACCCGGGGCGACGCGGATCCCTTTGGGAAACCGATGAAAGCCGAAAGCTCGTTTTCTTGTTAGGTTAAAATAAGATAATGTAGTTGATGGCCCACTGCAAACTGGAAAGCACTGTACAGTGACGCAGTGATTGTCTTCGTCGGCGCAGAGCTTTCGGCTCGGTTTTGAAGGCCAGTCCCACCCCCTTCCCGCGGTTTGCTGGGGGCAAGGTACTTCGCTTCCCTGAGCCTCCGTTCCCTGATTTGTAGATGGGGACATCCTTGGGTTGCTGTGAGCATCACATGGCACGGCTTTTTATAAACACCGAAGCGCTTTAACCACCGGCGGGTCTGGTGCTGTTGTCTTCCCTGATCACAAATAAAGAAGCCTGCGGCTGGCTTCCAGGGTCTCACATGTGGGGGCGGGGGAGCGCAGGGTAACGGTTGGGACCCAGATGCTCTGTTCACTTCCTTTGTGCGGAGCCCGTTGAGCCCGCTCTCCCCGGGGAGTTCCACTAGAAAGAAGGCTGCCGAGGGGTCCTCCAGGTCCACCCGAATGTTCCAGGACCCATGCGTGGGTCTCTGCCAGAGCTGTTTGTGGATGATGGGATCTGACTTAAAAGGCAGCTAGTGCAGACCCTTCCTTTTCCTCGTCCGTTAGATATTGGCGATGTCAGCTCCGCCATGTTATGGGCCGCCTCCTTCCACTGGACACCTCACCTACCTACAGGACAGGTGACCTTTGACGTATACATTGAGTGAGGGGCACTGTTATCTATCTGAAAGTGAAGTATAAAGACAGCTTCATTTCTTTAAAATGGAGTCTGTGCCAAAACTATTGCCTGGTGTGATTCTTGCCATTGTACGGGAGTAAGTAGAATTGCATCCTTCGCTCCAGACTATGCATCTGGTGATGTCAGCTTGTGACAAAGTTTAACACAGGCAGGACAGGTGCTTGCCTTTGTTAACAGAAACTGTAGGGCCGCACACACCTGTGTTGAAATTCTAGCTCCCTTTTAGGACCTTAGTGTTTCTAAACCTTACCTGTCAAATGGGGATAACGAGAGGAGCTAAGAGAGGCTGGGTGCGAGAGCCGAGATTCTCCGTGCAAAGGTTGCAGCGTACTGCCTGCCTGGCACGTGGCGAGCGCTGGACATGTGGGGGCCTCTGCCAGGGCTGTGACGAGCCCCAGAGGATGTATGTTGCAGTGATTTTAGGGCAGTGACAGAAAGTCGGTCACTCCACTGCTTGTACCCATGACTTGTTCTGCCCCCAGCACAGGGAACATCGACCTTTCCTTCGTCAGGCCAAAGATGCCTCTCTTTGGGAACACGTTCAGCCCGAAGAAGACTCCACCTCGGAAGTCTGCCTCTCTGTCCAACCTGCATAACGTGAGTGGCAGGACGAGGGGCAGCCCGGGGTGCGAGCTGGTCCCGGCTGGGGAGTGGGGTGCTCTAGAGGCATCTGAGGAAGGGGGCATCCTCTTCACTTGTGCTGCTCCTGCTGACATCACTTCAACTCCTCTGTGGAAATCGCTGTCAGAGCTTGTTCGGGAACCCAGCAAGGCAGTCAGCGTCGTGGTGGTTGGCTCCGTGTACTATCCAATTTGACTTCACTTTATGCCCAAGACGTGGCCAGGAGTCGGTTTCAATCACGTCTCAGAATCAAGTCATTCCAAAAAGATGATGTTCTGCCACCCTCCGTGGCCTTCAGAAGGCTCTGTCACAGCTCCCCAGGCCACTTGTCCAGGCTCCTCCAGGGCAAAGCTGGCTGCATTCATCTCTGAGCACCCAGCACTAGGCCCGACGCAGGGTGGGTGCTCCGTGAGGGGCAGAAACATCAGACACTACAGGGAAGAACAGCAGCTACTGCTAGCGGCGCATTAGCACTTGATGCTTGTCTGTGGCATGCGGGGTGGGGTATGAACGCAGGTTTACAGTTGTTCTTACGGAAAATAATGCAATAATTCACTAAGTAATGATACAGGAATAAACTCTGTTTTGCATATTCACAATTGTAAACTTACTTTTGCTCGACCCTGCATATACCTCCACAGAAAGCAGCTGATAACTTGGGCTCAGTACACTTAAAAAAAGGATTTTTCACAGTAGATGTAAAATAATTCATTTTACAAATTTCAACATATATATAACTTTCAGAAAACGCCTATTATATAAAGCAGTATGTTTCGTTCTTCTTATAGTTTAAAAGTGTTTGTCACACGTTACTTGATTTTCTGACTTCAGAAAGCATTGTGCAATGTGTTGGGCAATGAACAGAGGAGAGAGAGGAATTACCGGGGGCCTGTGGTTAGCAGAGGCCCTGGGACAGCAGCAGTGTGAGGGCTGTGGCGGCCGCCTGAAGTGGCACGCAGTGTCTCGCCCGCAGTTGGATCGGTCAACCCGGGAGGTGGAGCTGGGCCTTGACTATGGAACCCCCACCATGAACCTGGCTGGACAAAACCTGAAGTTTGAGAATGGCCACTGGATAGCAGGTGTGCTGGTTTCCTGCCGTTTTGTCTAGCAGGACTGTGGGAGGAGACCCTCCTGGTAACTGCCGCCCCTGTCTTTCCACCAGAGGCAGGGATCAGTGGAGGCGTGGACCAGAGGGAGGCTCTGCGCCTCCGGAAGCGGAACCAGCAGTTGGAAGAAGAGAACAGTTTGTTGCAGATGAAAGTGGACCTCCTGCTTGACATGGTGAGGAAGGTGATGGGAGGGGCTGCCTGGGCTCTCCTTCCGAGGGAGGCTCCACCTCGAGTCGGCCCGTGCAGCTCATACCTTGTGGGTGCCCGTGTGCCCAGGGTCAGTGCTTTGCATCCAAAGATACACACCGAAATCAGACATAGTCCCTGTCCTCAAGCACTCCCAGTCTAGGTGGGGGTGGAGGACAAAGGCGATGACAGTTCCTCGTGGTACAGGCAGCATTCAGGGTCTGTACAGGGCCTGGTGTTAGCACGAGAGAGAGAGAGAAGAGAAGAGAAGAGAAGGAGAGAGAGAGGGAGAGAGAAAGAAAGAGGTTCTGCCGAGCCAGGAGGGTGCCACACAGGAGCGGGTAGTTGAGCTGAGAGCGGAACAACAAAGGGAGGAGCGGAGGCTGGGATGAAGGGAAGGAGGGCTGTCTGCTGGCGGCTGGGAGGCGTCCTGTCCCCTGCGGGCCTTCACCTGTGCCTGGCGCAGACCTGCCCAGGAGCTCTCTGCACCGGCCTCTGTTTCCTGTGGTTGCTAAATACCCAGCAGGCACGCCGGCCGGGGGGGCTTGGTCGGTTGGAGCGTCGTCCCACACATCAGAAAGGCTGTGGGTTCCATTCCCAGTCAGGGCGCATGCCCAGTTTGGGTTTGATCCCTGGTGGGGCACGTTAAGGAGGCAACTGATGGATGTTTCTCTCTCCCCCTCCCATTCCTTCTGTCTCCACTCGCTTCCTCTCTCTCTAAAATCAATAAACATGTCCTTAGTTGAGGATTAAAATGGCAACAACAACAAAGCCCAGCAGCCTGTTGGGCCCAGAGAGACACGTGAAGGCCGACTGAGAAGCAGGAGAGCGTACACTGGAGTGGTTAAGAGCACCGGGTCTGGACTCAGGCTTCCTGGCTTCTTGCCCCGCCGCACACCAGTCATGTGACTTTAGGCAACTTACGAGATCTGTGTGAAGAACTTAGTTTCATTGGCAATTACCTAGGCATGACAGTGGGAGTCACTAGCAGTGAGTTAATCGTACAAGTAAAGCACTCAGGATAGTGGATTGCTCAGGAAGTATCGCTCTTACTTCATAATAAGCCGACCTCTACTTCAGAGAGTGTCTCTCTCTCTCTGTCCCTGTCGTGAATATCTGAAGTCCCTTGAAAGATTCCGGTGAGGAGAGCGGCATTCTTTTTTTGAAACATTTTTTGCCCTATGCATCATGGGAGCTACAGCTTAGAAGCAATGAATCCTTTAGCTTAGAACCACCAGTATCTCTGCCTTTTTCATCCCCTGGGGTGTGCTGCTGTTAACACAATGAGTGCCGTGCAATCCTAGGTGATCAAAAACATTGATGGAGCCCTGGCTGGTGTGGCTCAGTGAATTGAGCGCTGGCCTGCGAACCAAAGATCGCCGGTTCAATTCCCATTCAGGGCTCATGCCTGGGTTACAGGCCAGATTCCTAGTTGGGGGCTGCAACAGGCAACTGATTGATGCATCTCTCACATACCGATGTTTCTCTCCCTCTCCTTCTCCCTCCCTTCCCCTCTCTCTCTGAAATTAAATAAATAAAAGCTTTTTAAAAAATATATTAAGTTATTTTTTAAAAACCTGGATGGAGTGGATTGTGTCCTTCAAGTACTTGAAGTGGCTACATTCTGCCCAGTGACAAAGCGGTTCCTGTCTCAGAGGCCGGCTGGTGGTGTTAGAGGAATGCCCAGGGCCTTTCCCCAGTGCTCAGGGCTGGCCTTGAAAACCCTGAAACAGCCCAGAAATGTGCTTTCTAACAGTCTGCTGCTTTACTTTCAGTTCTCCGAGACCACTGCCGAATTCCAAATAATGAAGAAGGAACTGAATGAACTGAAGAGTGTCAACCGGAGAAGGAAGTGAAGGCCTCCAGAAACACTCGTTAGGAGAATAGGGAGAAATCTGCTAATCAGGGAGTTTTTCTTTTTTGTTTGTTTGTTTTGTTTTGCTTTTTTTAGCCAAACTAGTGGAGTTGGTCCTGGGAGAGAATGCCATGTAATGGGACTCTCAGTTGTGATTCACAAACTTCCCTTCCAGCGTTTGGTGCAAGAAATCGCTCAGGACTTGAAAACGGATGTGCGCTTCCCGAGTGCAGCTACTGGTGCTCTGCAGGAGGCGAGTGAGGCCTATCTGGTTGGCCTTTTTGAAGACACCAGCCTTTGTGCTGTCCATGGCAACCATGTAACAATTACGCCAAAAGACATTCAGCTAGCATGCCGCATACATGGAGAATGTGCTTAAAATCCACTATGATGGGAAACATTTCCTTGTTTTAAAAAAAAAATCTCTTCCTGTTATTGGTAGTTCTGAATGTTTTCTCTCCCCCACCCCCCACGTGGACTCAAAAGGTATCTAAGTATACGAGCAAGTGGAAAATAGGGAACAGAGGAAGTGAGAAATCAGGTGTTGGCAGTTTTTCCATTTTCATTTGTGTGTGAATTTTTAAAATATAAATGTGGGGACAGAAAGCATTAACACAGGTCAAAATGTTCCAGTGAACAATTTTAGCAGTTCAACTTTATGACAATATAAATAACCCTGCTAAATTTTTTCTGGATAATGCCAGCGTTGGATTTTTAAAAACAAGTAAATTTCTTATTGATGGCAACTAAGTGGTGTTCGTAGCATTTTTTATCACAGTAGATTTCATCCATTCACTATACTTTTCTGAGCTGTCCCACATGCAAGCACGTTTTTAATGTCTTCTGGGCTGTTCCTGTAAGTTTGCTATTAAAATACATTAATCTATAATTAAAAATAAAATAAATGGGATCCATGGGAGGTGTGTTAAAAATGCAGGTTTCTGAACCCGCGAAATCCCCTAACAGGAATTACTGCAGAATTACTCCGTAATTTAGAAAGTTTACCCGGTCTTCATTTCCACTGAAATCTCAGCTGCCTCCTGACTCCGGGCCAGAGGGCGTCGCTCGCCTGCAGCGCTCCGGCCTCCGGCTCCCGGAAGGCGCTCTATCCTCCGCTCCGCGCTACACTCGCCTCCCTTCCGGTTCCGGTGTCTCCTTACAGCCATGGCTGCCGCCGTTGCCGCCGCTGGCCCCGGAGCTCCCCTGTCCCCAGACGAATTGCCTCCGAAGGGTGATGCCGAGAGGACTGAAGAGGAGCTGGAAGAGGAAGACGACGAGGAGGTACTGGGGCCCCGCGGGGCCGGGCGGGACGGGGAGCGGGGTTCCAGACGGGAGCGTCCCACCCGGGAGTGTGAGCTCCGCGTGCTGCGGGACCGGGGCAAAGGCGCTTAGCGGAGCCTGGCGAGGTCGGAGCGTCTTCTCCGAGAAGCGGAGTTAGGGACTCCTCTGGGCCCAGGGTGCCCTAGCTCCGGGGTGGCGGTGGGCGGCTCGGCGTGTCCCGGCGTCGGGAGGAGGTTACCGCCGCTTCGGCCAAGACTCGGGCCTCCTCCACCACAGCCAGATGAGACCCTGTTGGAAAGACTCTGGGGTCTGACGGAGATGTTTCCGGAGAGGATCCGGTCCGCAGCCGGAGCCACTTTTGATCTCTCCTTCTTTGTGGCTCAAAAAATGTACAGGTAAGGGACAAGGGCAAAGACAGCCGAGTGTGTCTGGGGTGCCATGAATGAACACGGGCTTTGAGGTAGCATACCTGGGTTGGGAGCCAGCCTGCCACCTAAGGTCTTTGAATGACCTTGGACTTGTGGTACTTTAACCTTTCTTAGTCTTAGTTAGCTATTCTATAAAGTGAAGATTCTTGTCGGGCAGGGGCCTTATTAGGGTCGTTTCAGAGTAGGTGAGATAATTAACGTATTCGTATCTTTGTAAGAACTCAGGAGAGTGTTAAAACTGCTCTCCCTAGATACACAGCTACCAGGACTGCTGCTCGCGTTTCTGGTCAGAGTATGGGGCAAGAGTTGGGTAGAATACGTTTACACTGGCGTACATAGCATGGGAAACTTAGTTCCTTCTTGGTGCAGTTTCCTGGTTTTGCTTCACCGTAGTGCTGACAAATTCTCCTGCAGGTTTTCTAGGGCAGCCTTGTGGATCGGGACAACTTCCTTCATGATCCTGGTTCTCCCTGTTGTCTTCGAGACCGAGAAGCTGCAGATGGAGCAGCAGCAGCAACTGCAGCAGCGGCAGGTGAGCCCAGGCCCTGGGCTTTTTGCCAGTGATGGAGCCACGACTTGGTTGCGGCTCCCGCACCTGGCTGGACCAGCGGTTCGTGTGTGGGTAGAGGTTGGGATCTGTTCCATGTTCTCGATTGTGCCATCAGCATTGTTTTGTAGAACTTGTCTGCCCCCTTTTACGGAGGATGAAAAATGAGATCCCTGGTCTGTACAGTGCCTTACATCCTTCCTTTTCTGTTACAGATACTTCTAGGGCCTAACACGGGGCTGTCAGGAGGAATGCCAGGGGCTCTACCTTCACTTCCTGGAAAGATCTAGATTGTTACTGCTGTAGCTGACCTGTCTTGGCAGGAGAAGTTTGAAAATTCAATAGTGTTTGAACTCCTGATGTTTTGTTTTTTCTTTGAAACTTGGGTACACTGGCCTATCCAAACCTGGTTGGACTCCCTACTTGCAACTGTGCCCTCCAAGCCGTCCTGACTTACTAGTTCTGTCCTCACTCCGATACCAGAGTGCGGCAGCACAGGCGGTTCCTCCACTCTGGCCATCCCATGTCTTTTGCTAAATTGACTCCCAACCAGATCTCAGTAGCTGATGTGGGGGCCATTGGGAAGGACGTACCCCTGACCGTTACCAGCTGTTGTTTTGATGTGCACACTGAGAGAAATACAAACGCATTATAGCTGCAGTGTAAAAGCAGCCACTGTGAATTTCTGTGTATTTTGGAAAAGATGGCAGGCTGGCGGCAGCTTAAAAGCACAGGATGGGGACGGGAGGGCAGAGCAGCTTACTTCCACTGCACATTTTGGCTGTTAGACCTGTGTGTGCGTCTAAGACAGTAAGAGCCAGTGCTCACTTTTATATTTAAATATTAAAAATGATTCCAGCCCTAAGTGTTACGTGTGTACTTCTGATACATGCACACCTCAAAATCAGACCATTTCAGAAGGGCAGAGACACGAACCGCACCAGAGCACCACGTATCTCTAGAAGACGGCTTGTGGGTGGGAGTGGATTCCTCCTAAAGCAGCATCACACTATGTTTACTCTTTGTTCCTTTATGTTCGTGATTACAGAATTCAGGCAAGCATGAGGCTTATGTACAGAGTTTCCATTTTAATATTTGGTTAAACAAAATACATCTTTTGTAAACAAACCCAGCACAAGGCCAACAAAAAAGGGTGGGGAATAAAAGCAAGAAAAACAAAAAGCCTAGGATTGCCCCTTACTGGGCATCAGGGTCAGGCCTGCCCCCTTCTTCAAAGGAAATGGGACTCTTTGCCCTTGGGCATCAGCACGGGTCCCTGTTTCTAAGCACCAGAATTGGATATGAACAGAGAAACCAGCCCTGAAATGTTTAAGTGTCTTTGCATATCCCATTGGCTTATGGACTCCAAGGACACGGGGACTCCTTTGAAGTGCCATTTTCACAGGTCCAAGCAGATGGGAGGTGCTCCCCCCTTTCCAGGAAATGGCTTACTATCTGTCCCTGACGGTACCGGTGGAGCCAAGGTCCTGGTTGTGACAGTCAGCAAGCTTGGCTGTAACTTCTGGCTGGTGGTGGCTGGAATGTCATTGTGCAGGGGTAAGGTAAAGAGCTCTCTGTGGTGCCAAGCAGGTCTGATGTAGAAAATGGTACAGGAGAGACTGTGGCCAGTTGCTTAGATGGTGGAATACAGTAGCTGCTTGGTGGCCTCTCACTAAGCATAGAAAACGGCCTTGTTGAAGATACGTGTGCAGAGAAAGTGCTGGTGTAAACATGCACTCCAGTCACAGTGGGGGGGAGAACGCCCCAGCTTTGTCCCAGCTGGCCTCCTCACGTCTGACATGCAAGCCGCAGGCGGGCTGCGCTGCTGGAGGAGTCCACAGCTCTCGGGCCTGCCGAGACCGTCGATGTGCAAGGGCTCGACCGGTCACCTCTGCCTGCCCACCCGCCTCGAGGCAATGACAACCGCTTTGGTGACACGCAGTGTGTGTGTGGCATGTACTCCCCCTCCTGTTTCCCGAAGTTACAGGAGGAAAGTGGCCTGCAACTACTTAAAGAGGTACAGGGCGGCCAGTTCTCAGTTGATTTGTAAGGAAATCACAGAGAGATGACAAGCCCAGGTCCTGTAACACGATGCACATGACCACCCGACTGAGAGCCCGGTCACTACAGTGACTCGGAGCCCAGGACTTCTGCCTCTAGCTAGCCTCCTCACGGTACTTTCCTCATCCAACTCTGCTTCCACCAGCGGAACTCGGTGTTGAAGGCAGGCTTATTTTTTTTCCAGTTTTTGCCACTAGGAAAACTGCCCTTTTGCTTATCTTGTGGCCCAGAGCCTCCTAAATGACTGTCATGGAGTGGCAGGGGCAATGCTGGCGTGAGGCAGCCAGGTCGGCCACGCCCACCTGGCTTTGGTCATGTCCTCTTAGGTGTCTAGCTCACCCTGTCACACTACGGTGTTGCAGGATTCAACCACTCGCTATGAAATAGAGAACTTTTCATTATAAAACTCCAAGGATGGCCATAAACCATCCTTAAAAACCGGGTGAGGGGTGGCGTGGAGGGCTGGAGACGGCTCGCTGCACTGCTGCTGGGGCTGTGAAGACGGTTTCCTGAGAGGCCCTCTCGCCCTGGGTCCTTCAAACCAGTCCCACGGGCTGTGCATGCGCTGCGTCTTCAGGCCTGCTGGCTGCCGGGAAAGGGGAGATGGAGCAGCATCTCCAGGCAGGCCAGAGCGGCAGTGAACTCTGGCAGAGCCTCCGCCAAGTCCTCAGAGGAAAGGGAGAAATAAGCTAAGACCCACCTTTTCCCCTCCTCTCTTCAAATGAAGTAAGGGTCTTCTGCCGCTTGCCGTACACAGACAGCCCCTACCTTCCCTTCCAGTAACAAGGAACGCTGGTTGGTTCTTGTGACATTTCACACATCCGGCCTATTGCACTGTCAGATCTGAGGGGAGACCCGCTGAGATGTTCAGGGGAGCGGCGCGGGCAGGCCCACTGTACAGGCCGCAGCTCATCGCGGAGGGCTGGGGCGGAGGGGAGGGCGGCTGGGTGGACCTGTCACGGGTCTGCCCTCCAGCTCTGGCGGGCCTCCACCTCTTCGGGTACCACCAGCAGCAGTTCACAGTTCTTGCCTCGCAAATGGTGTTTTAGAAATTTCCTATGGGGAAAACATGAAAGAAAAAAAAATGCTGGTAAAACTGCAAATTCCAGTCTTGGGGCCCCGTGTTTACTGGTAACCTCATTATCTGTACCCTGGGCAACCCTAAAAAAACATCCTCGTAGTGATCTCTTCTTGGAGGGCGCCCTTCCGTCTGTCCAGCTAGGTGGCCAACCCGAACTTCTGCTCTTCCTCATATGCTGTCCAAGGTAGCTAGTTCTGTGACAAACAGCCAGCCCAAAGTGCTCTACAGGACTTCAATTGTTTAAAAAAAAAAGTTCCTTCATTGCTCTCGGGGAAATGTCGCCCTCTCTGGCCTCTTCCTTCCTCTGACCTGGCAGCTCCACGGTCACCGCTGTCTGAGTGTCCGTGACACTACCATGCCGGTACCACCAGACCAGAAGGCCAGCATCCCAGGGGTGGGAACTGG
The DNA here is from genome assembly GCF_004126475.2 of Phyllostomus discolor. Classification (NCBI taxonomy): domain Eukaryota; kingdom Metazoa; phylum Chordata; class Mammalia; order Chiroptera; family Phyllostomidae; genus Phyllostomus; species Phyllostomus discolor. Next base: position 210,371,299 of record NC_040904.2, read on the forward strand.
GACTTTATGATTCCAAGTAAGGCAGGGAGGGGTCCAGGGAGCTGGGAATTTCACTTCCTTTGCCAACAAAAGAGGAGCTCGAGTTCCCCAGCTCAAGTTCCCCAGCTCAGCGGAGCAAGGAGCCCACCCCGCACCGCGGCCACCACAAGCACCTGAGCTCGCTCTCGCCTCCAATCCACTCGGGCACCTTCAGTTTGGAGTCGAGGTTGTAGTAGGCACCGCCCACCTCTCGAACACAGATCCAGTGCTGCCGTTTGAGAGGCAGCTTCAGCGGGCCCCAGCACAGGCTGGAGGGCAGGTTCATGATGAAGCCCATGACGTGAGTGAGAGCGATGGCTCCGACGTCCCTGCGGAGCGGGGGAGCAGTGTCAGGCCCGAGGCAGCCCGCCCTTCAAGGTTCCCGGCTGTCACACCACAGCTGCCCGCCCACCTCCTCCCTTACACCCTGCACGCCAGTTCCCAAGTCGAACCGGTTCCGGTTACCTGCGCTTGTCCCACCAAACCGCTTCGTAGCCTTTGGTCTGCAGTGCTGCCATAATGACGTTCACGTCATAGTTCCCGTTTCCCAGCATGCTCTTCTTGTGGGGAGTCACCATGGTGTTTGGAGACAACCTACAGACGGGAGAGGAGGGCTGAGCCCTGCTGATCAGCCTAACCCCTCCTGAGCCGGCACCACCAGAGACAGAAGCGCCCTTCACGCCGCTGTCCCCTGGAAGCTCGTTTCCTCCACTGAAGTCAACTGGAACCTGCTTTCAGCAAACTGTTCTGCAGGCCGGGCGCCTACTGTCCTAGGGATTACCCCTCTTTTTATGCAAAGTAATAACTCACTGTGATCAGGCACAGGCCTGTCATTTAGAAAGCGTGTCCACAGTAAAGTCGATGGGCGCACAGTGTCCACGGCACAGCCTCCTTTGTTGCATCCTGGGCCCCCTCACCCTGCAGTCCCTTTCCTTGCTGATTTCCCCCCGATACAAGCCTTTCTTTTAACAATGGGAAATAGTATTTGATATCTGCATGGGTAGTAGCTGTTACTCTTGTTTTTTTTTTTAAAGCTTAAATACTTTCTATTCAAGGCTGGCACACTTGATAATTAATCATTTAACGCTCACAGGCCTACAGGGGCCCAGGCAGGGCCCCTGAGTGCACAGTGCGAGCTGGGGCCAGACGCGAAGCAGTAAAAGGTAGTGTTACAGCTGATGTTAAACTGGACGCGTGACCCATGACCCACGGAAAGCGCTCCGAATGCATGTGTCTGTGTGTAAAACACTCAAACGGTAATTTTTTAAAACCTGAAAACACCAAGAATCAGCTGAAAAAAATGCGGGTGCCAAACAAAACGCCACTGCAGTCCGGTTCGCTCACCCCACGGAAGGCCACTCTGGGCCGGCCTCTTAGCCACGCCCTCATCTCAAGGCCCGGCCAGCAGGCATTTCCCATCCTGCATTTTGCTTTCACAGGCGGGCCAGGCCGGGGCCTGGGGAAGGCCCCCCTACCACCCCCCCCCAGGGGAAGGGCGGCCAGTGCGGAGGAAGGGGAGTGGGGAGTGACAGCAGAGGCGTGCAGGAGGCTGCTCGGCGCTGTCTCCAGAGCGAGACTTCAGGTCAGTTCTAAAAACTCAAGAAATCTTCTAAAAAGTACAAAGCTTTTCTCCATACAGCAAACATGGATAATTTTTCAACATAGAACACACTCCTGCCACTGCTTAAACCCTCGAATGGCCCCCAAAACACTGAACTACAACCTGCAACACGACTTCCCCGTGGCCTGCCACGGCCTTGGGGTCCCGCGGACCCCCTCAGCTTCCTTCACACACAAAGCTCTTGCTCACTGAGGGCCTTGGCACCCACCCACGGTGGCCACCGTCTGGAATCCTCTTTCCCCTAGGTTGCTCCTTGGCCTGCTCCTCATTATTCGGGTCCCAACTACTGTTGCCTTGGAGGCCTCCCCTGACCATCCAACCGCAGGTTTGTCCCAGTCACTTCCTTCAGTTACGTTCCAGCCCTTGTCACTGCCGGACATGTCTTCTCAGTCGTGTTTTCCCGCACCAGAGGGACCGACCACAGGGGCCGCGGGGGCCTCCTTCGTCCTGTTGACGCTCCATCACCAGGGCCCGAAGGGCGCCCTGGCACAGGGCAGGTGCTTAGGGAATGTTGCGGAAATGCTCTCTGTGTTTATTTTGCTGTTCCATCTCTTCTCCTGGAAATAGCAGTGGGCCCTTAAAATGAGAAGAGCTTACGTGCCTGTCCTCAGAGCTAGCAAAGATATCTGAAGACACTGAGTTCCAATTTGCAGCCAGAACATGTGTTCCCTGTAACAGCTACCATTTATTGAAAACGTCTGTGCCAAGCCCATGACGGGCTTTCACGTGCATCTAATTTAATCCTCATAAGAAGCCTATGAATTATTTCCATTTTATAGGTTTAAAAAAAACTGAAGTTCGCATGATTTGTCCCTGACCACTTACCTTCTTTTTTCATATTCTTTTTCAGATTTTATTTATTTATTTTGAGAGGGGAAAAGGGGGAGAGAAACATCAATTGGTTGCCTCTTGCACGCCCCGAACAGGAGATCAGGGTACAACCCAGGCATGTGCCCCGACTGGGAATCGAACCAGCAACCTTTTGGATTGCAGGCCGGCGCTCAATCCACTGAGTCACACAAGTCAGGGCTGATCACTTACCTTTCAAGGGACAGTGCTGGGATTCGAACTCAAACCTGTTAGAATCCAGCACCGTGCCTGCCTTACAGCAAGGATCCATGATTGGAACGGCAGTGTGGCGGGGCGATGAGCAAAGGCCAGCGGAGCCCCTGGGGCTGGGCTGCAATGTGGCTCAACCGCAGGAAGGCTCTCAGTGGGTTCTCAGGCCCTCGGATTAGGTGTGGAAGCGCACGAAAGCAAGCCCAGCTCAGCCCAGCCCAGGCTCCTGGCCCCTCAGCACCTTTCCTCGTGACTTCCAGTGCCGTCTCCAGCCAGCAGGTTCATGAAGGGGCCAACAAAGAAACTGCGGGGTCTCCCTCCCCTTTCACCACCTAAGTCCCTACCAGGCTCGAACCTTATGGCTGCGCTTTCCCAAGTGCGCTCCCAGAGAAAACGTTCAACACGATGGCTGCGTGAATCGAGGAAACAGGTTTCTGCGAGAATTCCTGGAACCCCTGACGCAGTGATATTCACTGGGGTCCAAGGGTGCTGCACAAGTGTTCTCCGGTTAATCCCTCCACCATCTTTCATCGGGTCCCCCACCTCCTCCCACTGCCTTGAGCGTTAAGGAGATGGGGAACATCTTTCAGTTCCCAAACATGTTTGGCCACACACACACTTTTTTGGAGGTGTGTCCTGCAAGGATCTCTTCTGTCTGACATCTTCTCTTTTGCATGTCCCTTCCTGTCAGCTCTCCCTCTCTCCCCTACCTGGAGGCTCCTCACCCCACACCTGGACACTCTGTTTGTATTTTTTTCCATTACCATTACCTATTCCTCTTATACCCTCTTCCATTTCCATCCCCTGCCCCCCACCGTCACCACATCCATTGTCCCTGAGTCCTTTTTCTTTTTTGCTCGATCTGTCCACTCCCTAACCCCACACACCCCGGAGCTGTCAGCCGGCTCTCTGAGTCTGTCTCTTTCCACACCTGGACTTTTAAACAGGGTCCTGACTTGACCTCCTTGCTTTCAAACTCTTCCTCCTCCAAGTCACCTACGTGTTCCTGCCACATTCACCAAGGCGTCATTTCATTCTCTTATATAAGAAATGCCAGTGGAGCCCTAGTTGGTGTGGCTCAGTGGACTAAGCGCCAGCCTGCGAATTGAAAGGTCACTGGTTCAATTCCTGGTCAGGGCACGTGCCTGCGTTGTGGATCAGGTCCCCATTTGGGAGCGCGTGAGAGGCAACAGATTGTTTCTCTCACACACTGATGTTTCTCTCCCTCTCTTTCTCCCTCCCATTCCCTCTTTCTGAAATTAAAAAAAAAAAAAGAGAGAGAGAGAGAGAGAGAGAGAGAGCCCTGGCTGGCGTAGCTCAGTGAATTGAGCGCGGGCTGCGAACCAAAGCATCGCAGGTTCGATTCCCAGTCAAGGCACATGCCTGGGTTGCAGGCCACGGCCCCCAGCAACCGCACATGGATGTTTCTCTTTCTCCTTCCCTTCCCTCTCTAAAAATAAATAAATAAAATCTTTTTAAAAATTAAAAACAAAAAGAAAAAGGAATGCCAATGGAGCCAACTGCCTGGCTGGCCAATTCCAGCCCTGCCCGGCCTGCTGTTTCCCGCTCGTCGGGCTTCAGGCACCTCAGGCACTGGGGCCGTGAGGGCCCCTGCTCCTTCGTCCCGCTTCCTGTCCCAAGTCAAACCCTATCGCTTCTCCAGGCTCAGCCTCACGTACTGCGTCCTCCAGGGAATCTTGTCTGGCTCCTTTGTAGCAGAAAAGGAGTGGGGCTGGGAGGGCACGTGTCTGAGTTCACGCCCAGGCAGCATCAGCACTAACTGTGAGATGTAATCCCCATGCCACCAGCTTATCTGTAAAAATGGGAATAACGCCCATCTCACAGGTCCACTGGAGAACTCAGTTATTTCACACATGCCCGAACAAACAGGAAATGGCCCTCCTACCCCATATCCCTCACGGATGGGCACTGGTGGCTGAGTGGGCATCTGCTGGTCAAACCGGTCAGCACGGGACAGGCGAGAATGGCCTCCCTCTGATTCCGGAGTGGTCATCTGAGGAAGTGGGGTCACCAGTGTGCCCACTGCTCACAGTAATTAGTGCCCGTGGTACCAGCTACTGTGATCAGCCTTACCACTTAGTCCTCCCAACAACCTTGAGATGGAGACTGACCCCAGAGTGGAAATACGGAGACTAGGGGCAGAGGGGTGACAGTCAGATGCCCGGTCACCTACAGCTAGTGAGTGGCAGAGCCAGGCTGCAACCTCCTAACTCTGAGCAGAGCCAAGGCCATGCCGAACAGCCTCCCGGACGCTGCGACGCACTGGTCCCACAGAATTCCCCGGGATCCTGTTCTGTCCCAACGGACGGTTTTCTTGAGACTCCTTGGCAAACTCTTGTTCGGGACTGACTCTCTTAATGAATTCACTGGAACTTCCGGACTGCTAAGCAGGCTTCTCGCTGTTGTCACAGGCAGAGGTTACAGCCGTGAGACGTGAAGGACCTGCAGGTGACAGATGGGCTCCAGTCCAGGGCTCACACCCCAGTTAAGTTCCAGGTCCCCTCTCGTGGCTGCCACTGCGTCTGGCTCTGCCGGTGACCTCAGATGTCGATGAGAGCAGATGTGGAGACGCTCATCCATACGCCTTTCTCCTCTCATTCCTTCCCTCTTTATCAGGCCTGAAGAGGTGTGGCATTAGGAACCACGGCTCAGAACTCTCTGATGTCGTAAATCACTGAAGTGCGTACAGAGCACACAGCCCGGGGCCAGGCGCACAGAGTGCCCTGGAGATGCCAGCTGTGCGAATGATGGTGTCTGTCCCACCCTGGCAGAGACATGTCGAATCTCTACATATTAACCTTCAACGACACCTTTTCTCAACTTATAACCACATGCCTTTGAATGTGGCTCCTGTCACCTGCTTGGGGCCCTTTAACAGGGAGGCAGGAGGACTTCCCCTCCGTGGCAGAGGACGCTGGTTGTGTACCAATCTCTGTCCCTTCCACCGTGCTTGGGATTCCCCCCCCCCCCCCCCCCCAGTACCAAGCTAGTTTTCATCTGTTTAGGTTTTAATAGCTATTTTATTGGGGAAGGGAACACATACCTAGCTACAAGAACACCTGAGCACTGGGAAATTGAGACAAATGCAGTGAAAATGTTTGAGACCCGAGGATTTTCAAAACAACCTTGCAAAGCTGCTACCACATCACCATTAACTTCTAAGTTCTTTCTTTTTCAATGTATAGACGCAGATGTCGAAATGTCTGAGATGAAATATCCCCATCTACACACATGCGCAGTGATGCCACCTGTCCTACTTCTAACCTTTTCTCCAACTTCACGTGTGGAAAACTGACCTTCTTCCAACCTCTTTTCGCCATCGTGGGGGACGCTGCCACCGCCTCCAAAGCCTGGACTGAGCCTGCCACACCTCTGAGTCCTCTCTTTCCCTTCCCCGCGCTGCTGCCAAGCCGCGAGCTCAGTTCTCCCCAAGTCCCCGCTCGCCTCCATTCCCAACATGAGTCACCTCGCGCGGACGGCTGCACTGCAGCTCCACCCTGCTTTGTGTTTCTCTTCTATCTGGCTGAAGTTCAGCTGCCAGGATGAATTTCCTCTCCACAAATGGCATTAATAGAAATTTTCCTCATTTCTACCATTCATCAGCCCATCTTCAAACACCACAGAACTTTAGACCGTAGGATTTAAAACGGTCCCGTTGAAGCTGCCATCGTGACTGTCCTTTCCGTGAGGACCCAGAGACTGCCTTCTCCTTTTAGCCTGTCCTAAATCCCCCGGCTCTAGCTTTACGTGAGTTTGTCCTGAGGCCTGGCCAACGTGTATGTACTTCTCAGCCAGTGGGTCCTTACTCCCCCTGCCCCCCCCCCCACGGTGCCAGGCACGCTGCAGGTGGCCGGTGAATGCTTGCTTAAAGAACTTCATTTTCTCTGTTTCATCTCTTCCCCTTTGCTTTTCCTCTGATCCCTTTCAAGCTTCTCTTTGTGTCTTTGTTTCTATTCATCCCCACAGCATCCCTCCATACAAAATACTGAATATAGGATTCTGACCTGGGAATGGGGACAGGGTGTACTCCCTTTGTGCACTGGTTTGCTGTGCCTTTAAAGTGGACCTTTACATTGTGCTGCTAGGGAAATGGGCAGTGTAGCACCACCTGCTAAGGCTTTAAAAGCCAGGAACGGAACGCTGGTTCCAGGTGAGTGTTCAGCAAATATTTAACATTCTTTCCCTGAGGGGAAGCACAGCCGGAAGAGCCCCCAGTGTAATTCACAGCTGGCAACCAGGGCCCGCATCTCCGGACCCAGACCCAACTCACCAGTGGAGTGAGCAGCTACTGGCGACACAACTGTTATGACACAGCTTTCTGATACTCAGAAGACGACAGGATACTTAGGGGGACAGGCCCCAGAGTCACAAAGCTGGGGTCTAAATCCTGCCATTGATGGCTCTGTCTACTCTCTGCACCGTGATTTCCTCATTTGGAAAAACGGGAAATATGTAACAGATTCTACCTCATGAGATCAGTGTGAGGAATGAGTTAACACAAAGAAACCGTGCTTTGCACAGTGTTCACCTGTGTTTGTCAACATCGTCGTGTTAGATCAGGGGCCAAATTTACAGTTGCAAAAAACTTCTCAAGGAACACACAAAATCCTGACTGTTGAAATTTACTGGCAAGTGAAACTGGGCAAATTGCTTAAACAGAATCCTAAGGTCTTTGCAAGATTGCTACACATTACCTTGTTGCAAGATTGCTACACATTACCAAGTACCAAGCACATTCAAGGCCTCTCCTTGCTAGTCTTCCGTTAGGAAATAAACTGAAAATATTCAATTTGGAAGAAATGTTCATAGCTGGTCAAAAGGAAGCAGTCTAATGGATGGGCCTCCTTTCTGCTCCTTTCAGTGACAGGACGGGGTGACATGAGGCAAATTATCTCACCTGCCAGGGCCCCAATTCCTAAAGAGTTAATTCCATTTGCCAGATAATGGGCATAATGCAAATGACACATCCGCCCTGCTGAGGCATAACGATGGTTATTCTTGGCAGTGAAAAATAATTACCTCATTATAACTTTGTCAGTACTCTGGGATTAACATTCTTTTAAGAGAGGACTATGTTTCTTTCAGGGTAAACGGTCCACACCTATGGCTTCCCAAATCACCCCGAGGAGGCTGCTTCCGGTTGTAACTCAGGTCCTTCGGGGGCAGTGACTTCACCTCTGGGTGAAGGGAGTCAGGAAAGGGTCTTCTGGAACTGCCAAGGGGCACTGCTTGAAGAATTCTCGGGCTTTCTCTGCACTCGACAACCGAGCAGGCCTAACACTTCCTGGCTGGAGGAGTCCGACAGGCTCACTGCCAAAGCTGCTGCGGGCTGCCGACCTGCCCATATGACTTGGTGATCTGAGACAAATTATCTCACCTGCCAGGGCTCCATTTCCTGAAGAGAATTAGTTCCCGCAGAATTAATTTCTCAAACCATTGAAAAAAGAATTTTAAGTGTCGCAGGTTCGATTCCCAGTCAGGGTACATGCCTGGGTTGCAGGCCATGACCTCCAGCAACCACACATTGATGTTTCTCTCTCCCCCTCCTCCCTTCCCTCTCTAAAAAAAAAAAAATAAATAAATAAATAAAATCTTTTAAAAAAGAACGAAAAAAGAAGTTTAGAACATCAAAGCAGAGAGAAAAAGGCCGGACTTCCATCAACCTGCCAGGCAGCACTCGGCGAGGTGGGTAAGAAAGGGAATCTAGAATGAGGTAGAAAAGGGAGGGGACCAAGAGTCCGCTTCCCAACATGGCTTTGCTACTTCGAAGCTCTCGGGACTAATTTCCTGAGCTTCCTGCCTGTGTCTCTGCCAGTACAATGGAGACAGTGCAGCACGCTGGGAGGCTACACGAGACAATGTATGAAACGCGCCAAGGCCACCATCCCACCTCCGATGTCAGGTGACTGAGCGAGCACTTATCTTGCCCCTCGTTCCCTCCTGGGCCACACAGTCCTTGAGGGCACTACAGCATAGTGGTCAACAGCACGGACACAAGCCTGAATTCAAACTTGGCTCCACTGCTTGCTATGTTACTTGGGAGTGGTACTGAACTTCTCTGAGCCCTGTCTTTGTCCTTTAATGGAAGTAACAACACGTATTCCACGGGAACATTCCAAATCCTGTGGACACGACACCACTGAGGCTCTTGGCACTGTGCCTCACCCACAGTCAGTGCTCAATAAATGGTAGAGATTATCCTTCCAACTCTGTGTCCCTTATACCTCCTCATAACATCATCTAGCTGATACTACCTGTTGGTTTGCAGGTGTGTGGAACTGAGACGATGCCCCACCCACAGAAATTCAGATATAGCAGAAAGTATCGAGAAACCAAGAGGGGCCCCCTACCTCTGGAAAATCTCCTGCAGCGTTTCCCGGGTGAACGCACCGCTGTCCTGGAAGACGTTGTTGAGGGCGTGCAGGGCACACAGCTCCCTGCGCTGTTTCTCGTGGTAGATTTGTGCGGGAGCCGCCTGGGGCAGCTCCAGCGATTCAGATTTGGCCTTGTCTCCTTTCCATGGCACGCAACTCATGTTTTTCGTTTGAGGTTCCAGAGAGGGCTGAAAACACCCCACCCTTCCCTCCAGAGGAAGAATGTGACCTTCTCAGACTTTGCAGGATTCCTGAGGTCCACCTTATTTTCTGGCGTCCATGATTTATGCTTTGTCACGGGGAAAAAAAGATTGGAATCAAAAGGAAAAACAATCCATCTCTTCTTAAAAAAAAAACTTTTGGATTAGAGTATTTCGCCACCACTGTCAAAGTGCAGATTTTGACAAAAATCATGTAAAATCTAAAACCTTGCTCCCTTTTCCCACCCTCCCCGCCCACCCCCCTCCAAAACCAAAAATCACTCTTTTCTTGCTATATTTTCCTCTCTGCAAAAGCCAGCCAGGCCTCAATGCAGGAGGACCGAACGGAATCGGTCACATCGCTCCTTTTCTTCCATTTCTTTCGAACCACAACGCCACGGGCTCAGGAGACAAGGCCTAGGTGGTGGATAAAACGGGTAGTTCGAGCAGCTAGCGAGGTCCGACCAGCGTGGGATCGCAGGTAGCGCTGGGGCCTCCCAGGCGGCTCTCCATCCCCTCGGGTGCGGCGGGGCCCAGCAGGGAGCGGACCGAGGTGGGTACAGCTCCCTCGGAAAGCGTGGACTCGCACCTTCTCGCCGCGGCCCTGCGGGGGAGACAACCCCGGTCAGCTCTGGCGGTCAGACGGGCCACCGCAAAAAACCAGGCTGGCCGGGGAAGCGGCGCTGCGAGTACGGCCCCAGCCCGAGGGACGAGCCAACGATGCGACGGGCAGACTCGCGAGGTGTGGGGCCGAACAATTCGCCTCGCCCTCGAGGGCCCACCCGTCTCGCCGCCCCCACTCAAACCTCCCCGCCGGTCACGTGAGTGCAAGCCGGAGAGCCCTCCCGTCGCTCCCCTAAACCCGGCCCCCGCGGCGACCCGCGCCCGCGCCCCGGATCACCCCCTTACCGCGGCAGGGTGCCACCTGGAGATGTGGGCCACCACCTGGGCCGTGCTCGACCGAGCGCGCGCACCTGAGCCCGACGTCAGCGGCCCTCGCCCAGCGCGTGCTCCGGAAACGCCCTCCAGCACCGCCCGGGCTCCCGCCCCGCCGCGGCGTCACGTCTGAGGTCAGCCTGACGTCAGCGGCGCCGGCTTCGGGGGCCTCGGCTGCCGCGCGGCTGCTGGCTGGCTCCTGGTGGCTTTGGGTGCGGGCCAGGGGGCCTCCGAGTGCCCGGCTGCGGGGCCCGGCGGCGAGCGCCAGGAGAGCCGGTGCCCGGCTTGTCGGCTCTGCTCCTCCCCAGGTTGCGCAGGGCGGGGCGGCCAGCGGGAGCCCCGCCTCCCCGCCCGCCACTCCCATCCCCGCCCCTTCCCCGGGCGTCGCCGCCGTTCCGGGCGGGGACCCGGCCTGCGGCTGCAGATAGCGGCCCTCCCCACCCTGCCCCTTGCTCTGGGCTGGGTTACTCCACCGGCTGAGGGCTTTCGCCAGCCCGGACCGGCCGCTCCTGCGCTCACCGCTTCTGGTTAGTCTAGCGTGCCGTTCACCAGCTGATTTCAAAGCACCTGGCCGACTCGGTCGGGTGCAAGGTCTCTTGGTTAGCGGGCCCGACCGCTCCGCGCTGTCCCGGAGCACTGAGGCTGAGTCACTTTTCAAGTAGGGTGAAGAGCCCTATTGCAGTTCCCTGGTGTCGTATTTCGATTCACTATACACAGACCACTGTCCTCTCGCCGTTAGAGTGGCTGTCTGGAGCTTTCCTCTGGGTTTCCTTAAGCGCATTGTGTTTGTCAGAAGGGTAAACGCTCCGTCCCATGCGGACCTCCCCCTGCCCTTTATCTACCCATCTGGCATATGGAAGGCATCAGCAAATAATTCACTGTTCACCTTAGCTGCCTGCCCTCCTTTTGGATTTTTATTTAGAAAATTGGAAAAACGAGATCATGCTTACAATTCTTTCACTTCCTTTTTAAAAATTTTAAGTTATATTTTATTGATTATGCTATTACAGTTGTCCTGATTTTCACCCTTTGCCCCCCTCCACCCAGCACCCCCACCGCCACAGGCAAACCCCACACCATTGTTCATGTCCGTGGATCAGGTGTATAAGTTCTTTGGCTACTCCATTCCCTACTCTGTACTTTACATCCCTGCAGCTGTTGTTTGTACTACTACTGTAACTACCTGTTTGTACTACTCAATCCCCTCACCTTTCCACCCATCCCCTACACCCTCCTCCCATCTGGCAACCACCAAAACACTCTCCATATCCATGATTCTGTCTCTGTTCTTGTTTGCTTAGTTTGTTTTATAGATTCAATTGTTGTTAGATATGTATTATTGCCATTATTCATAGTTTTGATCTTTTTCTTAAGTAAACTCCTGTGATATTTCATATAGTAATGGTTTGGTGATGATGAACTCCATTAGTTTTTTTGTTTCTGCGAAGCTCTTTATCTGCCTTTTAATTCTAAATGATAGCTTTGCTGGATAGAGTAATCTTGGTCGTAGGTCCCTGCTTTTCATGACTTTGAATATTTCTTGCCGGTCCCTTCTAGCCTGCAAAGTTTCTTTTGAGAAGTCAGCTGACAGTCTTATGGACATTCTTCTGTGGGTAGCTAACTGCTTTTTCTCTTGCTGCTTTTAAGATTCTCTCTTTATCTTTAACCTCTGGAATTTTAACTATGTGTCTTAGAGTGGGCCTCTTTGCATCCATCTTGTTTGGGACTCTGTGCTTCTTGGACTTGCGTGTATTTCCTTCACCAAATTAGGGAAGTTTTCTTTCATTATTTTTTCAAATAGATGTCCAATTTCTTGCTCATTCTCTTCTTCTGTCATCCTTGTGATGCGAATGTTGGAATGCTTGAAGTTGTCCCAGAAGCTGCTTATACTGTCTTCATTTTTTTTTGTTCTTTTTTCTACTTGTTCTGATTGGTTGTTTTTTGTTCCTTATGTGCCAAATCATTGATTTGATTATTGATTTCATCCACTCTACTGTTGTTTCCCCGTAAATTGTTCTTTATTTCAATTAGTGTGTCCTTCCTTTCTGACTGGATCTTTTTTATGCTGCTGAGGTCCTCACTAAGTTCCTTGAGCATCCTTATAAACAGTGCTTTGAACTCTGCATCTGATAGATTGCTTATCTCCATTTCTTTTGGTTCTTTTTCTGGAGTTTTGATCTCTTCTTTCATTTGGGCTGTGTTTCTTTGTCTCCTTATTTTGGCAGCCTCCCTGTGTTTGTTTCTATGCATTAGGTAGAGCTGCTATGACTCCTTGTCTTTGTAATATGGCCTAATGTAGTAGGTGTCCTGTAGGGTCCAGTGGCACAGCCTCCCCTATCACCCAAGCTGGGTACTTGAGGTGACCCTTCTGTGTGGGCTGAGTACACCCTCCTCTTGTAGTTGAGCCTTGGTTGCTATTGGCAGGTGAATGGGAGGGATTTACCCAGGCCAGTCAGTTGCAAGGATTGGCTGTGACCACTGACCACCTCTGTGGAGGATCAGCTGTGCAGGGGTAGGGTGGTGGTGCTCCAGTATGGTCTGTAGTTGTCCACTGGGTGTCCAGGCCCTGGGTTTCCCAGGTGGTGCAGGCCAAGGTCAGCCCCCACCTGTGTTTTGCCTGGGGCCACCCTGCCTGAACTATATAGAGGAATCTGAGATGTCTGCTACTTATGCTGTGCTTGGAGATGCCCAGGCAAAGCCAAGCTGTGAATCCAGGCTGGCTGCTGCTACTGCCCTGCCAGGGGCCACGTAGCAAGAGGTACAGGGACTGGGGGCTCAATTATGCCAGCTATTGCTTGTTTGAGAGGATTTAGGAAGTTGTGAAGCATGAGCCAAGATCAGCCAGTCATATGGAAAAGCTACTGTTAATAGCTATAAGTCAGGTGGGATTGAGTCTTAGGGAATCTCTAGGGCAGGGCAAACAGGTTGATGGAGTCTCAGATGTGGCATGCCCTGCTGGTTCTGTTGCTCTGCCTGCCTCTCTCTCTGGGAGAAAGCTGTCTCCCAGCTCTCATCTTGATGCCAGACACTTCAGTTCCTCCCTGTGTGCCACTGGTGTCTTTCAAACTGTTACTCTGGTGCTGGAGCTCAGAGGGAGTCTGAGTAAGCCTGTGTGTGGGTTTGTTAAGTGGAACTGCTTGGGACCACAGCAGTTTCCTCCACTGACTCAATCCCTGCTGGTTTCTGCAGCCCGGAGTTACAGGGACTTCCCTTCCTGGTACTGGAACCCTGGGGTGGGGCTGGGACTCCTCGCTCCTGAGATATCCCTCCCTAATTTTTACCCATCACATGTGGATGTGGGACCAGACCATTCTGCATCTCTGCCTCTCCTATGAGTCTGGATGGATGCGTTTTCTTCAATTCCGTAGTTGTCAGACTTCCGTTCCACTCGATTTCTGCTGGTTCTGAGTGATGGTTGTTCTATAATTTAGTTGTGATTTTGATGTGTTTGTGGGAGGAGGCAAACCATGTGTACCACCCACCACCTTGACCGGAAGTCCCTGTCACGCCTTTAACTCTGCTTCAACAGGACTCTCGACACCAGTGCACTCAACAGAGTTATCACTACTGAACACGTGTTTGAGAGCCCACGGCGTGGCTTGGAGTCTCCTGGGCTAATCCAGACAACTTTTCAGTTACCTTAAATTTTTGTAATTTGTAAGCTTGCTAAGGGTTACAGTTCTATTTATGTAAGATTAGTTACTGAGGCTTTGCAAGCATTGTTCCAAGTGCTTTACAAAGGCAAACTTATTCACTGCTATCTGATGTGGTGGATACTTCTTTTTTTTGGTGGGGGAGGTAAAAACTGACACTCAGGTTAATGAAGTTGCTCTAGGTCACATAGCTAGTAAGCAGTGACTTGGGTTTGAACCCAGGCTCTGACGTGTCTTTGGAAAGAGGATGTAAAGATGGGCAGGGAATTCCCTTCATAAAATGTGGTTTTAAGACTTCTCTATTCAAGAAGCACCTTCTGAGTGAAGCCCTGTGGTGAGAAGAGCATGCTTTTTAGTACCCCATCCAGTGTCAGACATTCTGAACTGTAAGTCCTGGAAAAGCCAGTTTATGTATTAGTAAGATACTAAATATCAATTGTTATTCTGGAGTACCATGCCTTAATATTTGGCTTTTCTGACAAATCAAGATGTTAGTCTTTGTAACTACCTCATAGAGAAATATATAGGATACTGGTGAGCAATTTAGTCAGTAAAAGGGGGGGAAAACACATTCGAAGAACTATTATCAAGTTAGTTGGAGTTGGCCCTGGCTGGTGTGGCTCAGTGGACTGAGTGCTGGCCTGTAAACCAAAGGGTCAGTGGTTTGATTCCCGGTCAAAGCACATGCCTGGGTTATGGGTCAGGTACCCAGTTGGGGGTGTGTGAGAGGCAACCACACACTGATGTTTCTCTCCCTCTCTTTCTCTTTCCCACCCCCTGTCTCTAGAAATAAATAAATAAATAAATAAATAAATAAAATCTTTTAAAAAAAGATATTTGGAGTTGGATGTTTTCTTGTCCAGGGTTCCAAGCTGTGTTTTTATACGTAAGACTTGACTATAGTTGAAAACAGGAACAAGAGAAGGTTGCCTCTTTCCTCCGAGGTAGATCCCTGACACAGAAAGCCATTTTGAACCTTGCCCTTTGTTCACCAAATCCTGTGTTCCAAACCCTAACTCTTAGGCATGTTACCTTCTCGGATGGCTTTCTTGCTTGCTACCTGAGTTAAGTCGCCTAATCCCTAATTTCAACAAGCTTTCCAGATTTTTGAAACAGGAGTTCAAGATACTAAAACTTGTGCTGGCGGCGTTTTGGATCAGGGCTTTCCACAACCGAGGCCACTCTGAAAGAATCATGCACAGGAAAGGGCCTTAACAGACCCTCGCTAGAGCTCAGCTCCACAGTTCACAAATGGGGTGAGGCATTAAAGGACAAAAATTCGAGTAATGTTGACGATCTAATTGGCTTTGTTAATGATTCATGAGTTGGCAGTAGCAACCCATCCAGCAAATAGAGGGGAGCTCCAAGGAGTTGTTCGAGATGGAGGGGTTTCATAGGCAGGAGGGTGGGCCAAGGAGGTTAAAAGAGTGGTTCCTTTCAGGCAAGGTCACCATCCTTCAGGAGGCGGCACGGGGTCTTTTCAGGAAGCTTACCTCACAAGTGATCAGGAAATTGCAGGCTGATTAAGATCCCACTCCTCGGACAGAATGAAACTGCAATTAAGTTAGGTATTGAACCCTGGCTGGTGTGGCTCAGTGGACTGAGCACTGGCCTGAGAACCAGGGGGTTGCTGGTTTGATTCCAGGTTGGGGCACATGCCTGAGCTGGAGGCCAGGTCCCCAGTAGGGGGCATGCAAGAGGCAATCACACATTGATGTTTCTCTCCCTCTCTTTCTCCTCCCTCCGCCCCTCCCTAAAAATAAATAAATAAAATCTTTTAAAAAATTAGGTATTGAGTCTTAGTGGGACTTCCCACTGTGACCCCATTTTGGGGCTTTCTTTTTAGCAGGTGCTTCTGGCTCCTATTAATATTTCAGCAGATTGTCTCTTTTTGGTCGTGTAATTGCTCTCTCTCTCTACAGAGGTAGTGAATGGAGAATTTTCCTTAAGGTCAGCATTTAATGAATTGCCCTGCTCTGGCTGCTGTAGTATTCCAGGCATCGATCTGATCCTACTATCAAAATTTCCTGGAGAGTGCCAGCAGATCTGGCCTCGGTCTTCCAGGAACTGTGCGAAGAGCAAGACCAATAAAATGGCATTGGTCTGATTAAGATAGCATAAAGTATATAAGATAAAGTGGAGTCATTTATGTCAGCTAACGTGGCTGTCAGCCAGCCATGCCACTTTGGTTCAAGAGGAAAATACCCTAAGTCAGAGTAAACATCTGGCAAGGAGACATATCTGCCCACGCGGTCAGAACAGACAGGTCTGGCAAGGAGACACACTTGGCAAGGAAACACACTTGGGATATTTGACCGCGTGGGCAGATATATTTCCTTGCCAGATGTGTTTACTCTGACTTAGGGTATTTTCCTCTTGAACCAAAGTGGCATGGCTGGCTGACAGCCATTTTAGCTGACATAAACGACTCCACTTTATTTTATATACCTTATGCTATCTTAATCGGACCAATGCCATTTTACTGGCCCTGCTTTCCACAGACTGCCCTAAACCAATGAGTTGAGTAGCCTGAGGTTTGTGCTGTTTACTACTTCTGTGGGAGGTAGCCCTAGGCGCAGGACCTATCCAATAACTGGATTGGGCCTTGACCCTGTCCATCATCCGAAGGCTCTGGGCGGTAGGATTTGGAAGCTAAGCACCTCCTCTGGAAAACTAAGCGAGTGTAGAGAGGTGAGGGCAAACTGTGCGTGTGTGCGTGTGTGCGTGTGTGTCTTCCTCCTCATTGGATGGCTACCGTGTCAGTCATACTGTGCTCTGCTCCTGTTGGCCGGAAGGCTCCGGCTGGTAGCATGGACTTGGTGCTGCTCTCTCTCGAGCTGCAATCCAGGCGTGTGACGTCTCCTGTATTTGTTGTTGGGGTTTGGGCTCATTAATTATTCATTAGGTACTTGAAAGGGCTGCCGCGATTGGTAGCTGAGCGCCCTTGTCGATCGTTTCTTAGCTGGAGATACGTGTAGCTCTCCAGGAGCGGCTGGAAAAAGTTCGCATAAATTATTCCAATAAGGCATGGGGCGGGACTACGCATAGATTAGACAAATGAGCCGGGGAGGGATGGGAGGCCGGTACGAATTAGCCTAAGTTATTAAAGATGGCGGCGGAGCGGAGTCGCTCCCCGATGGACTCGCCGGTCCCGGCCTCTATGTTCGCCCCGGAGCCTAGCTCCCCGGGGGCGGCCCGGGCCGCGGCGGCTGCCGCCCGGCTACACGGCGGCTTCGACTCAGACTGCAGCGAGGATGGCGAGGCGCTTAACGGCGAGTCGGAGCTGGACCTCACCAGCAAGGTAGGCCTGAAGGGAACCTGGAGCCGAGGGGGACAGGGCTGAGCCAGTCCGGGCAACGGCAGGGGCGGGAAGGGCTAAGCCCACCCACTTGCCAGTGCGGTTAGTGTGCGGGGCTTCCGGGCTCCCCTGCGGGCCATCCCCTCACCCACCGCCTGGCCCGGGGGTGCAGCCGACCCGCCTCCCGCGGTCCAGCTGGATGGGGGTGGGGGGCATCACAACCCCTCAGCTCCGCCACGTGGAACACGGGTGCCCGACGCTGGCAGCACCCCACTCGGTGCCGCCTCCTCCGTGACCGAGGTTTGGGCAGGGGGAGTGGAAGCGCGGGAGGATCATCAGGTCGTCTCCGGGGGGTGGGGAGGCGTCCCTTCCTGGTGTCGGGAAAGGAAACAGAAAGTAGTCGTTGAGTCGGGCAGAAGAATGTCTCAGCTATGCCTTCTTTGCGAATCCACCCAAAACAAAATTGAAAGGTGGACATAACCCACCATCTTGCCATCCTGAGAGTGGAACTACAACTTGTATGAACGGAATAATGAAGGACGTTGCAAATCTTGTGTTTTGAACTCTTTACAAGGTGGGCAGGAGTTAAGGTCTCACCTGCTTGGCATGTGAGGGCTAAAAAAGTAAGTATAAGACGTAACTGGTGTTCTTTAAGGTGCTTAACAATTGCTAAAAGAAGAATACTAGCTTGGGCGTCAGACAGGGCTTGTTTCTGCTAAATAAAGAGACAAGCCCTAGGTGGGGTCACTTGCTCACAGGTCAGCAGACCAAGACTTAATTGCAGTTTCAGCCTCTCCTAGGTGTGGGATATTAAACTGTAATTTCCTCGTGGACACCAGACAGGTAATCTGCGTAAGAGCCCCCTGCCACCCTTCCCCACCGAAACGGGTGACCTGGCCTGAGACAGTCCTTTTTTTTTTCCTAGGAACTTTCTTATCCTGCCCAGTTTCCTCTAAGAGTCTTACATTTTGCACTATTCAGATGCTGCCCAATTCATGAGTTGTTCAATAAAGCAATGAGATCTTCAAATGTACTTGCTTGAATTTTGTTTTTTGTTCTTTTTTTTTTTTTAACAGATTCCTTTCCTGCCCTGCCACTTAAAAAAGGCTCTGTGACCTTGGGAAAGTTTCTTAACCTCTCAGTTCTCCAGCTGCGTCATCTTTTAAGTACAGGTGGTCGTAAAGCGAGAGATGTGTTGAGACACCTAGTGTAGCCTCTAGTACATACCACTCAGTGAATGTTTGAAGAGAACTGAGTAACCGGTCGCTCCCTGTGCAGATTAATAGCGGCCGATGGAAGACAGAACACCGACACCCCTCCTGCTTGTCGTTGGAGACCTGCAGTAGAGATGGTTGGGACTTTTCACATGGCGACGTGGTGTGGAGCTTGGTCCCAGCTGGAGACAACTTGTCCCTATAATCTAAGCAACCAGCTCTCAACTGCTGTTTCTCCCTTAGTGGCAGCTGAGTTCTGAGAAGCCAGTGGTCCAGCCTGGTGCCTCTAATGCCAGAGCGAGGATGGCCAGACCGGGAGAGGGAAGGTCAGGGAAGTGTGTGAGGCGGTGTGACGGGGCAGCACTCAGGGTACGAGTACAAGCTCTGACCAGTCACCTCGGGAATTGTCAGAGGTGTGCTTGACTCAAGCAGACGAAGTGGATGTTAGTTCATGGTCAAGGTGCTGAAGAAATCTGAAAGCAGTTGGGGAATTGCAGAGTGCATTTGCAAAGAGAGTAATGACCCTCATTTCCTGGCCAGCTTATTTACTGCTCCAGAACAGGAGAGTGTTACTTTGGCACATAGCTGGCGAAGCCTGCCTCGCTGTTTTAAAGTTGAGAAGCTGTATACCAGGTCTGTCCAGAAGGTATCCAGCCACGTAATAGGAAACATAGAGACATTTATTGAAGAAGATCCAAGAAGCAGTGTACCTAGGACAATGACGCCTTTGTCCCCTTCAAAGTAGGCACCTTAGGACCTCACACAGTTCTCCCAATCGATTAGCTGCCTGGTTATACTTTCCTAAATCTCACCGATGGTCAGAAATCTCTTCCCTTTCAAAGGTGATTTTAGTTTTGGGAAAAGCCAGAAGTCGTAGGATGCCAAATCGGGGCTGTAGGGGGGCTGAGTCCCCTGGGCGATTTGATGTTTTGCCAAAAACCTGCCCAGGATGGGATGCATGAGTGGAGACGGTGTCATGATGAAGCTGCCAATCGCCAGTTGCCTACAGCTGCGGCCTTCTGAATCTGAATAGTTTCTGTGGAGCAATGTTCAGGCTTAACGCAAAATTTGATGCAGATTTATTGCTCTACTCGCTCAGTCATTTGAATGTGACAGCCACACAGTCCACATGCTCACTCGGTGGCGTCTACCGCCCCCACTGACTAGTACAGCGAAGTCATTGTTCACGCATGCGCATTCCCGCTCACTCCCCCCGCTGCCAGGGTACATCGTTGTTGCGCAAACTGTTCTTGTTATATTAACAATGGCTGGACTCTTTCTGGACAGACCTCGTATATTGGTGATACCGAAAAGAAAACTGACCACGTGGAGGGAGAGGAGGGATAGGTTGGTAGATTGATTCCTGAGGAAGAGATTACAAGCTATAAGTTTATACACTTAATACAACTGTACATGGAGATCTAAGGCTCTTCTGAATGTTTCCAAGGGGAGAGACAATTCCTAAACTGGTGGCTAGTCTCAGCCAAGAAGGTGGTTTTGGAATAATTGTGAGGACACTGTACCCAGCCCTTAGGGAGCTGTGGACCAGATGCTTACATGTTACCTTACTTGGTCTCTACGGTGGACTCATGGTGCAGGTGGTACTATCTGCATGTTGTAGATTGAAAAAAACGAGAGGTTAAGGTCTTCATCCAAGGTCAAACATGAGTGGTTAGAGAATGGGACCTGATGTGCCTATTGGTAAATGGTGTCCCCAAATAAGTAGTTGATACTTTTGAATGTCATTGGCCCAGATTTGTAAATGATGGCGCTAATACCCACCTTAGCGGTCATGGTGTTTTGTGGATGAAGACAAGTCTCGGCAGCAGTTCTTACTGCCGATGTTTAAAAATACCAAGATAGCCAAGGCAAGATGGAACCGAACTCTCTTGTTGTTGTGGCAGCCGTTGGCCTTGGGCGGAGGGCCTGACGGTGCGGGAGGTCTCTGTCCCGGAGCGGCAGGCCGCGGGGAGCAGACCTGGGCGTGCAGGTGTGAGGCCATGCTTGTCAGTTTCTAGCCATGGTGGCAGGTCCTCAGTCATTGCCGGTCTTCCCCTGCTGGTTTCAGACACTGTCATTTGGGGACACTAGACATCTCAGCTCACAGAAGGCCTCAGGCTCAAAGACTGTGTAAGGAGTGGCAGAGAGGACATGCGGGGGCCTTGCAGCTGATTTAGATGAGGGTGCCGTGGGGTGCAGCCAGGGTCTCTGGTCGGGCTGTTAATCTGCTTTGGCTGTGGTGCTCGCCTAGTGAGTGTGGTCCTAAGGCTGTTGGTTTCTCTTCTAGCTGGTTCTAGTGAGCCCT
The DNA here is from genome assembly GCF_004126475.2 of Phyllostomus discolor. Lineage (NCBI taxonomy): Eukaryota > Metazoa > Chordata > Mammalia > Chiroptera > Phyllostomidae > Phyllostomus > Phyllostomus discolor. The sequence continues at coordinate 210,391,998 of NC_040904.2, forward strand.
ACATCAGAGCAGTATGACAGCCTACTTCGGCAGATGTGGGAGAGGATGGACGAGGGATGCGGAGAGACCATATATGTCATTGGGCAGGGATCAGGTGAGCATAGTTTTCCTTTCACTTTATTTTTTAAAAATGACTTAGAGCACATGTTCCATCTTCACCCACTCTTCTTGTTCAGTGTCCGCGGAACTGCCTGGGAGGACATAAAAGGGCAGCGTGACGATGTTACTTCCCACCTTAATGGTCATAACACGCTTGACGTTAAAGACGCGCTTTCCAAGCTGTTTTACAGACGCTTCCTTTCTGCCTCCGGTGCTCTCCATTCGTGCGAAGGTCTGGAATCAGGCCTCCCCCGGGCAGCTCCAGGTGCCCACTGTGGCCCGGTTTACACATCCCACCGCTACCTGTTGTCTGCTGAGCAGAAAAGTTCCGTGATCCTTCTTGATGCCAGCAAGAAGCGGCCACCCCGGAATCTCCCTCTTCAGCAAGGCTTCCCTGCCCCGACCACACTGGCCACTCTGGACGGCTGTGGTAGCAGAAGCCCTCGCTCCGCCCCCCGCCCCCGTGAGGTCCACAGATGTGTGGGCTCGCTACCTACTGGGAAGAACCGGTTATTGCACGCGGCCCACTTATTCCTTTGTAATGGACTGTTTGTAGAGGAAGGCAGCCTGCGGAACAGAATCCCAGACTATATCTTAGGCATTTTCCCCTCGCTGGCCAGTCCTAGTTTAACTTTCAAACCAAGGCCTACTTAACACTCATCTTCCTTGCCACATCATCTTTGCTGAGATGGCAGCGGGGTGTGTTAATGACTGTTGTGAATTTAGCCTGCCCCAGAACTTGTCTGTCATCTTTGCAGGGAGCCTCCGTAGGTCTCAGCGCATCATTAAAGGAGCAGTTCTCTTTGTTGAATGTAGGCTTTGTAAAGGCAGATAATAATTCTTTTGTAGACTGAGTTTAAGATGGAGAAAAATCTCAGAATCATTCTTTATTTGACAAATAACTATTAAGTATCTTCTAAGAGCTTGATACTGTTGCAAAGCATGTTTGAGTACTACAACCTGGTCTCTGTGCCAGGAAGGAAAGATGGCATGTGTACGGATAACCTCAGTGGAAAACAGCATTTGGAAATACTGTAGGAGTAACATAACACAAGGAAGAAGGGCTTGATCGCCAAATATGGCAGTGCCTTACTTTGAAATATTTTTCTTATCTCTCCTTTCCTTTCCTTCCCATCTTTGTGGCCGCCTCCCAGGTTTCAGGTCTTATCACCTTTAAGGAGGCTTGGTCCGAGAGATTGCTTGTCCGAGAAAAGGGAGTTGGTTGGCGTCGGGAGTGCTTGCAGAGATAGCAGGGAGAGCCGGGCTGCGAAAAGCCGCTTGTGTGCCGACGGGGGCGTCCCTGGTGGGCCTCCGAAAGCCCCTGCGCCCGGTGTGCACGCGGCCCGCTGTCCGAGGGCGAACCGCTCAGAGACCACTCATGCTTGCAGAGTCGAAGGAACCACTTCTAGATCAGTTTGGACAGATGTTGTGACTGTTCTTTGAAGACCCAGTTTCTGAAGATACCCCCTCCCCCATTTCCTTAATGTGGACTCGCAGGGAATTGTATCACACCTTGGCAACTCACCACTAAGTAACCCTCTCGTGGCAGAACACCAGAAGTCAGACGTTCATTAACACACCCACACACCAGGCATTATCGTCGCACCTGCCGGTTGGATGCTCCCGGGGTCGGAGTGAGTCCTTCCTGCTGGAACCCTTTAGAGGCCGTAACTAGTCCAACAGGTCGGACCTCAAACAGAGGACGGCCCCAGACGCCAGGCGCCGGGGGCGGCTCCATCGCCCGCTTCCTGCGTGTGCCTCGGGCTTCACCTGTTCATCACTTCCTTTGCCACCCGACTTCTGAGGGATTTTGTGTGAATAAGTTAGACATGAAAAAGTTGTGGGCGGTACGGAGGACTGTGCGCTCTCAGCATACATCCCTGATTTAAGATTGGTCTTTCGAAAGGGGGCGGTCCGGCCCGGCGGTCGGTGGGTTCAGGGGCTGGAGCCTGCAGGTCTGCGTGTGCCCGCCGGCCCTTTAACTCCTCCCAAAGCGGGGGTGGTGGCGGTGTCACCGTGAAGGTGGACACTTAGCCTACAGTAAGCGTTACATAGATGTTAGCTAGTACTAGTAGTTGCAGCAGTAATTTTTTAAGGATTCCAGGTTACAGTTGATTTGCCATGAGATTCCTTTCCAAAAGAACCGCCTTAATTCATCAGATACCACGTTACGATGTTCGGAGAGCCAGGTGCTGTATGAAAAGTCCAGGCAGTGAAGGAGGGGTGTGAGGTCTTTGTGGGGGGTCAGGAAAGGCTTCAAAGAGGAGCGCCCCTTGAGCTGGGTCTCAAGGGTGGGCAGGGGTTCTCGAGGTGAACGGAGGTGGTAGCGAGCAAGCAGAGGAGGCCACACGCACAGAGGCCCAGAGGCCCTGGCAGCTGGAGGGGGTTGGTGGCCCCGTGGCGATTCAGGAAGCAGGAGTGTGGTGTGCGAGGTCCGGAGTGTCCATCAGGAGCGGGGCTGGACAGGGAGGCAGGGCCCAGATCTCGAGGGTCTCTGAATGCCGTGCCCAAGGCTTTAGACTTCGCAGAGAACCTTCGTGTCGCGTGGAGCGGGAGCCTGCCTGTGGGAAGGGTCAGCCGGATGGCGGCGGGACAGAAGTCTCCCCCAGGGCCTGGCGCGGGGGAGTGTGTGGCCTTGGGTGGTGGGACTTCGGGGCTTTTCTCCTTGGCCTTTGTCTCCACTCCTGCTGAGCAAGGAGTGCAGTGCATGCTGGGAAGCCTGACACAGCTGGGGGCGTTTTCTGGGGGCTCTGGGTAGACAGGGTGACGACGGTGGCTGCCCCCTGGTGTGGAAGGGGACCTGAAAGCGTTGCTTTTTGTTGTGTCAGAACCAGGAGATCGGGGTGTGGCAAGAACGGCTAGGCTAGCGGGCCTCCTCGGAGGACCTCTTCCGGCAAGTTCTTTTCTAACCCCGACGTCCAGAGCCAGGTCGGCCGTGTGTTTAGAAACTCCTCAGCCCAGCTGCTCCTTCTTGGTCCTTTTGTTTTGCGTGTTACAGACACCTGGGACTTCATATGGGAAAGGCGTCCCAGGTGGGGCATCCGGGGAAGGTTGGGGCTGGGCCCCTGCCCTGAAGATGCGGATGTGTAGTTGGGGAAGACACGCATCTGGAGCTGTTCTACGAGGTGCGGTGTGTGGTGGAGGCCCCGAGGGAGCAGAATGGGCAGCGTTCTGACAGGCAGGCAGAGATGCCACAGCCAGGATGCAGGGCCGGCAGAGCACAGGGACAGGGGGCGGGGGTGGCACGACAGTGAGCAGGGGTGCGGCAGAAGCAGAGGAGGCCTTAAAGGAATGGCACCCACCGAGCTCTGCTGGGCCCGGGGAGCCACTCCCTCCGAGGCTTTGACCTAGGACCAGACAGCGCGGGAGCTGTGCTTCGTTTGCGAACTTGGGCTCCTGTCTGCGCAGGAGGGCTGGCGGGACAGACGGTTTGGGAAGGCCAGTTCGGGGTCTGTTGTGGTGACCGGGGTGGACCAAGGGCCTGGATCGGACTGGTGGCATTGGGTGGCAAGAAGAGGAGAGCAGGGACACAGAAAGAAGGGCAGGCGTAGCGCTCGAGTCAGAGTCAGGGATGAGTGTGGAGTGCTCTCGGGCGACCGGATGGCTGTCGCCCGTAACAGGGAAGGCGGGAGGACGAACTGGTTGGTCTGGCAGTAGGAAGAGCCCTCGCCAGAGGGGAAAGCCCGGGTTTGCAGGCAGAAGACCCCCGCTCTCACAGCCCCTCTGCCCCCTACCCGCTCTCAATCCTGTCTGGGTTCTGTGTACCCCACTGCTGGGTGGCGAGAGAAGGGCTTACCGCACAGGGTGGCCGTGAGGACTAAAATGATGAAATTGTGCTAGTTTTTTGCACTGTTGTTTAAAGGGAGGGGGTGGGGTTGTTGAGTTTAGATAGATATCGGGCTTCTAGGAGTCATCCAGCCATTTGGAAATTCAGTCTGGAGTTCTGGGGAGGAGACAGTGGTAGAAATTAATGTCTTTTGTAGTTTCCGGCATGACATTTGGAGCCACAGAGTGAGGTGGCCGAGGGGAATTTCAGAGGGCAGAGAAGGGGCCCACCGGTCGCCCCTGGAGAAGAGGAGCAGGAGGAGCCGGCGGCGCAGACAGAGAACCAGGAGGACCCGGACAGCGGGGGTGGGCGGCACGGGAGTTCCTGGTCACTGGAGTTCCTGCCGGAGGCCAGCAGGCAGGGCGAGAAGTGCTTCAGGGGCCAGGGCAGGGGGGCCGGCAGCGTCAGGTGCTGTTGCAGTCGGGAAAGGGGCGTCGGGTGAGTGGTTAGAAGGCCTTTGATGGCCTGGAAGCTAGTTTCTTCTGGAGCTGTGAGTAAGATGCAGAGAGTCGGTGCGTGATGGTCAACACGTCTCAGTTGCACCTTTGAGACGGTCGGGGGTAAGAGGAGTGGAGGAGCCGTTCGCTCGGGGGATTCTCTCCGGGGCAAGGGAGGAGGGGGTGGGTCTCCTTCTCCCAGTTTCGGAGCGGCTGGAGCCTGATTGTCAGGGGCGGGTGGGCAGCTGAGGAAGGAGAGAGGGTGAGAGGAGGCGCCCCCGGTCTTTGGGAGGCAGTGAAAGGGAAGAGGTCTGGCCTGCTGCGAGCAGCCCAGGGACAGAGTGGGAGTGCGTGGGAGTGATGAACCATGTGACAGGCACCTGGTGGGAATTGTCATACTGTCGGCTCTCAGCAAGTGATCGGCTGGCTCGTCCCTCCCTCGTCCTGAGCTCAGACTCGTTCTCCCATCTGCTTGCTGGACATCTCATTTGAGCCACCTCAGTTAACAACCTATCCCTAAAACCATTCTTAAATTCTCTCCCCATTTTCCTTTGTCACCATCCTCATTGCTGCTCACCCGGACTATTAGAATGACTTCCTACCTGGGCTCCCTTTTCTGGTCTCCCACTCGGCAGTACGCACTTCCTGCTGCCGCCCGAGATCTTCCTATCCCCCTCGGTCCGGCCACGTGACTCCCTGCCTGCACCCCGAGGCTCCCACCGTGTCTCCCGCTGATGTCTGTCTGCATCACCGCTTCTCCCTCTTGTGTGGTCTGCTGCCACCTGACCTCCTGCTCCCCAGCACGCCGGGCTGCTGCGCGGCCCTGAGTGTGCTGGGATCCGCGATGCTCCGTGCTTAGCTGCGCTGCCTGGGGCGTCTCTCCTCCTCTTCTGCTGGCCCGTTTTTCACAGTCGGGGACCCAGCACCCTGCGGAGCTGACTTCGGCTTCCCCAGGCAGTGCCCGTGCTCACGCTTCACGCTCTCTTCGTGCTGACGCTGTCTTTGTACCGTTCTATGCAACACAGCAATCGAGCTGTACTGCAGTTAATTAACTTGCTGTCTGTCCTGCGGGGCTGTCAGCCCCCTGAGGGCACCTGTATCCCCGGGGCTCGGCCTGAGGCGTGGCCTGCAACCCAGCAGAGTCTCGGTGGTGACCGTTGCATGAACGAGTGAGTGCCCTGCTGCACGGGCCGGCTGTGGCGCTCTTCTTCAGTCCTGTTAACCAAGTGTGCCCCAGCTCTTACGTGTCGGGTGCAGAGCTGTGCTCTTCTCCAGTGCTGGGGGCGGGGGGCATGGTGAGGAGTGTGGGCTGCCCGGCCGGCCGGAGCACTGAGGTCTGGGCTCTCATCACCAGATGGCACCGAGTACGGGCTGAGCGAAGCCGACATGGAGGCCTCCTACGCCACAGTGAAGAGCATGGCGGAGCAGATAGAGGCCGACGTCATCCTCCTGCGGGAGCGGCAGGAAGCTGGGGGCCGCGTGCGGGACTACCTGGTCCGGAAACGAGTAGGAGACAATGACTTCCTGGAGGTCAGGTGAGGAGGCCTCAGAACAGTTCGGGGGTCCCTGCAGCGCGACCTTGGGGTCCAGGGCTTCACAGAGTCACCCCCCACCCCGCCCCTGCGGCGGGGAGAGTGTCCACAGACGCGATGGTGCCTTTCCGCACTTCTGCACGTCCCCGGGCCTGGACACTCCCCCTGGGGAAGAGTGGGGGCGATGCCAGCCCCGCGCGTGCGTCCGTGGGCTGCGTCCTCCTTCCACTGGCCTGGGAGGCCGGAAACCGGCCTGGTGGGGGAGAGTGTTCGGGGGCCCCTGTCCGGCAGCTTTGGGGAAATGAGCGCGGGAGTTAGGGGAGAAAGCCACCGTGGTGGCGGCCCGGGTCCTGATGAGTGGCTCCTTCTGCGCCCTGGATAACACCGTCTGGAACATTCCCGGGTGCTTGGCCATGGATGGAGGAGCAGTGAGCTGGAGAGGCTCAGGAGCAAGCCCGTCCGGACAGAGTCAGCTAGTGGCTTCCCCTTGGCTCCCCCGCTCCCTCTCACGTGGGTGTCCGGGTTTGCGCGCACGCAGGGTCGCAGTGGTGGGCAACGTGGACGCTGGCAAAAGCACGCTTCTGGGCGTCCTGACGCACGGGGAGCTGGACAACGGCCGGGGCTTTGCCCGCCAGAAGCTCTTCCGCCACAAGCACGAGATCGAGTCCGGCCGCACCAGCAGCGTGGGCAACGACATTCTGGGCTTCGACAGCGAAGGCAACGTGGTGAACAAGCCGGACAGCCACGGCGGCAGCCTCGAGTGGACCAAGATCTGTGAGAAGTCCACCAAGGTGATTACCTTCATCGACCTGGCTGGCCACGAGAAGTACCTGAAGACCACGGTCTTTGGCATGACGGGCCACCTGCCTGACTTCTGCATGCTCATGGTGAGTGCGGACGCCTGGGCAGCGCGCGTGCGAGAGCGGGCATCCGTCTGAGGCCGGAGCCTGTCAGCTGGGGGCTCGGACGCTGGTCAGGGGGACAGGCTTTGCTGGGTGCCTCTCCCTGAGCTCTGCGGTCTTCTCAAAGGACCTCTGTCACCTGCTCCCCTAGTCAAGACTCAGAAGGGATCCCCTGAGGACAAACCAAGGTATCTGCAGGCCTCTCATTTTTGGAGAGGCATGGGGGAGGGTTTCTTCTGGGCCTTGTTCGTTACCCCCAGAAATGGTTTCCTCTGGGGTCTGGCTCCTTTGAGGGGGCAACACCTGGCGATCTGCTCAGAGAGGGCGGGTGGGGGGAGGAGTGGAGAGCACGGGCAGCAGTCAGGAGGGGCCTGTGCTGAGGCGTCTTCCACAGCCTGGAGGGAGCGCACTCGCGAGGGTCTGCGTGCCGGCCTGGAGGGCGGCAGCCTCTCCATGAGCAGCCGGCCCGGCTCCTTGAGAGCTCACCGGCCATCACCATCGGTTTTTGCGCAGCTGGCTTGCGTGGGTGAACTGAAAAGGAGAAAGGGAGCGGTGGCTGTGTGTCACCTCCTGTCCTTAAGCTTGTGCACTGTCTGGGCCCCGCTGCTCTGCTCCCCGACGGAGCGCAAGTCCGAGGGCCGCCACTGGGTGGCAGCTTCGAGGCTCCTACAGGGAGAGAGCGTAGGTCCTACAGGGAGAACGAGCACGTTTCCGTCCGCAAGTCCTTCTCGAAGGCCTTCCCCACACCCCAGTCCTCCGGCAGCTGGCGTTGATGAGCGTAGCCAACGCAAGCATCTGCTCGGAGCCAGCGCCGGCAACTGCCCGCAAAGACCGGTTCTCCGGCCGAGTCTGCCGGACCGGAGGCGGAGGAGAGGTGGAGCGCAGGGCGGAGGCTCCGCCCACTCCACCCAGGGTTCCTGGGGCCTCAGCAGAGGTTTTGGTGCTGGTCCACGGGGCAGGGAGGTAGTAAGAAAGGGGCAGAAATCCGTCAGTTTAAGATGAGCATTTTTCTGACTGAGCTGCAGTCAGCAAGGCCAGCTATTGGAAGCGTCTTCACCCAGAGGAAACGTTATATATTATTATCTGACTTTCAGGCCATGATTCAAATATTAAAAATGTTCCGAAGAAAATAATGACATATTTCATCATTATTTCACGGCAGTCCATTACCAGGAGGAGGGAATCTGTAAAATATATAGACCATGGCGGCTCCCTGAGGAGCCGGAGCTTTTCCTGTCCTCCCCCCCTTTCCCCAGGGCCTGCCCTCGCCCTCCCTCTCAGTAATGTCCGCCCCAGAGGGTCCCTTGAGGTTTAAATGTCATAACGCATGTGAAAGGTCCAGCACACAAGTAGCATGAATTAGGTGTTCAAGCATCTAAAATGCGTTTTTAAGGGGGAAAAAAGCAAGGTGCATATAACATGCTACCATTAAAAAAAAAACCGTGAATGGATGGCTGGAAAAAGCAGGTGTAAGACGAGGTGGGGAGCACCTGAGACGCATGAATCCTCGGAGACTGCGCAGTGGATGCCGTCAGGAGGCCCTTGTGCGTCTTTGTCGCGATCACAGCAGGAGACACGGGAGCTCTTGCTCTGCGGGTCTGTGTGTGTGCTGAGCGCTCGGGGGCGAGGGTCACAGCGTCCCCGACCTGCTCTCACACGGTCCGGCCAAAAAACAGAAGCAGACGAAAGCCACACCCCCCGTCTCGTACACAGATAAGTGTGGCCGAATGTTCATTGTTGAGTCTGAGTGGCGAGTGTGTGCCACTCATTATACTCTTCTTCCGAGTCTCCCGAATGTGTGAAACTGGGGGAGAGAACACACACACTTCCGCTGGTGCGGGCTCCAGGTGTCTCCGGGGGGCGCACGAGGCACTGGAATGGCCAGCAGACATAGGAAAGACGCCTGGCGCCCCCAGTCACGACAGACATGCGAATCAGAGCCGTGATGAGCCGGCGCTCACACCTGTGGGGATGGTGCTCCCCCACCCCCCACCTCCAAGTGCTGGCGAGGAGGCGGAGAAAGGGGAGCCCCCGCATGGTGCTGTGGGATCGTGCGCCGGGTCCTGTTCTGCTGGAGGCCGCAGTGACGGAGCGTGCTCTCGCTCCTGCCCTGAGTCTCTGCGCCCGCTCAGCAGCAGCCTCGACCTGTCTGCCTTGCCCTGACAGCTCTTTCCGTGTTGGGGCAGGTGGGCAGCAACGCTGGCATCGTGGGCATGACCAAGGAGCACCTGGGCTTGGCGCTGGCACTCAACGTGCCTGTTTTCGTGGTGGTCACCAAGATCGACATGTGTCCTGCGAACATCCTGCAAGGTGAGTGGCGCCTCCGGCCGGCAGCAGTCGGTCCGGGGCCGCCGCCCACGGTGGCTCCATGGTGGCCTGCTGCCAGGGCTTCAGCCCAGAATCTCCTGTTTCCTTGTTTTGCGCTCAGGCCCGGCCTGGGTATTTCATCAGCCCAGAATCACCTTTTCCTCCCCTGCCCATCTCTCGGTCTGAGCACAGTCTAGAATTATCCCCTGCACTTGTCCTTTCTGGTTCCAGATGCAACATATTTTTTTATAATTGATGAGAGAGAGAACAAACATAGATACGTTGTTCCACTTATTTACACATTCATTGGTTGATTCTTGTGTGTTCCTGACTGGGGATTGAACCCACAACCTTGACGCATCAGGACAGTGCTCTAACCAGCCGAGCTCCTCGGCCACAGCCAAGTGCAACCAACCTACCTTCTTCCTTCCTTCCTTCCTTCCTTCCTAGACTTCCTTTATTTATTTTTAGAGAGAGGAGAAGGGAGGCAGAAAGGGAGGGAAACTGGCATGTGAGAGACACATCGATCAGTCGCCTCTTGCGCGCCCCAGCCGTGCACCCGGCCTGCAACCCGGGCGTGTGGCCTGGTCGTGAATCGAACCGGGAGTTGGACAGGGACCTTTCCGTTTGTGGGATAATGCCCAACCCACTGAGCCACACCGGGTGAGGCCAAATGCAAGATTCTTAGGGTCTCTGACCCTGTACCTCTTTCCAGAGGGCCGCAGGCAGGTGGCATTGGGTTATACCGTCTGAGCTGCACGTAGGTGGCGACATTGGGGCAGAAGGTCTGATGACCTGTCGCCACCAAAGGCTTCAGAACAGGGTGGCAGGGCCAGGCCTGTGCGTGCTCCTCACTGCACGGCCGGCAGGGGGACATGGAGCGGTGTCCTTTGGGCGGGCCTTACAGGGCCTCTGCCCGTGTCCAAGTGTCCTGGGGATCCTCTTCTCAGGGGCCTTCAGTTCCAGGAAGCAGAGCATTCTGGGAACATTGTCCTTGTATTAAGGACATTGTGTCCGTATTAAGACCCCTTCGTCACTTACCAGATGCGGGTCTTCTGGAGACTCGAGAGAAGCCCAGTGGGTTTCAGACGCGCAGCCTTGGCCGACGGGCCTTGTCTCTGCCTTCCCGACCCCAGCAGGCGAGCGTCCGCTGAAGCTCCGTCTCCCTCTCTGCTTCCCCAGGCAGTGCGGCGTGTAACACTGCCTCCTGCTCGCGGCACTGGTGCAGGGGCCTGTTTTGCCCTGGAAGCCGGGCCAAAGAGAAGGCCGTGTCCCCCTAATTCTGTGCACCCCACCCTTCCAGAAACACTGAAGCTGCTGCAGCGCCTGCTGAAGTCGCCGGGCTGCCGGAAGATCCCCGTGCTGGTGCAGAGCAAGGACGACGTGATCGTCACGGCCTCCAACTTCAGCTCCGAGAGGTAGTGGGCTGGGGGCGCTCCCTCCTGGGCAGGGATGGGCGCGGGCGAACAGGCTCTTGTGGTCTCAGCCCGAGGTCCCCCGGCCGGCAGTGTGGCCCGGGGGCTCTGTCCAGCTGAGACCTCAGCGTCCCTACCGTCTGCGAAACGGGGGTAATCTGCCTTCTCCGCAGGGCTCTCGGGAGTGCTGGGCGCGTTCTGTGGAGGGCACCGGCACCGCGCCTGGCTGCTGCGTGGTAGCCGTGCGCCACTTTTATAACTTCTTGCACGTTTTTATACTGCCTTTCTCAAAAGCTCCTGAATCTCAAATCACTTCAGGCCTGTACTCATTAAGGTATCCTTTGATTCCATATGTTTTCTGGATGTCTGCTTTGTGGCACTCTTCATGTAGAAAGTGAGGTTTCAGTGTTGACTCGGGCACTGTCCTTGTCCTCAAGGTCAGCTCCTTGGCCAGAGGCACTCTCTGAAGTTAGATGAGTCTGTTCCTTCTCCCAGAGTCGTGGGGGTGCCTACAGCTGTCTGCCTCCCGGCTTGGTCCTGTAGGACAGGACCCTGGTGTCCTGGCCGGTGGCTCTGCCCCGATGCTGTCTGCAGTACTGCCATCTGGCCAGCAGAGGGCGAGCGTTTCGGCCGCCCCCATTTTTGCCTTTGCCTGTGCTGTTCTGTGCAGCGCTGCTCTAGCAGCTCTAGCAGCTGATCTTGCAGAGTCTGATTAACCCTGGGTGGGAGGCGTAGGAGCCAGACATAGTTACATGTGACAGGGACCCAGCACCTTCCAGAGCTGCAAGGAGTCGAGTGCCCTCGGGGAAGGGTTTCCTGGAAGCAGCAGTGGGGGCCATGTGCCCCGGAGGACGAGAGGGTTTGGTGGTTGGGTGAGAGGGAAGGAGTTCAGGCGGCAGGACCGGAGCGACCAGATACATACCTGGCAGCAGAAAAGGACCAAGCTTTTAGGAGAAAGTGCAGTTCTCTGGTCTGGCTGGAATACGGGCTTTAAGAGAAATAAACCCGCAGAAATGTTAGGAGGGGCATGGGGGCTGCTCTCTCTGTGATGGGGAGGGGTACGGCCTTCAAGTGAGCGTGCGTGTGCTCTAGGAAGGCGCAGTCATGAGCACCTGAAGCGGGGCAGTGGGGGGGACAAACAGGAGGGGACAGGTTTCAGAGACAAAACGGAGTGGAGGAAAAGGCCTTCGGGTGGAGCCCTGGGAGGCAGGCGAGGGGCAGCAGGGCCGCCCTGGGGGGGTCCTCCCGCACTCCCGTCCTGCGTCAGGCAGGAGCCGGCCTCCTGAGCGCCCGTCTTCCTCCCTCTCCCCCCTCCACTTAGGATGTGCCCGATATTCCAGATCTCCAACGTCACCGGCGAGAACCTGGATCTGCTGAAGATGTTCCTCAACCTCCTCTCCCCCCGCACCAGCTACCGGGAGGAAGAGCCCGCTGAGTTCCAGATTGACGACACGTACTCCGTGCCGGTGAGCGGCTCCTGCCGGGCCAGGCGGGAGGCGGGGCGGGCACTCCCTGTGAGCTGTGCTGGCACTCCTGGCGAGCTGTGCTGGGTCGAGTCTGTGGTGGAGAGCGGCTGGCCAAGTGGGGATAGACTTACCGGGCCGGGTCTCCTCCCTCCGCAGGGCGTGGGGACAGTGGTGTCGGGGACAACGCTTAGGGGCCTGATCAAGCTGAACGACACGCTGCTGCTGGGCCCGGACCCCCTGGGGAACTTCCTGCCCATCGCCGTCAAATCGATCCATCGCAAGCGCATGCCCGTCAAGGAGGTGCGGGGGGGCCAGACGGCCTCCTTTGCGCTGAAGAAGGTGAGTGTCCGTAGTGCCGGAACTCCCCCGGGGTCCCCGTCTGACGGGGCCCTGGGCCGCTGCCAGTCCTCGAGGCTGCTCTGCCAGCCAGGGGCTGCCGACCTCACTTTCGCAGATGAGGAAACCCAGGCTCATCAGAGAGCCTGCCTGACATGCCCAGGAGGGCGCAGGTGGTGAGCGGGAGAGCCAGGACTTGGACCCAGACCTGCCTGCCTCCTGAGCTTGTTTCTCCCTCTAGTATCTGAGCAGGGTGTCCACGCTCGGGTGAGGGCACACAGGCATCTCCCTGCTGTGTTGAGGGCCCCTCGACAGGGCCACTGGGGGTCCATGCCAAGCCCTCGTCCCATTCAGCCGTCTGTCGCCCAGGGGTTGGGGCGAGTGCTGCCTCTAGGGCCGCCTCCTCTCTGCCGCCCAGGTCACCCAGGTCACCCAGCAGAGCGGGCTGCCTTCGCTCCCTCCGACGGTCAGGCCGCGCGCGCCGGCCTTTGCCCTCATCACCCACTTGACTCTTACCCGTCCCTCAAGGCCCAGCGGAAAGGTCACTTCTTGCAAGAAGTCTTTCCTGACCCCGAACAGCAGTGTTTAAGCTTCCCACGGCACCAGAACCTCCCCAGAAGGCCTGTGGCCCGGCGCAGTGAGGGCAAGGACGCGTCGGGGTGGTCCTCAGCCCCAGAAGGACTCCTGGTCCTCCAGGGTTGGGGGTGAAACCCTAAGGCTTTAGTGGCCCTGAGGTCTGGGGTCCCCTCTTTCTTTTAGATTAAGCGCTCCTCCATCCGGAAGGGCATGGTGATGGTTTCTCCACGTTTGAATCCCCAAGCGTCCTGGGAGTTCGAGGCTGAGATCCTTGTCCTCCACCACCCCACCACGATCAGCCCGCGCTACCAGGCCATGGGTAGGTGTCTGGGGGGTTGCGGGCTCGGGAGGCAACCCTTCACTGAGTGCCCCAGCTTCACCTGCGTCCGAGAGGCAGGTCTCCGTCCTGTTCAGTGAGGTGTCTTTTCCGCCCACGGGCCATAGCGTTTAGTCAGTCCTGCAAACAGACCGAGTGCCGGCCGTGTGCATCCTCGGTGCCTGCTGGGTGCCGTGGTGCGCCAGCTGGTGCCCGGTGCTGGGGACAGAGAGCAGATAGGCAAGGGCCCCGCCCTGCAGGAGCTGACAGTTGAGAGAAGGCACCATAGCAGACACAATGCCCCGTAGTCAGGGACATGGAGCGTGGGTCCAGGGTCGGGGGCCTAACCAGAGGAAGAGGCAGGAGAGCTGGAGGCGCAGTCAGACCCCGGTGCACCCCGGCTCCCTTGGCTTCCCCGGGCCCCCGAGGCCTCGGCCTGCCACAGGTGAGGTGGGTCCCGTGCTCTTACTCACCGCCTCCCCTGCCCTGAGCCCAACGGTGGCTCCAGCCTGTCCTGACCGGGCTCCCTTGGCAGTGCACTGTGGGAGCATCAGGCAGACGGCCACCATCCTGAGCATGGACAAGGACTGTCTGCGCACGGGGGACAAGGCCACCGTGCACTTCCGCTTCATCAAGACGCCCGAGTACCTACACATAGACCAGCGGCTGGTGTTCCGGGAAGGCCGCACCAAGGCTGTGGGCACCATCACCAAGGTACGGCCTGGCAGGTCTCACCTGCCTCCAGCCGACACCAGGGGCCACGGGACCTTGAGCTCCGCAGGGGCTTCTTGAGAAGCCCTGGGCGTCTCCTGGACAGCCAGGGGCAGAGACGCCAGCCCCCGCCTAGGGAGAGCGGGAGCAGTGTGCGCCTCCTGGGGGGCAGTACTTGAGGTTTTTTAAAAGATACTTATTTATAGAGAGAGAGGAAGGGAGGGGGAAAGAGGGAGAGAAACACCGATGTGTGGGCCCCAGCTGGGGGCCTGGCCCTCACCTCAGGCGTGTGCGTGGACTAGGAATCGAACCGGCAACCCCTCGCTTTGCAGGACAGGGCTCAACCCACTGAGCCGCACCAGTCAGGGCCGTACTTGAGATCTGTGATAGCCACCCTCTCCGAGTGTGTCCAGCTGCGGAGACCCTCCTCAGTTGCTTTCTGGCAGGCTCCGAGTTACACTTGCCCCAGCCGCCCGTCGCAGGGACGGCAGGGCCCTAGGGCTGGAGACGCAGTTGCTGTTCCTAGAGGAGTCCCGGCCAGCGCGGCAGGAAGAGGACCTCGCGCCCAGCTCGCAGGGCTCTGGCAGGCCGGGCCCAGGCAGGGGGCTGCGCTGTGTAGGAGGGGCCGAGGTGTCCCGACTTTCTGCTGGAGCAGGGCCCAGGATGGAGCCCTACACGGCGGGGCGGAGGCAGCCTGGGGCACTCACTGGGTAGGGAGGGAACAGCTCTCCATTCCTCTGCCCCTGCTGCGGCCCTCCTGCCGTGGACCCTGGGCCCTGCTCCAGGACCGGCCAGGCCGGGGTGGGGTGGGTGAGAAGGCCCCGAGGGGGGGCGGGGGGGAGCAGGCAGCTGAGCTGACGTCCCCGCCCTCGGCCCCGGCCTCACCCCCGCCCCCTTGGCTACTGCAGCTCCTGCAGACCACCAACAACTCCCCGATGAACTCCAAGCCTCAGCAGATTAAAATGCAGTCGACGAAGAAAGGCCCCCTGAGCAAACGAGAAGACGGCCCCTCCGGAGGGCCGGCGCTGGGGGTGCCCCCGCCTGGAGATGAAGCTTGCTCTCTCGGGGCGTCGCAGTCAGCTTTGTCCAGCAGTCTCCAGCCGACGGTGAGCGTGCCTGGGGGGGCACCTGGGGGGGACAGGACGATGGCAGCTGTGCCTGTCACCACGGTCGGTGAGGGCGACGTGTAACGGGAGAGTTTCCGCCACACCCGCGCACGGACAGAGGGCGTTCCCCACAGTCCAGGCACGCGGGCGCTTCGGAGCGTGCGCCTTTGTCTCTGGGGGCGGTGTTTCTCCAACTTGGAGGTGTGGCCTGCGTGACGTCAGTTTAATTGGTCCTGATTAGCGACTGGTTCCACCTGTCAGTTTCCCTGCCCCAGTGCGGCTTACAGGTGAGGGCGGCTTACAGGTGAGGGCGGCGTCTGCAGGTGCTGCCCATAAGGTTGCAAAACTGTTGCCCTCTCTGCTCTCCTGTGCCCCCTCCCCGACATGACGCCTCCTGCGGGGTCGGCGGCCTTGGGCCCCGTGTCACTGCGCCTGCCGCTCAGCATCCCCTGCCAGCACCTCGCCCCTGCCCGAGCCTCTCCCCCGTGGGCTCCTCCGTGGCGGAGGAAGCCCTCCCCTCCTCTCTCCACCTGTCGGTGGTGGCAGGGGTCGGCTCCTGACCTCTCGCCCCCTTGCCACACCACACCTGCCTTCCCTCTGGCAGGTAGGCAGGGCCGCGGCCCCGGCTCCACTGGACCGCAGTGATGGCTGCTCCGGCGGGGCTGGCCCCGCGCTGCACCCCCTTGGTCTCAGGCCCCGTCTTCCTGCGGCCCCCGCCCCGCTGCTGTCCTCCGCCGCTCCCGGGGGTCACTGCTTCTCACGCTCCTGCTTTCTCTTCCAGTCCAAGCCCAGCAGCGGGGGCCGGCGACGAGGGGGCCAGCGTCACAAGGTGAAGAGCCAGGGCGCCTGTGCGACTCCTGCCAGCGGCTGCTGAATTTCCTCCGCCTGCCCTCCCACCCGAGGGGTTCTCCCGCTCTGGGCCTGGGCAGCCCGCGCCCGCCCTCAGGCCACAGCCGGAGCTCACCATTCCCCGCCCCCTGGTTTCTGGGGGCCTTGTAATTTATAAGCTGGGGGAGGCGGCCAGCCGTCTGCCGTGCTGACCACCTCCCACCCTCTCGCCCACCTTCTTCCTCACTCAGTTTTGTACCTCTGGGCCCTTAGTTTTTATTCTTTTTATTCTCTCTCGTGTGTGTGTGTGCGCGTGGTGCAGGAGTGGCCACTCGGACCCTGGCAGTCTTCCTCCTCCCTCCCTCGAACACCACTGGCTGCCTGTCCATTCATCTGTCCGTCTGTCCGTGCGTCTCTGTGAGAAGCGTTAGGGGCTGTCAGGGGCCGAAGGGGCCCAAGGGTGCCCGGAGCGCCTCTGTGGAGCTGGCTGCTGGGCCGGGGGCTGCAGGTGCAAGTGCCGCGGCCCCCAGGAGCCTCCTTCCGGGACTCGGGCTCCTCGCAGGGTGGGCGGTGCTGGCTTTCTCTTCTCCCCCCTCCTCCCCGCTCTCCCCCTTAAACCTCACGGCAGACGATGTCAAAAGCTCTTCAACTGTAACCGTAGACGTGCAGAGGGAGAGGTGATGGGATTGTGGGCCCTCCCTACCCCTAGCTCCAACCCTTGCCGCCGACCCAAAGGCAGCTGGTGGCTTTTCCTTCCCCCTGGACACAAGCCTGGGTTTGCCTGGCTGGTCAGCGCAGCTCCCGCTCTGCGGGTCTGCGGAGCAGGAGCGTCCAGGGAGCCGCCTCCTGCTGGGACTTGCACTCAGTCTTACTGGGTCTCGGGCCCTGGCGAGCAGAGCGGTGTCACCTGCTTAGGGTCCTGCTGCTTTTGGTGGAGAGCAGCTGCTCCTCTGAGCCAGACTGGGCCTGGGCCCCCCCCCCCCCCGCTTCCCGCCGTGCCCCTGCCTCGTGGCCCCAGTGCGGCAGCTGCAGGCGCGCAGCAGTGAAGGGCCCGGCCCCTGTTTGGGAGTCCTGAGTGGGGTGCAGTGAAGGCAGGTGGGGGCAGTGAATGCGACTCCTCTAGGCCCAGCAGAGAGAGCAGCAAGCGCTCCGGAAGGGTTGCCACCTGGCGTGGGGCTGGGGCTGCGTGGCCATCGGCCAGACATGGCTGCCCAGGCCCTGAACCGGCTGGTCTGAGCTGGGGACTGAAGCCCTCAGTTCAGGGCAGGCTGCTGGGCGCACGTGTGCCCTTTCTCTGGCCGAGGCAGACGCCCAGCGGGCTGGGTCCTTCCTCAGCCTCGCCTCCCTGTCCCCAGCCTTTCTCCTTCCCTTCCCCTCCCTGACTGCTGGCCCCTTCACCTCCCCTCCTCCCAACTCTACTTACCGCTGACCTGGGCCGTGCAGGGACCAGACCAGCGCACTAAACAGAAAGCCCGCCCCCTGTGCAGCCCCTCCAGGTGCCACTGGGAACGTCGTTGCTCGCCTGCCCTGCGCCCCGGTCTCTGGCGCGGGGTGGGACTGGGGGAGGGCCCGGCTCCTCCGGTCAGGCAGGCGTGGCCCAGCACCCAGGCCCTCCCACCAGCTGTGACCCGGGACGCCTTGCCAGCCGCCTCGGAGCCTCAGTTCCCTCCTCTGCAGCAAGAGGTGAATGCTTTCGGGGGTCGTAACGACTCAGGGAGAGGATGGACGTGAGGCCCTGATGTGCCCGGCATGGGGGAGGCGCCTGGTGCGTGGTCAGCACCCTGCTCACCACTCGCGCTGGTTTCCAAGGCCACAGCAGAGGCCACAGGCGGGGACAGACCGGAAAGGAGAAGTGTGGCGGTGACACGTCTCTGGTGTGGCTGGGGCTGGGCCACGTGTCTCGCTGACTCCACGGGCTCTGAGGGTGGTGGTGGTGGTTCCCTTGTTCTAGTTCAGGAGACTGCAGCTCAGAGGAGCAGGGCCCCCAGCGGGTCCCTGCCGGCCGCAGTGTGTCCTTTGGCCCCGTCTGTCCCTCTGTCCGCTGGCTGCTTCCCCTTTGCTTTAGACTCTGGTTCTGCTTCCAGGGGCCGCTGCCCCCGGATGCCTTCCCAGTTGCAGGGCTCCAGGGTGGAGCACCCCCTGCTCTGTCCCCACGGCGGGTGCTGTGGAGTTTGTGTTTCCAGAGGGCTTGGCCAAGGTAGAACCCCAGAAGAGGTGGGACCCCATTTTGTGTGAACTCTGGCCCCTGTGAGCATAACCACTGTATGTTCAGAAGCTGCGGCCTCCGCCCTGGCCTCCCCCTCAGTTGCGGGAGGCTGGTCCAGATCTCTGTGGTCCTCGGCCACGCGGGCTGGCGGCAGCGTTTCACTGTCCTCGGTAGGGACTGCGGAGTTCCTGGGGGGTCTCAGCCCCACCAACTGTCCGTTTGGAACAAAACACCAGCCCTTTTGTAGTTGACAAAGAATAAACTTGTTAATCTGACGATCGCAAATGGCATCTTGTGACTCAGTCGGCACCACCGCTCTGGCTCGCTGGCCCCCGGCCCAGTGCGAGGCAGGGGAACACGCAAGTGGGGTCGGGGTCGTGGGCGGCACCAGCAGAGAAGGTGGTGTGAGCGGCGCCAGGAGGGGCCACAGGGTTTGAGCGTGTGCGGGCGGGCAGGGCGCCCAGGCCCAGACCGCGGGGGACGAGTTCCGGGGGCTCCTCCACTGGGGCGCTCAGGGGTGGCTCCTGTGTTGAGAAGTGGTGCCTGAGGCGCAGCAGGTCAGGTGTGGCGTGAAAGGGGAAGGCGGCGGGCAGTTGGTGGGGGCGCGCCCTGTGTAGGACTCACTGCCGCCCAGGACGCCGAGCCTTGGAGTCCAGGAACTGGCCCAGAGCCTTGGGCTGGACTTGCACTCCCGCCCCACGAGCCCCGCACTGACCTGTCCCTCAGCGGTCCCCGCAGCTGTGCTCAGGACTGGCCCTGGGCCAGGCACCATGTGGGGACAAGAGGCATGTGTCTGAGAGTCCCGCTGGGGGCTGTCCCCGCCCTTTGAGCACCTCGTTAGCGATGCTGAATCTGGGGGCGTATTTAGGGGAAGGGCCAGGACCTGCTCCCCTGAGCTGGCGGACTCTGGCTCTTCAGGGGACCCCCTCCTTGCCCCATCCAGCACAGATATACGAGGGGCAGATCTCTAACTCCCGCCCCATCACAGCTGGGTTCTAGCTGAGGGGCTTGGGTTTCTAAAGCGGGAATGGGTCTCTGAAAAGGCAGTGCTCTGGCCAAGAACTCACTCTGTTTTCCCGAGAGCAGATGGCCTGTGTCACGGGCCAGGTGAAAACCACACACTCCATTAGTCTGGGCATAATTTATTTTTTGCATAGCCAAAAACTAGAATCTGGAGATACAAAATCAAGAACCCAACAGTGCAGCATTTGTGACGGAAGAGCACAAAACCAAACCCGGTGGTCGGGGCGGCGGCCGTGCGGGGGCCCGGGCCGGGGGAACTCGGGGCGCACCGGGGCCACGCCCTCACCCCAGCTTTGTGCCGCCTGCCCGTCGGTGAGGCCCCCCCCCCTGCAAGGACGCCTGTGTGCGTGGCAGCCCCTCCGGGCGGCAGGGCCACACCCAGGGCCCCACAGAAGGGGGCCAGGAATCAAGCCCTTAGCTTTTCAGTTAAAAAACAGACCTTGAAAAATATTTACATGCTACAGCGGGGCCTGCTGGGTCAGAAACCCCCTGCCCCAGGCCCCTGCCCTTCCCAGCCCCCCTCTCCACCCCCAGCCCCCCTAGAAAAAAAAGTCAGGAAGGAAACAATTGAGCAAGAGCTGAAAGAGCCCCAAGGGGGGGGTGGCTGAGGGTGGGGGCCCCTGACAGCAGGGGCCTGATTGCGATGGGGGTGGGGCAGGGCCCACAAGGCAGGCCGACCTCCCACCTGGTACCCTGAATGTCACCGTGACCAGGTCATCCCTGGGCCACCAGGAGAGCCCAGGAAGTGCCCTGCTCCCACCCTTGTAGTTGACCGCAGGTGCTCAGGGCCTCAGAGGACAGGCCCGGGCGCCCTGCACGGTGGGGGGGTGTGGCAGACCCCGCACAGAGGGGACCCTGCAGGGTGGTGGCTCACAGGAGCCAGACCGCCTCGACCCAGGACAAACAGAGCAGAACGGTGCGCAGAAGCCCTCCGGAGGCCCACGGGGCCCTCTGGCAGGAGCTCCCCGCCTGGTCCCCACCTGCACCGAGAGCACCTTCCTCCCTCCCACGGGCCTCACTCCTGGGCCCGGCCCACGCTCACGCCCCCGGGGCTTTGGTGGGACCCTCACACGCAGCCTCCCAACAGAGCCCCCCCCGGGTGCCGGCCCTCCACCAAGGGCCGGGGCGTCCAGGGCTCACCCACGGCTGCCGGGACGCGTCCCCTCACCGCCTCCCCTGCCTCTCAGTCCCCTGCGATATGCTACATATGTACACCCTCCCAGGAGCGGGAGGTAGACGCCGGGCAGAAGGAGAGTGAAGGGGGAAAGGACGTGAAGGGGGGAGCCAGCTGCGCCCCTCAGTGAGCTGCCTGGCTGCGAGGAGAGCCCCGGGAGTCCTTTCTCAGCTCCACGGGGCTAGCGGTGCGCGCTCGCTCCGGGGCGGTGGCAGAGCGCTGATGGAGCACGCGGGGGCGTGGCGGGGGCGCTGCTCTCCCACTCCCGGGCGGGGGCACGGCTGGCCTCCCGCCGGCCTCCCGGCTGGCTGGCAGCGCCCCGGGAAGGCCTAGTGGGCGGGCTCCCCGTGCACCCTGAAGCGGTAGATGCAGGTGTACTCGGGGTGGCCCCAGTTGGTCAGGATCCGCAGCTCCACCACCTGGTACGCGGCCATCTGGGGGTCCTGGCGGAGGAGGAGGGGGTTAGTGTCCCAGAGCCCTGAGACCAGACAGCAGGCGGAGCCTGGACTGCAAAGCTCCTGTCCTCAGGCCTTGCAGGGGAGTGTCCAGCTGGTGGCCCGGGGGCCCCAGGGGCTTCAGAGGTCCTATAGGGGCCATGCACCTGGGCCACGTTAAAATGGCCTCGTGGCTGAGCACGGCGCTGGTCACCCCAACACAGCTCACAGGAGCGCTGGACTGTTCCTGTCGACCGGCAGAACTACCTTCACGGGGTTTGCTGCTCCGTGTTGATGTTGGAAAAGAATCCCTTTACTATGAGTTAAGCAGGATTTCTTCCTTAGAAATCAGGCCTCTGTCCTCTGTCCTCAAAAAGCCCCAGTTTTTGAGCCAGCCTCCCCTCCCCTGGCGCCCTCCGAGCAGCACTCCCCAGCTCCCCTCCTGTCCCTGCCCCCACCCACCCCCCTTCTGAAGGCGCGGCACCCTCACATCGGCTGAGAAATCCCAGCTACGCTCCTGGCTCCACTACCACCTCGGAGCTCCTGGCTCAGCCCGTGTGTCCAGGCCCCCTGTCTGCTCCACTGGACTGTCCCACAGGGGCCTCCGGCTGGGGGCCAGCCTGCCCGTCTCTGCGTTAGCCCCTCGGCTGCCCTCACCTGCGCCTCCCGCCCCCCTGCTCCCACCCGGACACTCCCAGTGCTGTCCCGCCACCTCTCCGTCCGCCCTCCGCACGCCCTCCTGTCAGTTCTGGCTCGCTGCCCTGCAACCGCCTCCCAGCCCACCGCCCTGTCTCCGGGCCGGTTTCCCCCTCACACCCACCATTCACACGCAGTCACAGGGACCTTACCCTAGCGAGCATCACACTGTCACTTCTCCGCCTAAAGCCTGGCAGTGCCCACCCCGCCCCCCAGCGCAGCCCTGAGGGCGGGAGTTCTGTGGCCTGGTCTCTGGGCCGGCCTCTCCAGGCCCTCTTCCTGCCGCTGGGCTTTTACCTCGCCCCCGCACTTCTCACTGGTGTGTTCCAAGTCCTCACCCTCTGGGGAGGTTGCAGGCAGCCTGCATCAGATTCATCTGGGCTCTTTGTTGGAATGCAGGTTCCTAGGTGCCAGTGGCCCCAAGGAACCCGCCTCCTGGGGTGGGGCCTGGGACCCTGCATTTCTAACAAGGGCCCGGAGGACAGGCCCACTCTGGGTGAGTGGCCATGCTGCCCTGTGTGAGGCCTGGCTGGGCCGTGTGCACCCCCCAGCACCTGGACAGCCGCCCCTGTTCCGTGCCTTGAGCTGCGGGAGCTCGGGGGCTGTGGGTCCCCGCTCTGCGCCCCGGCTGCTGCCTGGCCCAGGGTGACTGCTCAGAATGAGTCTGCTGAAAGGGTGGGAATGCGGGCCCGCCACCCCAGCGGGCACCTCGGGGTCCTGTACCTGAAAATAAAACGTCTGGATGGGCTCCCCATCCTGGTCGTAGGTGAACTGGCCCAGAAGCGTCCCCTCCTGCCGCAGGTCTTCGTCCAACCCCTGGAAGGACGAAGGGGGGACGCTGCCCTTAGACACGCACCCTGGCCAGCCGGGGGGGGGGTGGGGAACCTGCCCTCCTGGTCCCCACACCGGTCCCCTCCCACCCTGCTGGCCCGCAGGGGACCTGAGCCTGGACTCAGGGCTGCGAGGGCGTCCGTGGCAGAGCAGTTACTTAGCTCCTTGGGCCTCTGCTTCTTCCTCCACAGCCTGAGACAGCTGGAGTCTGAGGACCATTTCCCACCCTGGCGCCGCCTTTTCCAAATCTGTGTCCCTCCCCAGCCAAAGAGCGACCCCAATGTCACCCTCCGTAGGGACCCCCGGGGGCCACCTGCACAGGCGGGATGGATACTCACAAGGACTGCGAAGTCCTTGGGGGCACTGGAGATGGTGCTGTTGGGCGACAGGGACTTGGGCACGTGCTCTAAGGTGACGGCGGTGGGGCGGATGCGGGCCGAAAGGCGAACCACGGCAAAGCCCTGGGGCCCCTGGAAGGCCCAGCAGTTGCCCGGGTGCACGTCTGGCTGGAAGGGAAGGAAGCCGGGTCGGTGCAAGGCTGGTGGCAGAGCCCGCCGGAGTGCAGCCCTGGCAGACCTGGGAGGGGACAGTCACCCACCCACACAGGCGACTCTGCTGGGGGGGGGACCCTGCTGTCGCCCTCCCCGGGTGCCTACCTGGAGGATCACGCGGGGCGACTGGGAGTGGTACCACAGGGGGACGCCGAAGAGGCTGAGGAGGGCCGTCTTGGTCTCGTAGGTCTCGGAACATCGGGTGCTGATCACGCTGGCCCCTGACGCAGGGAAGAAGGGACATGCTGGGTGGCTGGGGCCTGGACGCAATCAGCAGGGGAGGGAGACAGGACAAAGGGCTCCGCTCCGTGGCACAGAGGTCCCCAGGCTTGAAGGGCGGAGGCAGCCCGAGGAGGGACCACTACTGCCCGGGGCCTCTCTGGGGACAGAGTGCAGGTGCCCCGGGCCCAGGCGGTGCCCCCAACCCAGACCTCAGAGCAGCTGTGAACAGCCTCGTCCCAGCCGAGGACGGTGCTCAGCACGTCCTGACACCCTGACACCTTGGAGCTGGCATTTGCCGCAGTCAGGAGTTCCCGGTGGCGTGACCTCCCATAAGCCCTGCTCGGCCAGCACCGCAGCCGCTCCAGCAGGGGCCAGATGTGGCTGCGGCCACTGGGGCGTGGTGCCAAAAAAAAAAAAAAAAAAAAGAGCGGCGTGCGCACCTCCTGATTCCAGCGCATAGTCCACCATCCCGATGCGGTCCTCACTGTAGCGCTTCAGGGCCTGGTTCACGATGCGGTGCACCTCCTAAAACAGGCACCCGGAGCCGCTGTGACGGGGGCACACCCACCCACCCTCGTGCCTCCCCTGCCAGGGGCCGGGAGCCCACAGACCCACTCCCTTCTGTGCTTGCTCCCCACGGGTGTGCCTCCGCCCTCCCACACCAGCCCCACAGCAAGCTCTGGAGCCTCCCGCATGCCACTCGGGCCCTGAAATGCACCGGGGAGCTGGCAGTGTGGGTCTGAGGCTCCCAGGGAGGAAAGCAGTGTGTGTGAGTGGGGTCCCGGGGCCGAGTTCCTCACCTCCTCCGTCACCCCGATCACGCCTTCCTTCTGCAGCCGCAGCCCCAGGCTGGCCACCGCCTCCCTCGCAGACTTGCCCTGCACCTCGGCCACGTGGGCGAGGACCTTGCTCTCCAGCTCCTGCAGCTGCGCCTGCACCTCATCTCGCTGGAGGAGCCCAGCGCGGCTCCCGCCGCCTCGGAGGAGGAACTGGCTGATCCAGGCGGGGAACTGAGACTCCACCTGGGGGCCGGAGAAAGGTCTCAGTCAGTCGGGGATGCTGGCAGCTTGGGTAGAGGGGTGGGGGAGGGGTGCGGGCCTGCTTGGAGGGAAGAGCTACGGACCACTCTGTTCTACATATGAAAATGGGAAGAACTTCCATCACAGGGAGCCAATATCTAGGTCAAGGCTAGGGCCCGGAGCTCATGAGATGGGCAGGAAGCTCTCTGCCCCGAGCAGACTCCAAGGACAGGGGGTCTCAGAGGGCGGGGTGTTCGGCTGGGGGTCTGCACAGTTCCCAGTTCCCACGCACATCGTCCCGCACGGCCTGGAGCTGCCCCGGCAGCAGGCCCACTTGGTCCGCCACCGAGTTCTGCTTCAGGGTCAGCGCCGCCAGCTCCTGCCGCAGGCCGGCCAGCTGGGCCTCCAGCCGCCCCAGCTCCTTCACGGAATGCTCGCGGAAGGACTCCTGGGTCATCCTGCTCCCAAAGAGAAAAGAGCAAGCCTTGGGTCTCTGCGGAGGGTCTCCGCGTTGGCTCCTGATGTGAGGAGGGCCCAGCACACGCAGGTGGACGCGAGGCCTGCTCTCAGAGACCCTGGCTGTGAGCACAGCTCCAGGGCTGGCCGGCCTGTCCCAGGGGTGGATATTTATTTATTTGTTTACTTATTTATTTTCAGACAGAGGGGAAGGGAGGGAGAAAGAAAGGGAGAGAAACATCCATCCGTTTGCCTCTGGCACGCCCTGCACTGGGGACCTGGCCAGCAATCCAGGCATGTGCCCTAACGGGGAATCGAACTGGTGACCTAGACTGGTGCTCGACCCTCCGAGCCACACCGGCCAGGGCACCAGGGAGCTGATTCTTATCCTGCTCCTTCTCTAAACTCAGATCCGCCACCTGCTCGGCCTCAGCCGCTCACACCCCCCACCAGCATGACGACTCGAGCTTGGGAAGGCAGTGGCTGGAGGCTGCACAGGAGGCTGTACGGAATCTGAGTTCTCCTCCAGTGCCCCGCCGCCGGCCTCCAGGCCCCTCAGGGACAGGATCTACACCTGGAGTCCTGAGCTGGGCTTCAGCCACCCTGCTCTCTGTCTAGAACACAGCCAGAGCTCTGCTCTGGGGGCTCCACTGCCGGTCCGCCTGGGGCGGGGCTGGCTGGGGAGGGGAGGGGCTGACTAGAGAGGGGCGGGGCTGACTGAGGAGGGGAGGGGCTGGCTGGGGAGGGGCGGGGCTGGCTGGGGAGGGGCGGGGCTGACCAGGGACAGGCAGGCCCAGCCAGACTGTAGGGCCCCTTACCTGTGCCACTCGGACTTCAGCTGCTGGAGCCGAGTCTCAGACTCCTGTTAGCGGGAACAAGGGAGAAATGCAGGTGAGGTCAGGCACAGAGAAGTCGGCCTCCCAGAGCAGCATCTGCTCCCTTTGGGGTCTTTGCCTGACCACACCCCTGCCCCAGGGTCTCCCAAAGGCTCCAGCGAATGCCAAACTGGCCTCCCGGCCAAGGTCCTCCGGAGAGCCTCACCCAGCATCTGGCGGACTGAGGCATCGGTAAGTTCACTCCTGCATTCAGCATGTTAGACCCAACACCACGGGCTGCAAGCGACCCTTCCCGCCCCCCAGCCTGCTCCCAGGGCATCCCTCGGAGCATTCCAGCCCAGGGCGCTCAGGTCAAACCGAAGTCTGGAGACTACACCCCCCGCCCCTGCCTCTATGGAGTCTAAGCAGGCCCTTCAGGAGGCCGCCGTGTCTCTCTCGGCCCAAGAACAGACGTCGAATTGGAGGCCGCTGCAGGCCACAGGTGCCCCAAGCCCGCCAACCTGGGAGGCCTGGACGATCTTCTTGAAGAGGTCCTCCGAGTCCTGTTGGTGTTCTGTCCTCAGGGTGGCTACTTCCTCCTGTCGGGAAGTGGGAGAGGCGGAGGGTTTCACCGAGCTGCGCGCAGGCGGCCACTCGCCGCCACAGGCGGGGTGGCCGGAACCCAAACCAGGCCTCCCTGGGGGCCCTTCTGCTGCGGTGCTTCTTGGAAACGTGCCCGCCTACCCGAGACCTACGCGGTGCCAGGCACTGCGCCAGGCACCCCGCGTTCTCGTGTGCTCGCAAGCTGGCGCGGGGGCGCGGGGGCTCGGGGGCAGGCAGCAGAGCGTCTGGTTTAATGAGGAGGAAACCGAGACTTAGTGAAGGTCATTGCCAAGCGGCAGAGCCGTGTCTTTCACAGCGGGGAGTGCAGGGTCTCGCCCCCTCCACCCCCACGCTCACGATGTCCCCTGCACACGACCCCCAGAGCTCTTGCCCAGAGGCCGCGGCTCCGCTCCCCCACCTGGATCCGGGCAGCGGTGTCCCGGCGGAAGTCCTCCTTCAGGGCCGCCTCTCGGCGGCTCACCAGCCCCTCCAGGAGCGCCAGGGTGTCCTCGTGGCTCAGGCCGCCGCCGCCGCCGCCGCCTGCCTCAGCCGTGGCCCCTTGCCGCAGCTCCAGGCGCTCCAGGCGCAGGGCCTCCTTCTGCCAGGCGGAGGAGAACTCGGCAGCGAGAGCTTCCAGGCGCCGCTCCAGCGAGTGCACGCGGGACAGGATGCGCTGCTCAGCCTGGCGGGGCGGGGCGGGCGGGAACATGCACAGGGGTGAGGGGCCGGGGAGGGGGAGGGGAGAGGGTCCCAGACGCGCCCAGACGCAAACACACGAGGGTCCGGGCTCTCGGGACAATCTCTCTGCCCTGCGGGTGGGCGAGTCATGCCGCAGGGAAATGTGGGACAGTGAGCCCAGGGTGCGGGGACACTCAGCGGGCCGGTGGGGGGGAGTCTAATCCCCAAAAAGGAGTGCGTGTGGGACAGGGGAGAAAGGACACAGTGCCCTCCCAGACGAGGGTCCCAATGGAGGGACAGCCCGAGAAGACGACGGGAAGAAACCGCAGGATGGCCCCGGGGGCTGGGCGACCTGTGAGCAGCACCCATCCCCCCCTCCGCTCTGGGGGTGCACATGCATGGGAGAGCGTGGGGCCGAGGGGTTCAGCTGCTGCCTTTCAGCAGCTTCCTCTTCTCCCGTCAGTAAACTACGGCCAGATGGCCAGATCGTTTGGAAAGGCTTTTTCTGTTTCCCCTTTAACTTGTGCCCCAAGGAGGAGACAGAAGACCAGTCCCTTGGGCCTGAGGGCGGCATGTGACAGCGCGCCGTGAATGCTGAGGACCTTGTGGGCTTCACAGCGGAGATCGTTGCCAAGAGAAAGCATAGACCAGCCTGTCAAGTACCAAAGGGCAAGAACACTGGCTACGGAGGTGGCTTCTGATTTTTAAAATTCCATTTTTTTGCACGTGACTCAAAAAGCAAACAAACAGTAAAACGTCGTGCTCCTAACCCCTGCCAGCCTCCACCCAGGGCCTCCCCCCCTCCTGCCTGAACCTGGCAACCATTTTTATTAGTGTCTTTGTGCAAATGCAATCTCAATCTCTCTCTCTCTCTCTCTCTCTCTCTCTCTCTCTCCCTCTCTCTCTCTCTCCCCTTTTTACAAAAAGGTGGTCCTGGAATTAAATTGTATTTAATATCCTTACTAATGATTGAAAAAGGACAAGGTATACGCCATTATCTTACAAAATGATAAGATCACGGTCAGGAAAGTAACATCCACCAAAATAAATGGTGAAAACTGTGGCCCCAAATTAACTTCAGCAAGATACAAACCAAGCCAAGTCACCGCAATAAACAGCTCGAAGTTTTCACCCTGGACCTCAGGACCGGCGTGCACACAGGCCCCGCCCTCCCTGGACTGCGGGTTCTGCGAGCACCGCCCAGGCCTGTGTCCTCTGCCCCTGGCAGCTTGCAACAGTGGCCGCCTGCTCGCCCTGCACGATGTGGCCTTGCAGGTGCTTCCCCTGCTCGTGTCCAGCCCGGCTCTGGGGTTTGCTGAACCAGCGGAATGCGGAGGAAGTGACAGGGAGCTGGTTTCAGACCGAGGCCTCCGAAGGCCCGGCCCGATTCTGCTCTCCTGGAGGCTTGCATGGCTGCCGTGGGAACAGGACCCGGCTAGCCTGCCGGACAACAGGAGCGCGGGTGGAGCGCAGCCAGCCCTGCCGACGCGCCAGCCGGCTGCTGCCCACACACGAGGGAGCCCAGCCAAGACCGGCCCAGCCTTGCTCAGGCTGGAGGACCCAGAGACTCACGAGCGAATCAAACGCTTGTACTTTCAAGGCACGGATCTTAGGGGCGGTTTATCTGTGCGGATGGATAGGCAACCGACCGGGATGTTACCCTATTCACAGAAGGTGCTCGGCAAACACAGGGCGGGGCACAAGGGGGTTCAGGACTGTGAGTACACAAAACACACAGTCTGCCCGTGTATTGCTGTTTATTAATTATTGTATTATTTTCCACGCGAACAACTGTAAACCTACTTTTGCCCCACCCTGTACTTGTGAAATTATATTGAAAGGAACCAAGCAAATGAGACCACTTGTCTGACTCCTCCTATCTTCTGTTCTCTGGCCTTGGAATGGCAGCTCACCTTGGGACGGTTCTGAGTCCTGTCTGTGCGAACTGCCTGCCTGCCTGCCTCCCCCCGCGCACACCCCAAGCGGCGGAGAGGGTGCCGGGGAGATGAGGCGGGGCCCCGGCCTGGCTGGCACCCGTGTCAGCTTTGCATGTCAGGTGTACGTGCAGGGAAACCAGCTGTGAACGGGCTGAGGGAGGAGCCCGGGAACTAAGATACTCACCTGGGAATGTGAGGATGAGTCTCTGGACGCCCACACCTCATGCTGCTGGCCACTGCCCCTCGCTGCCCACCAGGAGACCACAGCGGGGTGGAGCGTCTGCAGCCCATAGGGGTAGAAATACCAGGCACCTGTACACAGGGGAGGGGGCGGTTACCTAGGCCCGGGGCTGTGCGTGAGAAGGCGCGGACCGTGAGGACGGCAGCCTGACTGGTTCGTTCACGCGAGCTGAGCGGGGCTTCTGCCCACAGGCCACTAGGGGGCGGGTGCCTCCCACAGTTCTCTGGGGCAGCAGCGTCCACCACACAGCCCGGAGTGTTCGCATTCTCACGGCCCCTCAGGGGCCCGCATCTCAAACCGGGAGAAGATGGCTGCGCAGGCTTGGGACATCCAGGCTCGGGACGTCCGGGGCTGGAGCCCAGAGGCCCTGCTGGTGGATCTCAGCCCAGACTTGACACCAGAACTGCCCAGGGAGCTTTTAAAACACCCGGTGTCAGAAAACACACCACCAATGATACACAGACGAACAGGTGCCACAAAAAGACCATACACTTAATCTGAATTGCTAATGTTTGCAGAGAAGGGGAGGGAATCTTTTTCTCATTCACTCTTGCCAACGCTCAAGGACTCAAGGATGCCGGAGAAGGGGAGGGAAGGTCCTGATGGCCCAGCGGGAAGACTTGTGGAGCGGCTTAGGGAGGAGGGCTCTGGGGGCTGTGAGTGAACGGAGGGTGGAAGCAAAGACAGCATCGGCCCCAGTGAAAGGAATTACAATGTAACACCCCAGAGAGTTGTCTAAATGCAAGAGAAGGAAAGCCAGTGACGGAAGATGTGATGAGAAAAGAATGAAGTTGTCAAAATCAGTGTAATAAATGCTGGGAGGTGGCAGGGAGAGGCGGAAACTGGCCCCCCAAAAGCCCGCCCGCCCTCCACACAGAGTGAGTTCATTGGCCGAGGGGACCTCGTAGGTGGGATTTAAAAGCTCCCCAGGTGACTCTAATGGCAGCCATGATTGGGAATCACAGATGCAGAACCCACCTGCTGGAGAGGCTGCCTGTGGCTGCAGGACAGGGCACAGGGACACAGCCACACAGAGGTGCTTGCATCTTGCTCTAGGGCCCATCTGTTTGTGGCGTGTTCGCTTCTGAGCCGTGCACGCACGTGTGTGCGTGTGTGCGGGGGTGAGGGCACCGGAGAAGGCCACGTTGGCTGAGGAGTCTCCAGCCAGTAAGATGCTACACCTGCCACTCATCAGCCAGGAGGCTGGGTGCAGGTGCGACAGGAAGCACGTGACCGCCAGGCTTTGCGTCAGACCCTCTGGACATGACCTCACTGACCGCAGTCCCAGAGCAGGCCCCGCCGCCCACCCCCTGCCTTGGAGACTCTCGAGAGGCACCTGCTGTGACGCCAGCAGGAGGGCAGCCGGCCCCCTGGGGGAGGGCGGGGCCCACCTTCCACTGCGTTAACTTGCAGGAAAGTGCTTTCTGACTCACACGCTGTGCGGTCGTAAAGGGCGTTACCATGTTAAGGCTGATGCCCAGTCCCCAGTGGATGTGCACAAGCTGTTCTTGTGGCAGGAAACAGAGAGGAAACCAACACTTGGCAACATGTTCTACCTTGGTATTAGTAAAAATAATAATACCAGTTGAATAGATACTCAACCTATATAAGCAACTTTCTAACAAATAATAAAGCATGATCTTAAATTATAAATTGGTACAATCATTGAAATTGAGCCTGGGGGGGCGGGTCATGGAGGAAACTCACATGAAACTGTCCAGTGAGAAACTGACAGGAATGTGGGACTCAGTACACACACACACACACACACACACACACACACACACAATGATTTCAACTATGTAGCAAATCCGGAACTCCCATGGCAGAGATTGGGCCAATGCAGTGTTTCATGACCACAGGTATTTTAGTGTAAAAGGCGTACTCACTTCTCTCTATTACTTCATTGCTTGGATCTTAAAGCTAGCTAAAGATGGAGCTTGACCTTGTAACAATAATTCACCCGCCCAGACTACACTCTGAGTTGAATGGAGGGAAAATGATGCTAATAATAGTGGTGTCAGCGGCCCCGATTTTGACTCCTGTGCCAGGGCGTGTTCCAGCCTACGTGGCTCTAAGGCTCCTCCACGTGAGCTGGGCATCCAGTGCAGCCACCCACACTGAAGACAAGAAGAGCGGGGAGGAGCATTTCCCCTTTCACCCACGGGACACCCTGAGGACACGGCAGCACCGGTCGGCGGAGGACCCTTGAGAGCCCAACAGGAGCAGCCTGGGGCTCCAGCCTCCAGAGGTGCCCAGGCTCGGTCTGAGCCCCTCGTCCTGCCTCCTGCCTCCTGCCTGTTCTGGTAGGTGATTACCATCCCTCTAGTTTTTGGTTCTGCTCAGCACCACCTCCGCCCAACTCTGCCCGTCCCCACCGCCCCGGTCCTACCCATCTCCCGGGACAGCAGGTCAGCTCACCGTAGGTCAGGCCAGTCAGGAGCAGCAGCAGCAAGAGGAACCACAGGAATGTCTTCAGGGACGAGAGGCGCCTGGGTCATGGGAGGGAGGGGTGAGCAAGGGGGTCGAGGTGTCAGGGGGGGCCCCAGGGCCTCTTGGCTCCCCACCCTGGGGAGTCCCCTGAAATTTTTTTCCCTGAGTGACAAAGTAGGGCTGATGGGGAAACCCTGTGTGTCTCATCTTGCCAGGGCCAGACTGGACTCTTTAGAAGTCTTGAGTAATGGGGACAATTGTGACCCTATGAATTTAACTAATGTCACTAAAAATAAGTAGTGAAGCCCTGGCTGGTGTGGCTCAGTGGATTGATCACTGGCCTGCAAACCAAAGGGTCGCAGGTTCGATTCCTAGTCAGGGCACATGCCTGGGTTGCAGGCCAGGTCCCCAGTTGGGGGTGCATGAGAGGCAACCACACACTGATGTTTCTCTCCCTCTCTCCCTCCCTTCCCCTCTCTCTAAAAATAAATAAAATCTTTAAAAAAATGAGTAATAGAATCTGCCCTGGCTGGTGTAGCTCAGTGGATTGAGCATGGGCCTGTGAACCAGAGAGTCACGCTTGATTCCCAGTCTAGGGCTCATGCCTGGGTTGCAGGCTGGGTCTCCAGCAGGGGGAGAGGGAGAGGCAACCACACATTGATGTTTCTCTCCTCTCCTTCCCTTTCCCTCTAAAAATAAATAAATAAAATCTTTAAAAAAAATAATAGAATCTTCAAAGAAACTAAAATTTTCATATGTAGAGGTCCTCTAAACAAGCAAATACAGAAAAAAAAAATATGGAACTCCCTAAACAACATTTTCTTTTAGAAAAACATGAAAAATTTTTTTGGCGGGGAGGAGCATGAATCCGTCCTTGCCCCTCTTCTCAGCCCAGCTCCATGCCTGCTCCAACCAGGACTGCAGCCTGTGGGGCCCGTCCCCAGGTCCTGCCTCTGCTGGGTCAGGGGCTTGGGGCACAGACCCGCAGCATCCCCGGGCAGCTCCCGAACACAGGGCCGAGAGGGGAGTGGAGAGTTCTGGGGACCCCCAGTGCCGGGCTAGGGCCGAAGGCCTGACCGGTGGGCAGAGGCCACCTCGTCTGGAACTTTCTGGCTCATTGCCGCGGCAGGAGCCTTGCTCACCTGGTCAAAACGAAGACGTCCAGCAGGGAGGCAGCGGTCGTCAGGCGGTACCAGGAGGTGCCGACCCACCAGTAGAGGAGCCTGAAGAGCCGGCCTGAGAGAGGGGCCATCGGGTTCAAGTGCCGCCCTGAGCTGGTGGCGGCCTGCAGCCCTCCCTGCCCCTACCGATGCCGACCCGCGGGCACCTCTGTCCTGTCGCAGGGCTGCCGGGTTCCTCTACTCCGGCCCACCCGCTCAGCCAGCTGGCTCCCAGCGATTATTCCCGAAGGACCTTTCCCGGGTGGTCCCACGGTCTCTCTGTGGGTGCCAGATGCCCAGCTGCAGAGACGGGCGAGGAGGGGCTGGAGTAGGGGGGAGACGGTCGTGCACGGAACAGCCTGCACCCACCTGGAAAAGTGACCACCGTCCAGAGAAACGAGCCTGCCCGAGACACAGTGCTCCTCAGCCGTGAGCCCGAGCTCCGCTGGTCCGTCTCCAAGTACCCTGCAGGGACAGCGAGGACACCGGCTCAGTGTGTCCTTACTCGGAAGAGCTCTGGGACATGGGGACCGCCTGTCACTTGTCTTCTGTGGGCTGAGACCACGTGGCACCCTCCTGCACACTCCCAGAGAGTCACCCGGCCTGGCACCTAGCCGGTCAGGGACTGTCTGCCAAAGGAACTTTCCAGCGGCTTCTGACACCGTGTCTCTCCCGAGCTCCCCGCCTGCCCCCCGGCCCCGAGAGGGCACTCCCTCAACCACTGTGCAGAACCAGAACGAGGCGGCGGGGGGGCGGGGGTGTGGGGACGGCCTCTGCTGCGTGAGGCCCGGGTTCGAATGCCTGCTGCAAGTGAACCAGACAGCGGAGCTGACCGTAGGCCAGGATGGCTGACGTGTTGGAGACACCCCAGGCTGGGCTTCGGGCGCTATGGTGGCACAGCAGGGACACCTGGACCATCTGCGGGGGCGCCTGCCAGACCCCGTTCTGTCTCAGGCCGTCAGGGCTGCCGCCCCCAGCCTTCCCCTCCCCTCCCCGCCCTCCCCGGGGGTCCTGGAACCCGCTGCTGCAGCAGCATCGCCTACCTGCATAGTCGTCCTCAGAGGAGTAGCCCGAGGAGGACCCGAGGAAGTCCTCGGAGAGCTTGGTCTCCGCCAGCCCGTTGATCTTGCTGCTCTCCGTGTCCCCGGTGCCTCTCCTCCTCCGCACCTGCAGGTCCTTGCCTGAGGAGGGGAGGACGCGGTGTTCTCCTGGGCACAGAGATGCCGGGGAGGGTATTCCTGGGGGTCTTGTGGGGCCGCCCTGATGGACAGATGGAGTCTGCCCTTGGCCTCGCTCGGCCCAGCTCTCTGGGCCCCGGGGAGGGTGAGCTGGGCCCCGCCCCTCAATCTCCTGGGCTTGGAGCAGCTACCTGGTACTTCCTCCTCTGAAGGGGGCTGCAGGTTCAGGCACCTGGCTGCTCTTCCACAGGTTTCTGAAGCGGGGAGCCCCTCCTCTGGCCCAGCAAGGTTAGGGGCCTGGGGGGAGGCCCCTGGCATTTGGGCCCGTACATTTCCAGAGGAAGCAAAGGCCCCAGGAGAAAGGCTGCAGACACTTACTCCAATAGGGGTCTCCGAGCAGCTGGTCACCCAGGACGGAGCTCCGGGCGAGAGAGGCGGCCCGGGGGCTGCCAAAGTAGGACTCGCGGACCACGGACTCGCTGTAGTAGGAGGTGTGAGCGTCGGAGGAGGGGCCCAGCTGTGGCGCGGGGGACAGACGCTTGGTGTTGCTGGATTTCCTCTTCAGGGTCCTGCGGGCATCGGCCGGGAGGGGAGAAGGGGAACAGGCAGGTAAGCCCGGCCAGGACTAGGAAGCCAGCGGCAGGGCCCTCCTGCAGTGAGTGGGCTGGCCTTGTTGCTAGGCAACCAACAGCTTCCCAACTACTGATTGGCTGCCTGCAGAGCACAGGTAGCGCCTCCGCTCCCATTAATTATCTCCAAATCTCGCCAGCAGTTAGGGCAGATCGTCAAGGTGATAGAGTCAAGATTCAAATCCGGGTCTTTAACGGCAAAGCCAACTTTTTTCCCCTCGTGCTCCTTAATGGATCGGTAATTCCCACAACCCACTGGAAACTCGGACGAACCCGGCCCGGCCTCCAGGAACCTCAGGGGCTGCCATGGGGGCCCACGTCTGCAAGGGGGCACAGTGAGGTGGGGGCCTATCTTGCTCATTGCCTGGTGCCCCTGGGCCCCTCCCCTCCCAGCTGTTTGGCTGGCCCTGCCAGGGCCCGCACGTGGTGAGGCACACGCGTGTGGGTCCGGGGTGATGGCCAGCCGGGCACGCCCATCCACAGCAGACGGGGGTTCTCCTGAACCCAGCTTGCAGTGTCAGGGTTTCCGGCCCCGCTGATTCTTGAAGCTGCCTCTCCCCACTTCCTGTTCTCTGAACACAAGGGCAGCGGCCTGGCTCCCGGGAGGGCAGAAGCGGCACCGGTCCTGGCCTCCCTGGGGGCGTGGGGGTCCCCTCGGCCGCACATGGGCACCTGATCTGTCCCCATAAAGATCACGAGAGGAAGAGCCCGTGCAAGCCCTCTGCTGGGAGCCTCGGCGCTGTCCCCGGGGGTGGCGGCGGCCCCTTACCTGAAAGGACTGTCTTTAAACAGGGTGCTCTGGCTCCCCGCCACGGAGCTGCCGCCACTACTGCTGCTGCCGCCGTCATCATCACCCTGGGAGTAGCGCGTGAGGCGCTGGCTTCGACGAGACATGCTGAGGTGCGGTGGGGACCCTTCCCCTGAAGAGTCCTGGGAGAGAGAGGAGGACGGGTGAGGCTCCGCCTTGTTGGTAGCTCCTCCCTGGGGGCGGAGACACAGAGACACTTTCTCCCAATGAACAGACCACCTGCTGTGCATTCAATCAAAGCAGCCCCAGCCCTGGCTCCGCGGATTGAGCGCCAGGTGTGTGAACCAGAAGGTCGCTGGTTTGATTCCCAGTCAGGGCGCATGCCTGGGTTGCAGGCCAGGTCTCCACTTGGGGACGTGTGAGAGGCAACCTATGGATGTTCCTCTCATCCATCGATGGTTCTCTCTCTCTCTCTTTCTCCCTTCCTTCCCTCCCCTCTCTCTAAACATAAATAAATAAGCTCTTAAATAAAAAACAGCCTGAGATGTGGGTGCCAGCATCACCCACCCTGCTGCAGGCCACCGTGTCCTGGGCTCACTCAGTGCCCAGATAGCCTCTTCCCACAAGGTTCTCAGGCTTTCAAACTGACACTGAGCTCCGTGAGAGCCAGAACTGTCAGCCAGAACTGTCCCTTTGCAACCTTTGGCGTGTGGCACACACCAGGCACATGAGAGATGCTAAGTGAATCTCAGTCATTTCCCTGTAGCTCATTGGCTCATGGACCAGGGCCCCCATCCAATGGTGGCACCAGAACTCACACTGTGACACTGGAACACCCGTCCCTGGCACAGGCCCGCACACTACTCTAACAGCGGTCGGTCGTGTGCTGGGTCCCCTGGGCTGGTGACTGTGCAGCAGCGTCAGGGTAGATGTGACGGTGGTGATAAAGCCCTTTGTAAACATGCCCTAGGTACCTGGCTCCTTACACACCCACTTCTGACCCTATGAGCCAGGAAGATGTCATTAGTCCCACTGCACAAGGGAGGAGTCTGGGACACTGAGGTGAGTGGTATCCCAGCCACCCAGCCTGTGAGTGGCAGAGCCAGGGTTCAAGCTCACATCTGACATGTGCCGGGCTCTGGGTCTGTCCATCCCGCCATAAAGTTTTCGAGCTCTTTCAGGGGTGTGCTGTGGCCCCGACTGGAGTCCCTGATAGCCTCAACTATGTTCAGAACAGGCTGTAGACAGAACTGTTACACAACAAACATTTGTTAACAAACCAGCCAAGCAGGGCGGTGGAGCGGCAGTGTGGGGTTACGGGGGAGGAAATCAAGGCCCTGCAATTGATAACTAGGGCTCAAAGGCGGCCTGGGTGAGTGACCTGGCCAAAGGAGTTTGCCCCCCGCCCCCCGTGGAGGATCACTTTGCTCTAGAAACCCAAATTCAAAATCTCGGATTACCAGTACAAGGGGCACAAACGCGCCCCCTCTGCCAGCCCGTGCTACAAAGTCATTGTTACCTAGGCCCACTCCAGAGGTCCTCGTTGATGCTTCAATTACTAGTGTTCTGGGCTGTGTGGTGGGCATAGACACCAACACTTCCCAGCTCAGACGACGGGAACCAGAAGGTCCGGTTAGTCCAGCTGGAGGATTCTAGAAAGTCCTCTTCTGCAAACAAGCAGCCTCATGTCTTGGTCTCACTGGCATCCTCTCAGGTGGGATGTTCACCTGACACCCTTCCCGGGTTCTAGCCCCTGCTGGTAAAGGGCTGAGGGACCAGTGGTAGCCAAAGCAGGAAGCTGGCCTGGGTGCTTTTCTCTGTTCCACTCCTTATAAGGCCATTCCACCCCCACGCCTGCCCTCCCCACCTGAAAGCTGGCTCCTCCTCTTAACCCCTGCCCTGCAGACCTGGAGGCCTTCACTCCGCGGAGAAACTAAGCGGGGTGTTTACATGACACAGAACGCTGGGGCTGGCAAGAATATAAATACTCATGTGTGTGTGGGGGGGGTGGTGCTAAAAACTGTCAGCGCCCCCACCCTCCTCGGGGTGCTCTCAGTCTTTCCTGGGGCACGCTGGCATCACAGAACAGTTTGCAACTGAGTCTGGGTTTCACAAGACGAAAAAGGTCAAGGCTGCATTCTCCAAAACAAACAGGAGACGGGCCTCTAGACGCTCGGATAGTTTGCATATGAGAACAGACAACACCCCTCCGACGCACGTGATCAGCCGAGAAACCCTCCAACTAAAACAGCACCCCGGCCCTTCGGGGCTGAACCACATCCTTTTCTCCACTTCGCCTTCCTCCACCCCTCCCGGACTTGTCTGACAGTGTCCCTCCGGTGCTCAGACTTCGCGGAGGTCTCGGGCACCTTCCAGGGGCCGGTGTCCCGCCGCATCCCCTCCTGGGGCCTGTGACACGCTCCAGGTGCCGGAACCCCCTTCATTCCCTACCCGCTGAACCCGCAGAGGTTTTTATCAGCCGCGAGCGAGCGGGAGCCTTCCCCGCTCCTCTGCTCTAAGTCACTCTCCCGCCCCCTATTTGTTTGGTTTCTTTTTAGAACTGAACGAGACGGGCCTCCCTCCCGTTCCCAGAGTTCTGACAGGCAGAGGAGAAAAGAGCCCGGAAACCGCCTGACTCGCACGAAAACACGGGCACTGCCCCGGGCCGGTTTGGGGCAGCCGTGTCTTCACTTTCCTCCTCCAGGGGAGGTTCTGCCCAGGGAAGTCCCGCCTGGAGACATCCGCCCTCCGGGGGGGGACCAGTAGGGTGGCCGGCTCTGGGGGCGGGGACCCGGCAGAGATGAGTCAGGGCGGATGGCCTTGGCACGGCGCTGGCTCTTCCCGACCGGCCCAGGGGCGTGCGCCGGGCGGGGCTGGAGCCCGGCCCAGCTTGGCCCCGAGAAGAACCAGGCCTGGGCAGCTCGGCCCTGGCCGGAGCGGCCCGGTGATGACCCCGGGGTCAGGCCGGGCCCCGCGCTGGCGGGGAGGCGGGCGAGGCCGTCCCGCCACCTTTGCCACGCGCGTCGCTCCCCAGAGGCCCGTGGCCAGCTATTACCTGCTGTCGCTGCTTCTTCGCGCGAGTCTGGGGCGTCCGAGGCCCGCCGTGCCACCCTGACGCGCCCCCTTCTCCGGTCGGAGTCCCGCGAACGGCGCTCGGCGCGGGGGCCCGCGGCGCCCGGGGAGACACAGCCCGGGACCAGGCCGGCGGGCAGCAGCTGCGAGCGGCGGACAATGCGGCCCGCGCAGAACCGCGCTGCGCGAGTGGGGCCGGGCGGCGCGCGCGTGGCCGAGTGTGTATGTGTGCGCCTGTCAGTCAACCCTGACAGGACGCAGCCCATTGGCCACGCCCCGCCCTCTTTACCGCCCACAGCCGCCGCCCATTGGGCGGTTTGAACACAAAGGCCCCGGTTCGCCCCGCCTGCCGCGTGGGCCCCGCGGGCTGGGCGCGCCCAGTTAGGAGTTCGCGCGTGGGAGGCGCGGGCGAGAGGGCGACTACTGGGTGATGAGAACCCAGCTGGAGCCAGCAGGCGGGGCCTCGGCCGGGCCTCACCGCGCGCTTGACTCCCCAGTCCAGTGTTTCACAACACCTGAGGGCTCCCCCGTGCGCTGCACACCACCGGTGGCCTCCGGGCCACAGCGTCCCAGCGCTCCGCAAGCCGAATCTACAAGGCCGGGGTGCCAGGACCTTACACTCATTGGGTCTTTGGGGGCACAGTCTCCCCAAGAATGGCCCGAGGAGGTGGGGAGTAGGGGAGGCAGAAGACCCCGGGCCTAGGGTCCACGGGGACGTGTTTGTGCATCTATAATGGTGCGTGTATAATTGTTCTCTTAGCCAGGTCTTTTTTACACCCACTTTACAGAGAAGGAAA
Organism: Phyllostomus discolor; assembly: GCF_004126475.2. Classification (NCBI taxonomy): domain Eukaryota; kingdom Metazoa; phylum Chordata; class Mammalia; order Chiroptera; family Phyllostomidae; genus Phyllostomus; species Phyllostomus discolor. The sequence continues at coordinate 210,430,758 of NC_040904.2, forward strand.
CAGGTTTTAAGTGATTTGCTTCAAGTCACACAGCCAGAAAGAGGCAAAATTGAGATTAGAAGTTTCTCTTCACATCCAATCCCGCATTTTCCATTTTAGGGTCCAGACATGGTGCAGGCTCTGCCACTTCCCAGGCTGGCCCCCAGGGCCCCCAAGTTTCACTGTAGAAGCTTTTCTCAGTTTTTTAAAAAGATTTTATTTATTTATTTTTAGAGGGGAGATAGAAAGAAACATCAATATGCAGTTGCTGGGGGTTATGGCCTGCAACCCAGGTATGTACCCTGGCTGGGAATCGAACCTGTGACACTTTGGTTCGCAGCCTGCGCTCAATCCACTGAGCTACGCCAGCCAGGGCTTCTTTTCTCAGTTTTAAGGAAGGAGCTGGCCACAACTGGTGCTGGGAAGGCGTGGAGCGCACGACCAACGAAATGGCGTTGGTCCAGTCGTGGGAAGGCAGCCTCTCTGTTTCTCTGCCTCACGCAGACACGCGTGTGGAAAGAGCATTGACAGACGGCCCATGAGCAAAGTGCCGCCTGACTCCAGGGACCCTGGGCCCTGGCTCCCTCCCGGCACAGCCTGGGAGGAGTCGCTGTCTGTGCAAGCTCTTCTAGGGGAAGATGAAACAGCCCGTCGTTACTTCACTTTTCAAGTGCCAAGAGGAAGAGGCAAGAAATGACAAAATCACTGAGACAGGACAGGAAGTGGTGGTGGTGGCGGTGGCGGTGGCTGTGGTGGTGGGTCCGGGAGGGCACTGAGGAAATTTGAAGCCCTTGTGTTAAGTTGACTCCAGACAAAAAACCACCCTCCCTCCTTGGGCCTCCACCGCCCCACCTGGAGAGCAGGAGCTTCGGCCGCACGTACAGCATCTTCAGGACCGTGGTGCTGGTTGGGTGCTGCCTCCGGGGTTAGACGGAGAGCTCCCTGAGGCCAAGGGGAGAACTCAGATCAGATTCAGGGTCTGCGTCCAGGTAGGGCGGGGCTCTCTCCCGACACCTTCTCCCCACCGCGATGCTGAACTCCCCAGTCCAGTCCTAGCCGGTTTTAGTGGAGCCCCCAGATCCCTCCCTCTCCACCGCAGAGCGTGCGTCCCGCCTCTGCCTGGCTGCTCCCTCCCAGGGGCACCTCCCTCCCAGGATGTGCTGGTTTGGGAAGCAGGAGGTGGTGTGCCTTCCACCGGTCTCAGGCAGAGGCAGGCCCTTCTTACACTGTGTCGCCTCCATGGGCCTGTGGGAGGCGAAGAACGGGCCCTAGAGATACTAGGTGCTAACCCCTGGACCCTGGGAATGGAGTGTACGTGGCAAGGCTTTGCAGAGTCACCTAAATGAAGGATTGCGAGATGCGGAGATTATCCTGGTTTGTCACGGTGGGCTCTCCATGTGATCCACGCGTCGTCTCAAGAGAGAGGCAGAGAAGAGGACAATGTGACCACAGAGGTGGAGACCGCAGCGTTATGTGGCCACAAGGCGAGGGACGCTGGCAGCCTCCAGAAGTGGGAAGAGACAAACCTGAGCCTGGGGAGGAGCGCAGCCCTGCTGACAGCTGGCTTTCTGTCCAGGGGTTTTGATGTTGGACTTCTGGTCTACTGAACTGCGAGAATAAATTTCTGTCGCTGCGAGTCAGCACATGTGTGGTAATTTGGTACAGCAGCCTAGGAAAGTGACAAGGACCCGGGGAAATTCTCGGTTTGGGCTCCCACGATACACCAGGCCCCTCCCTCACGGACCCGTGCACCAGACTTGAGTGATCTCTCTCTCTTTCTCTCTCTCTCACACACACACACACCCCTGTCTCCCCAGCCCTTCTGCCCCCGCCCCTCTGCCATCTGCTCGCGCAGTGTCTCTGCCCTGCCAGGCTTTCCTCTCTCGGTCCAGCCCCTGTTTGTTTGGCTGGTCCTCCCCCAGCCCTGCTCTCCTCCTCTGCACTGCCCTGTCCTTGCTCCCTCTTCCCACACTGCCATGGCATGGACAGTGGCAGGTGGGAACGGGGTCTGGATGGCCGACAGTGCAGCCACTGCGGCGGGGCCACCTTGTACTCTCGTCATCGCTGGGCACTTTGCCCTGGTGGCCCCTTTCTTCATTTGAAACAAATTGTGTTTTACGACTACATCAGTAGATGATTGTATTCTAGGTTCAACTTATTAGTAAATATTCATTGTTATGATATTTAATTTTTCCTTTGGATTTTAAGAGAACTGCAAATACAAGCCCTGGCTGGTGTAGCTCAGTGGATTGAGTGTGGGCTGTGAACCAAAGTGTCGCAGGTTCAATTCCCAGCCAGGGTACATGCCTAGGTTGCAGGCCATAACCCCCAGCAACAACACATTGATGTTTCTCTCTCTCTCTCTCTACCTATCTCCCTTTCTTCCCTCTCTAAAAATAAATAAATAAATCTTAAAAAAATAAAAAAATAAAAATGGTGTTAGTTATAAAAAGAAGAGAGAGAGAGAAAACTGCAAATACAAACACTTCCGAGGGCGCCTGAAGCATCCTGGGCCAACGAGGACTCCAGTCTACAGTGTCTGTGGCGTTATGGCTGAGACGAGACAAATTCACATGGACTGCCGAGTCCTGTGGAGGAAAAGGGACAGCATGGCCACTCTCTCAAGAGGAGAGTGCCTGGACCCTTGCCTTGTCAAGATTTTATTGACTTTAATTTGCGTAAGAATACAGGGCGTATATGGAAAGCTCATCAATCATTGTCAGGAAGTAATGATCAAGTGGATAACATTCAAAGAACTCGGAGGGCCTATTTTGATTCAGGGTCAAATAGCTGAAGGGCCATAGAACTTTGGGGAAACAAACTAATTTTAGACTTGGACCCTTATCATTTAAATGGACTGTATTAGCGAAGCAGGTTTCACGGGATCTTACGCATTCTTTCTTAGCCCTGATCGCCCTGGAGAACCTGCCCTTTCCCGCACAGGGCCGCACCCACCTCCAGCATTGTTTCAGGCTTAGGTCGAGCAGGGGAAGTGAGGCAGCCCAGAGACTAGGAGACTTCTCCCAGACAGAATGAGGACTCAGGCTCTGTCAAAACCGAGGGGTGAGGGTCCATCATCCCCCTTCTCCATAGCCCCCCAAGTCCTTCCTTGGGGGCCCCCTCATGACCATGCCTGTCTTAGGTCATCATCCCTTGATGAATCTTACCCGTCATTGGCTAACCGGTCACGCAATGGGGGCCAGGCAGGGTGAAGTAAAGTGGGCAGAGGTGGTGCTCCTGCCAGGGGGATAAGCTTTGCCTCCTTAGTGGCTTAGGGTCCCAAGGTCACCACTCCCTCAGCCTTAGCCCTGGGGGTTACAGCTTCTGAAACCAGGCAGGGTGGTTCCCAACACTGGGCCCTGAGTGCCACTCGGGCATGCAGTGAGGGGAACCAACCCGGGCGCTCCTGGGCCACAGAACACCCCTGCTCTCCTTTGGAGAGGCAGCGGCTGTGTGAAGTCCCGGGTCAGTACGGGCTGCGGTGACCAGCGAGGGTGATGGGCATCTGTAGTCCAGGTTCCAGGCCAGGGGCACCACCCACCGGCTCCGTGACCCTGGGGCAGCCACATCGCCTCCGAGCTGTATTCCTCATTCGCTCAGTGTGAATGATAACACCAGTCCTGACTGTCATCTGAACGGCTGTGCGACCTTGGACCGGCCAGCGAGGCTCTCTGGCCTCTGTTTCCTCATGTGTGCGGGCCCGTGAGAGGAGCCGCTCCAATACAAAGGGCTTTGCCACCGGCGGTCCTGGCCAGGGGCAGGGAGGGTCTGTCCTGGACTCAGTGGTCAAGTGTCCTCCATGCGCGTGCAGAGACCAGGGCTTCCCCGTCATAGCCCCACGTGGTGGCGGAGTGATCTGCGCATGCGCCTGCCTCCCCCAAGGGCCTGGGACCTGTTTGCCAGGGGCCAGCGGAAGGAGATAGCGCCATAGGCCTTTGTCAAAGGACCGCATGAGAGAGAGTCCTGGCCACCTCCCTGCAGCCCAGGCGACCGGCTCCAGTTCCTCCCAGCTGAGGACACCCGTCGGCAGTCAGGGCGTCGGCGTCTGTCATTAAACCATCCCAGGCAGAGCATCCCTGGTGGGGGCGGGGGCGGCGCCTTGACTGCCAAGCGCCCGCGCTGCGGGAACTCGTCTGACAGCTGTGCAGAGGCGGTGATCTCAGACGACCTGGTGCCCCGGCCCCGGGGCAGCTGCCCTGCCCCCTGGGGAGCTGAGGTGCACTCCCCACTCCGCGCCGCCGGCCTGGCGACGCTCTGTATTCAGAGAGCTCAAACAGGGCGGCCTGTTTTATGGAAGGAGCAGTCCAGGATGAAGGGGGAAGGCACCGGGTCCAGGTCACTAAGCGGGCCAGCCAGGCGTCAGGGACGGGCCCTGGACGCTCCCAGTCGGGCTCTCATGGGTGACTGGGCCTCAGCCATCCCTGTCCCCCCAGCCCCCCACACACCTGTCACAGTGCCCAGCTCCTAACAGACGTGCACCGGCAAACCACTTCAGTGTGCTCCCCAGTCTTCAAACACCCCCCCTGCACTCCCCAGCACGGCAGCCGCAGGCCCCCGGGGGACATGACCCTCACCCCGCCCGGGCCGTGCCCACTCCCACACCCGGCTGGCCTGCCCTTTCCCGTGTCTGGGCCTGACGAACTTCTCCTCACCTGTCAAGGACGGGCTCAGAGTTCCCAGCCCCTAAGTATCCAAGGAAGAAGGCACGGCTCCCGTCTCCTGCCCCCACGTTCCGAGCGCCCCTCTACCCACGCAGGTCTGACGCTGTGCTCTGGGGGAGCGGCGCTGGTCACCCGCAGCCCCAGGGGTCTCGAGGGTCAGAGGGGCGAGTGCCTGGCACTCAGTTCGTGAAGGTGACGTTATCACTGACTGTCCCCCTGCCTCCTGCCCTGGGGCACAGTGCCCGGCTACCTGGAGGAATGGCCAGCGTGGCTGTGCTGTCGAGGAAGGTCGGGGTGGCCCTGAGGCCTCTGAGGGCGCTGGCCCACGCGTGGGTCAGGCCTGGAGGGCTGCATCGAGGGACTGGCCTGACATCCGTGTGAGCTCGTCCCTGCTGGAAACGGACTCTCAGCCTCTGGGCGCTCCCACCAGCTGCTCCCCAGCCCGTGGGGATGCGGTGAGGCCAGTGGTCCAGGGCGAAGCCTTGCCAGTCCCTGCTGGTGGGCAGCGGGGGCAAGCCGTCTGGCCTTTCTCAGCCTCGATGTTCTCATCTGGAAAATGGGGTGACAGTGGCGTGTCCACGAAGTCGACACATCGATGTCACAGAAGCCTGGCCCAGTACCTGGCCCATGGCAAGCGCTCAACGTCAACTACTTTTTAATTTCTAAGCATTTATGTGTTTATCCGGTGCCGCTGAGAGCGGCTCTGACAGCAAGGCGAGCTCCGCTGGAGAAGGTGGCCGAGTGGGCATATTGCTGTCACCACACACGGAGCCCCGGGGGGGACACTGGCCTCTAAGGGTCCCTCGTGGACTGTATGGCTTTCATGGGCCTCTTCCTCCATACAAATAATAAATTATCTATTTTGGGACTCTGCTGGTATACAGACAAATGTATAATATAGGCTAGATTATACTCATCCCCTCCCCCCTTCTTACAGAAAAAATACAACATTTCCATGGGCCCTAGAAGTGTCGTGGGCCCCGGCACTGTGCCAGGCCAGGACTCCTGACCCAGATTTGGGGAGTCAGGGAAGCTGCTGGAGACAGTGGCCTGAGGCAGGAGGAGGAGCCAGGGGTCAGGGGGTGAGAGGGCACTGTGGGGACAGTGCTCAGCTAGTGGGGACACTGCAGGTCCACCAGGCCCACAGCACAGGGATGGTCCCTGTCCCATCCCGGCCCTGTCACTGCGTCCTCCACTCGTGCCCCCAGCACAGCCATAGTGCGTCTCCAAGCCACGCACAGCCTCGGTCACTCGCTGAGCTCCCACCCCCAGGACCCCGCAGAGCCCTCTGTCTCCGAACCAGTCTTAGCTCGCCCACTGGCGCTGTCAGGACAGTGGCTGCCGCCCCTCCCTGCAACACCAGGTGGCTGTGGAGACAGACGGGGTGGTGCGGTGGCCACTGTCCAGGGCCTGGGGAGAGGACCCCCGTGCGGCCCCACAGAGGCAGCTGGTGCCCGCAGCAGCGTTGTTGCTGGCGTGGCCGGCAGGCCTCTCCTGCGCCAGGACCAGCCTCGGCGGCCCGGTCCTCACTCAGCACGCTGCTATCCATGCTGCAGCCTGGGGGGGGCGGTGCAGAGAACACTCCCTCACGGGTCCCTCGGCGTGCTCCCCAGAGCAGGCTCAGGAGTGGTGGGCCCTCGGCCACGGCTGAGGGCAGTTCGGTCCGGGGACCCAGTTCATTCAGTCCTCCTTCTGGGCCCAACACCGCCCCACCCCCCGCCCTGTTTCCTGGGGGTCTGTACGTCCTGCCAGCCCAAACCCTTCAGGTGCGGGGGACTCTGGGTGGCCGGCTCCGGTGGCACACGCCTGGTGTGGGGCTTCAGAGGCTAAACGCGCCCGTCTGCTCGGCTTAGTCCCACTGGCCAGCGAGCTCGCCTACCAGCACCTCCGGGGCCTCCGGTCCACGCGCCTGGGCGCCGTATCCAGCATGGCCCGCAGCCTCCGGCCCAGGGCCTCCTGGAGCCCAGAGACTCCCACGTGCTGTTGCTCGGGCCGCGGGGCTGGTGGTCAGGGGCTGTGGGCTTGAGCAGGTTCACTGCTTGATGCCGAAGGGTGGAAGGGCGGGGTCCGGTCGGCCAGGGCTGCCCTGGGGCTGGCCTTCATCCCTCTGCTCCAAGAGAGGGCTCGCTCTTGTACCTGGGGCATGTGCGTGCGTGTGTGCATGCCTGTGTGTGCACAGAGCAGACGGCACGCTTGGGCCACTCCCCTTGGGAGTGACTGACCTTGGGCAAGCCTCAGCAGGCTTGTCCAGCCACAACAAGGGGGAATGTCCTGCCTTTAGGGTGCCCCGGAAAGCCCACCCTGGACTCAGCCCTCTGAGCTGGCACTGGCTGCCCACCGCCCCCCGCCCCGTCTTTGTTCCAGACTCCCTCTACCTCCCAGAACTGGTCCAGCCCCCAGGACCCACCCTGCCCCCACACCCAGTCCCCAGTCCCGTGCCTGCTGCTCAGGGACAGCTCCCCGGTGTGTGCATGTGTGTGTGTGTGTGTGTGTGTGTGTGTGAGGCCTGCTCCAACTGTCCCTCCGCTGTCTCCTGCTGGCCGGCTGCCCAGGCTCTCGCCACACAGGCTCCAAGTGTCCTGCAGGTCACCCTCCCTTCTCCTTCTCCTTCTCTGTCGGGAGTGGTCCAAACCCTTCCGTTTGTTTCTCCCCCACATCCCTGTCCTGCCCTCCACCTCTGTTACCCTGGCCTCCTCCCAGGGTTGACCCTCAACAGTTTCACTCTTGGGGTCAAGGTGGCTGGTTATTCCTAATATAGGCCATTTCTCAGCCTTCCTCTTCCGGCCCCTCCGCCGCCCACGCCTCCCACCCCGACCCTTCAGAGCCAGGCGCCGGCCTCCGGCGCACACCCCTCCCCTCCCGTGATCGTCAGCCTGCCTCCTGCCTCTCTCCCCACGATCAAACGCCCCTTTGGTCTCTTTCCCCCCCACCCCGCCCCGTCCGTGCGCCCCCCTGGAGCCTCTCGTGCTGTGGCCCCGCCAGCAAGCCCTTGTTCCGGAACTGGCTCGGGGTGGTTTCTGGGAGCGGGTGTGGGAGGGCTCGGGCACTGATCTGCTGCGGGGATTGCCAGGCCCCGGGGGTCTGCCCTGGGCCAGGTCCTCAGCACCCGGGCCTCCGCCCTCAAGGCAGCCCTGTGAGGTGGGGACTCCCGAGCAGGCCGAGCTGCAGGAAGGGACGGGGCTCAGAGTGTGAAGTGGGGGCACTGGGCCAGGCTGGACCATGAGGGTGGGCACCGGCCTGCTCCGGTACCCACACAGGCAGAGCACACAGTAGGGGCTCAATACATGTTTGCCAGTGAAGAGCAGGAGGAGGTCAGGTCCGACAGGCTCAAAGCCACCACACCTTGTCCCACTTGGAGGGTACCTGAAGGTACCTGGAAAGGTGACCTGTGGCCTGCCGGGCCTCAGAGAAGAGCAAGGTGCAGGCAGAGCCTGTCCAGACTCCCAGTGCCCTCTCGCTGGCCTTGGCGGAAGCAGTGGTGGCGAGTCATGTTATGCCCATGTGTGGCCACAAGAGGTCGCCCCCCACCACCAACCAGCCGCAAGCAGACCAGCCTCCCCGAGCACTCCCAGTGATGGTAGAGGAAGGGTCCGTCGCAGGGTGGGCCGCTGGAGGGTGTATTGAACCAGGAAGGGGGCCCTTGGGTCACAGAGCAGGAGACCGGCCGGGAGAGGGGTGGCGGGTCTCGGGACACCTCCCGGGCACCCCCCCCCCCCCACCGCCGCCCGCACAAGGGCACCGTGCGTGTGCAGCCGTCCCTGTGGGCTCCTCCCGGCGGCACCCGTGTCACCCTGCGCCGTGTTCCCCGGTCCCAGCAGAATCCGGCACAAAGACTGTGCTGCAAGTTTTGGCAAATAAACAAAAGGTTGACAACGGCATTCACTTACTACATCTATTGAGCACCAGCTGTGTACACAGCCTGTGCTGAGCCCCGTTGCGGGTACAGAAGGCAAGGAAGGTCCCCCGGGCTCCCGGAAGGGCCTCAGGCTGAGAGTGCTGGGGGACGCTCTGTCCCTGCCAGCGAGATCAGGGCCCCCACTGGACCCGCATCTTCTGAGCGTGTGCCGGCCCAGCCGCGGCTCTGCCTGCACGGCGTTCTCCAGGACGCCCCTCCAAGTGTGTGTTCCCTTGTCTCTGTGCCCTGAGGGCAGGGGCCACAGTGGGCACCTATTCGCCCCCCCCCCCCCCCCCCCCGAACAGGGCCTGGCGCCTTGCCAGAGTGCGTTAACTGTGCGGAGTGACAGCGGGAAAGACCAGCAGGATGGCGGCGGCGGGAGAGACTGAGGGTGGCTGCCCAGGCCCACCGGGGTGTGGGGGCTGAGCTGCTGCCTCACTGCCAACGGCAGTGCTCGCTCGGGCAGAGGCTCCAGCTACAGGAGCTAACCGAGATCCCCCTGACCACGCCATACCCTGGTCCCGCCTCCCGTCCCCCACCTCTGCGGTGGAGTGCAAGGGCCACTCCCCATCCCACCCACAAGGAGGAGGGGGCTCAGGGGGATGGAGGCACTCGCTCCAGGTCACATGGCCTGCCGGTGGGGCTGGTGCTGGGACTCGGGCTAACTGCGAGCCTCCCGCTCTTCCTGCCTCGCTGCCCTTCAGCCATGCGCTCTCACCCTCGGGAACTCCCTTGAGCCGCTTCTAGACTTCCACCTTTTCTCAGGGACCAGGTCGAAGGGAAGTGACTTTGTGAGTCCTACACAGACCTGAGGTCTTACGTGCGTGGCCTGGAAAAGTGGCGGAATGCTTCAGAAGTCAAGGGACAAGGTTCATTCCCTGACTCAGTTGCTGCTGAGGTGCCTGCCTCGCGTGCCCTGCTGCTTGAAGCTTCCTGGAGAAGACTTTTACCACTCCTCCATCCTCCATCCTTCATCCATCCAACCTCTCATCCTTCCCCCATCCATCATCCATCCATCCCCCATCCATCCATCATCCTCCATCATCTATCCATCCATCCTCCCATCCATCCATCCATCCCCCCATCCATCCATCCTTCCCCCATCCATCCATCCATCCCCCCATCCATCATCCATCCATCCCCACCCATCCATCCATCCCCCCACCCATCCATCCTTCCCCCATCCATCCATCCATCCATCCCCCATCCATCCATCCCCCCATCCATCATCCATCCATCATCCATCCATCCCCACCCATCCATCCATCCCCCATCCATCCCCCATCCATCCATCCTTCCCCCATCCATCCATCCATCCCCCCACCCATCATCCATCCCCCCACCCATCCATCCATCCATCCCCCCACCCATCCATCCATCCCCCCATCCATCATCCATCCATCCATCATCCATCCATCCCCACCCATCCATCCATCCCCCATCCATCCATCCCCCCATCCATCATCCATCCATCCCCACCCATCCATCCATCCCCCCACCCATCCCTCCTTCCCCCATCCATCCATCCATCCCCCCACCCATCCACCCATCCCCCCACCCATCCATCCATCCATCCCCCCACCCATCCATCCATCCCCCCATCCATCATCCATCCATCCATCATCCATCCATCCCCACCCATCCATCCATCCCCCCACCCATCCATCCTTCCCCCATCCATCCATCCATCCATCCCCCATCCATCCATCCATCCCCCATCCATCCATCCATCCATCCCCCATCCATCCATCCTCCCACCCATCCATCCATCCCTCCACCCATCCATCACTCATCCATCATCCATCCCCCCACCCATCCATCCATCATCCATCCATCCATCCCCCATCCATCCAACATCCACCCATCTGTCCATCATCTATCTGTTCATCTGACTGTTATCCATCCATTTGACCACCCCCAAGGCCGGTGGATGGCTCCCCAGACTGACCCTGACCCAAGTCCTTCCAACTCTAAAGCACGTCCACATGTGTGGCCACCGTCTCCCCAGTGCCCCATGAGCAACCTTGGGAAGGAGGCAGGGCAGGGGCTTCGAACCCTGCTTGGCAGGTGAGGACACTGAGAAGACCAAGAAGCAGCGTGGCCTGTCCCAGCCGGCGGGCTGGCCTCCGGGGAGGTTACAGAGCCGGGGCGCTGGCTGTGTTTCACTGCTGTGTGTCCTGGAGCTCAGCCTCTCCGGGCCTCTGCGGTCTCCTCACGGGGTGGGTGTAGGGTTACATGAGATAGAGAGTGGACAATGCTCAGCGAAGCGCCTGGCACACTGGGACGCCCTATAGTTAGGAAATATCATTAAAACCTTTTCATGTATTGATTTTAGAGAGAGAAACGTCGATTTGTTGTTCCACGTATGGATGCAGTCATCGGTTGAGTCTTGTGTGTGCCCTGACGGGGACCGAGCCCACAGCCGCGGCCTCTCGGGCCGACGCTCTACCCAGCGGAGCCGCCCAGCCAGCGCGGCCTGAAAACACTATTAATGCTAATTCGGAGCTCCTGCCTCCTGCTCTCCTCCCTACCCGCCGCCCCCGCCTTTCTAAGGATGAACGCCAGCAGCTGGCAGTGGGAAGCAGTCGCTCTAAATATGCAGCGAGAGGAACAAAAGGGAAACAGGGCAGGGGGTTGGCTCAGGCTGAGCTTCTAACCCCCCACCACCCCCAAACTCGGGGAGGGGTCTGAAGGGCATAACCAGATGCTGCCTGCTTCCTGTTCTTTTTTTTTTTTTTTTTAAGTTTTTATTCATTTAGAGAGAGGAGCAAGGAGGGAGGAAGGGAGAGAGACACCCGTCTGCAATAGATGCGTGGTCGGTTGCCTCTCGCACACCCCCAACTGGGGACCTGGCCTGCACCCCGGGCCGGTGCCCTGACTGGGAATCGAACCGGAGCTCAACCCCCTGAGCCACACTGGCCAGGGCACTGCTCCCCGTTCCCGAGGAGCCTGGCTTCACAGCTCAGTCACTTCTGCTGGGGGCGGGGTGGTCGCCGGTGTGGGCTGGTGCCCCATGACCCAAGGGGACACCCCCTGCCTGCCCGTAGGCGGGTCCCTGGAAGAGGACGCAGGGTGAGCGGGACTCCGGAGCTTCTCTGCATCGCTCCAGGACATTACATATCCATCAGCAGGCTTCTCCGGGGGCCCCGCCGGGAGCTTCAGAGGTGCCCGCCCCCCTGGCAGCGCGCCCACAGGCCTGGTTGCCAGGTGGCCGTTACCCGTCCTCGCCCTTTGCCTTCTCACTCGACCGCCTCGCTGACCCCCCTCCGGTGAGGCCTAGGGTTCTGGCGTCTGTGCAGGCCCCCAAGGGGGGGTCTCTCTGGCCTGGCTGGGCTCACTGCTGTCCCAGCGGAGGGACAGGGCCCTGAGGGTTGGGGCCAGGGACCTGGTCTCCAGATGTGCCTGGAAGGGCTGCCAGTTCCCCCCACGGACTCCGGCTGGGCCCAGGAGGAAGGACTGAGGAGTCAGTGGGCGAGCTGCCGCTCCCCACACAGATGGCAGCGGAGAGGTGGGGCAGCTCGGGGCTGCGGTCCCTGCCTCTGCCCAGAAAATGCTCGGGGCTGCTCAGCTGTGAGCGGAGGGAGGGCGAGGTGCGGGCCTGAGGAAGGCGCTAGAAGTCAGAAGGACTGGGGCACTGGGGACAGGCCTTGGGGACCCCAGCTCATGGCGGGGCACAGGGAAACAGAAGACCCGCAGAGGCGGCTGTGCCGGGAAAGCCCGGGGCCCTGGAGGCTGGCCGGCCCGGGTTCAGGGCCAGGCCCTGGTCGCTCCCTAGATGGACCCTGGGCAAGACACCTCGTCCTCTGGCCTTGCGCTCTCTTTGTTTGTACACGGGCACAGTGGCCACCACCTTGGAGGTCTGCCGAAAACAGAGGACACCGTGGCCATGAGGGAGGGGGCCCAGTGCCTGCGAAAGGTATTTCCTCCTCCTCAACCCCAGCGAACCCTTCGCCTTCGGCCCGTCCTGCGCCCTCTCGTGACCTTCACTCCCAACCCCTTCCCGCGCTCAGCACCGCCCGGCTTCCCTGCACCACCATTTCCCCGCACGTGTCCCTGTCGCCCCTCAACAGACGGTGCCTCCCCTGCACCCACCCCTCCCCTCCCCCGTGCCCTGTGCAGTGAGGGTGGCTCCCTTCTGTGAACCCCCATTCCCCTGAGCCCCCCATTCCACCCTCTCCCGTCTCCGAGCAGATGGCTTGAGCGCATCCTGTGTGCTGTCCCTGGGTCTGTCTCCCTCAACAGACCGCGGGCCACGTGCCGTCGAAGGTGGTGCCGTCTGCACTGCTTGGTCCCCTGCCTTTTCAGGCCTCTGTCAGCAGGCCCGCCGAGTCACGGGCCACGAGCTGGGGTGGCCCCGGAGGAAGGCCGGGCGCCTTCGGCTGGCACAGGCCTTGGGGACGGTCGGGAAGCCAAGCCACCGAGACCGAGGAAAGAAGCCCCCAGGAAGCACAGCTGCCAGGGTCCCGGTCACCTAGCCAGGCCGACAGCTAGCACGCTGCTGCCCTCTGACCCTCCAGGAGCACAGGTAGGGGCGGGGGGTGGGCAGGAGAGGTGGGGACAGGGCACGGCTGTCCCGCATGCTGGCTAGGACATGTCCGCTAGTCCGCCCTCTACCAGCCTGACCGCGCTGAACTCCCACCCGGTCCTGAGGGAGCTGGGGGTCGGCACCCCCCCCCCCACAGTAGAAAGGAGAGCAGCACGTCCAGGGTGGGCAGTGAGGACGGAGGGGACGGCCCGCACCGGGGCCTTGCCTGCCAGACACAGGCCGGGGCCTCCCAACAGCCTGGGAGGCTGGGCTTTTCATCCCCGTCCCGCAGATGGGCAAGCAAGGTGCCGAGGGGAGGAAGCGCAGGGGCTGGGCCTGAGCCAGATTTCCGGACCTCGGAGCCCACGTGCCCGCCACCCAGGCTTGCCTCCCGGCACCACGCGCGAGGCAGATTAGAGAAGAGCCACGAAGCAGGCAGAACACCCATGGGTGCTCCAGGCCTCGCCCCCCCCCCTTCCCATCTGCACCTCGCCAGCTCAGGTAGCACCTGGAGGGGCACAGGGCTTGGCCGGCACAGGCGCCAGGTCAAGGAGCTGGCCACCTTGCCTCCCCGTCTCCTGGCCTTGAGTCCCAGAGGGCTTAGGTCCCAAAAGCCGCCTGACCGGATAGTCAGCTGTGAGGCAGTGACATCGGCGTCTCGTCTGCTCTGCCCGCCGCCCTCGGCCCGGCCTGCACACAGCAACCACCCCAGCGAGCACTCAGTCCTCCGTGAGCCCACGGGACTCCTCCCCGCTGGGCCACCCCGGTCTCCGTCTGTGGCCCAAGCTTCAGCGGGCCAGCAGGTCTCGTTACACTGGGACTCAGCCTCACAGAGGCGTCACGGGGCCAGGGCCCAGGACTCCCGGGTCACCCTGCACGGGCCATCCAAGGAGACGGACCTCGGGTGTGAGGAAGGCGGGCGAGGGAGGGGGACAGGTGCCCCAGCTCTGTCCGTGTCCAGCATTCTCGGGCCCGAGACTGGGACCCAGCGGCCAGCCCCCCGGGCCGAAGGGGCTGAGTGGTCCTGCCACACGGCCCCTCGCCTGCAGCCCCCCCCCACCCCCGAGAAGCCCACTCTCCAGAGGAGTTTCCAGAGCCGGCTCTCGGGCCCCACCTCCCCGGGGCGTTGTCTGCTCCCCGGGCTGTGCTGTGCGTGAAGCCCCTCCTGCCTCCTCCCAGGACGCCCGGGACTCCCAGCGTTCAGCGCATCCATTGCCACTTCCTGTCGTCATCGGTGTCCCCTCCCCGGTCTGCCAGGAGCTCGCGGAGGGCGGGTCGGTGGCTCTTCCATCCTTGCGCCCACGCCCCGGGGGCCTGGCACTCAGTCGCTGTGGGACAGACACCTTTGAACTGAACTCAGTTACGTGAGACTGAACACGTCTTCGTGGTAGTGGCTCAGTCTGGCCGCCCAGGCTGTCCCGGGGAGTGTGCACAGGGCCCCGTCCTGGCCGGGGCCGCGGGCTGTGCCTGGGCCAGGGGTCCCAGCAGCCTCGCTCTCTGACCAGGCACCACCACTCTGGGCCCCCGGGGACACCACAGGCCGGGGATCCCGATCACGGCTCTCCCCAGCCTCCAGAGGCTACAGACCAAGTCAGTTTTTGGCCATTTTAATTGTAAAAACCATGACGTTTATATAAATAAGACCGCTATGTAAAATAGGCTTCACCCTTCTACTAAAACGCTCCCCCACGCGGAAAGGACGTAGAAAACCCAGCGGAGACAGGAGTACAAAGCAGCATGCGGTCCCTGATGAGAAGTGCTGGCAGGCCAGGTTCCCTGCTCAGACAGGCCTCTCGGCGAGCGCGCCCCTGGCCCGGCGGCTCCCCGCGGCTCCGTGGCACCCCCGGAGGCTGCGCGGCGGCGGCCTCCACACCCTCGGCCACTGGACACCGACTGCGCAGAAGGTTCACGAAGCCCGGCGGCGGCCGGGGCGGGGACAGGGGCGGGGACGGGGACAGGGGCGGGGATGGGGGCGGGGCTCTGGGAGTCACTCACCGCCTCTCCGGAGGACAGGGGAGAAGCTGCCGGTGCCCCTGGGGAGGACAGGCTCCTTCTTGGGGCCATTGCATATGGTCGGTCAGGGCGAGGACGGGGGGCCTCTGCCGGCAGAGCCGGGGCGAAGGGCAGGGGACTCCCAGGTGCGAGGGGACGTGGCCCCTGAGACGGGCGGAGCTGGCGTGTCCTCGGGAGGCAAGTCCCACCTCCCCGCCCTCCCGCTACCCTGTCGCATCTCCCTGCCCTTCCCACACGGAGACCACTGTCCGCACGGGGACCACTGCCCGCACGGAGACCACTGCCCGCCACCCCGTGCACCCTGGACTCGGAGGGGGTGGCAGGGAGCCTGGGGGAGAGGCATCAGCAAGTTCACACGCCAGGCACGGCTCAGGACACGGGCACACGGGATGAAAGGAAGACCCCAAGCTCTCCTCCTTCGGGAGCCGAGGGCCTGCTTGGGGCTGCCCCCAGCCCGATGATGACGACGACAAGGGGCAGGGACAGGCCCTGCGGGCGGGGGCGGGGGCCGGGGGCCGGGGGGCGGGGCGGTGTCAGGAGCACTTCCAGACGCACACGGCCAGGGTGCCCCCGAAGTACAGGTAGAGGAGGTTCTTCACCTCGTGCGTGATCTCGAAGCCGAAGCCTTCGCCGATCACCACGTGCCAGGAGGAGCCGAACTTCTTGTCCATGGTCTCCTTGATCATCTTGGCGGCGCTCTGGAACAGAGGGGTGCTCGCTGGGGCGTGTGTGGGGGGGCAGTGGGCGCGTCAGCCCCCTCCCGGGAAGCAGCAGCCTGGGTGGGAGCAAGGCCTGCTGACCCGCCCACGCCCCCCGCCAGGGGCCGCTGCACACGGGCCCGGGAAGCAGACGCCACCTCACGGGCCAGGCGGACATCATCTCAGGGGGCAGAGCAGTCAGGGTCTGAGCTCTGCCCGCCACTTCACGCCTGTTCCGCCCCCCCCCCCCCCCCCCCCCCCGTTTCTGGTGCCAGCCGGGCTGTTCCCAGGACTGAAGGAGTCGCATCTCCAAAAGCCCTTCGCGGATGGTACAGGACTGTCACTGTCACCGCGGGTGTCGGGTTCGTCCCCAGGGAACAGAAAGGCTGTTCCCTGACGGTTCCCTAAGCTCCCGGAGAGAAGCTGCACTGCTTCCCCAAGTCAGAGCGACAGCCCCACCCCTTCCCAAACAGGTTCCTTGGAGAAGCTTCTTTCAGGAAGAGGTGGGGGGAAGGGCAGAGGCCCCGGTCCTGGTGGGACAGGTCCCTGGCTCGGGCACCTGTGGTGCACCAGCAGCTTACCCCGCCCTCCAGTGGCAGGTGCCCCTGAGCACTCGGTCGCATCCCCTCAGCACACAGGCCCTCAGCACCACCCACTGAGGGCGCGGCACCCCCACCCCCGGCACCGATAGGAAATGGAGACGAGAAATGGCTCATCGAAGGTTAGGGAGCTGGGAAGGGCTGGGGGTGGGATCGGAACACGGCCGGCTGGCCCAAAGCCCGGGCTCTCACGGGCCAGGGTCTGCCTCCCCGCCGGCTGCCATGGCGCCGACCTCCTCACTCACCGCCGGACTGACGGCTGGGACCCCCGGACCCCGGAGCTGATGCCCACGGCCCTACCCAGTCCCCAGGACGGCGCCCGGCGCAGAGCTGGCGTCTGAGGGCTCTCCGGATGCGTGGGTGGATGAACGCATGCATGAGTGCCGGTGGGCCTGTGCTCCGCTGGCACGGGGCCCAGGGAAAGGCGCCCTACTCAGCCGCCCGCCTGACACAGGGCACAGGGGCGGGGCGTCACCAAGACCCCTCTGGCTTCTGTCCCTCCAGGCTGGGCGTGGGCACCAGGTCAGCGCCCGAAAATAGCGCCAGCCTCTTCCCTCGCCGGCCTCCACAGGCCACAGACGCTCCCAGGGACGGCGCTGGCCCGGCCCCAGCGGGACTCTCTGCGCTGGCTGTGGGGACCAGGGTGCTTGCTTTACCCACGGGGGTCCCCACGGGCCCGAGGGGCTGCCTGGCCAGGGGCGATACCTCGTTGTTGTTGGAGAATTTCTCACAGGCCGTGACACACAGCTCCATGGTCTCCACCCGCATCTCCTCCGGCATGTCCGAGTGCTGGGGACAAGGCGGGGCGACACACGGACACGGGCTCAGCCCACGGCCTGGTCTCCGGGCCGGCCTCTCGGCGCTGAGCTTAAGGCCCCGACACTGGGCGCGTGCCCTGCACGGCCCGGGCGGAGCCCAGGGAGGTGACCCAGCTCCTCACTCCAGGGGTGCGGCTGGGAACTGCGGCCCGGGCTCGAGCGGAGCCCCTGGGCTCCAAGGCCCAGGCCCTTCCCCGAGGGCACGAAGCTTCACCAGCACCACGTGCCGTGCCAGCCCTGGGACTGGGGAAGAGCGCCGGCCCAGGCATCGGTTGACCAGCAGCCCCAGAGCACAGCTGGACTGCAGCCGGGAAGCCCGAATAGATGGCCCGGCTGCTCTCGACGGCCCACGGTTTCCAACCTGCCTCTCGGCCTGCGGCTCCGCAGCCCACTTTGATGGGTCCCTCCCAGTCCCAGGGTGGCAGGGCCCTGGACCTGTCCCCACCCTCTCCTCTCCTCCAGCCATCTGCTCCCCAGGAGGTCCCCAGCCTGTTCCATGGGTTTACTTGTCTTATGTGCGGGGAGGGGCCCCACGACTTCATCCCGTGTTATCAGTTTGGGGCTCCAGACTACCACATCCAACCGCCTACCTGCCAGCCTCGCTCACGTGCTGAGAAGAGACCTTGCTTTTCCCCATAAACCCACTCTGACACTGTTGTTTAACCCCCTCCTTGACGCGGGCCAGGCCCCTGTCCGCCTCATTCACGGTGCCCGGAGCAGGGCCCGTGCACAGTGACCAGCCCGAACACGCACTTGCTGAATGGACGCATGAATGAGACAATGGTCACTGCCGACTTCCGGCCTCCGAGTCCCCAGCTCCTCCCAGCGGACTCCCTCCCACCGGCTCGCCAGCCTCGCTCTGGTGCATGGTGGGCCCCGGGGGCGCCCCGCCTCCCTTCCCCGGGCTCACCCTGACCAGAGGGAAGGTCTGCAGTCGCTTATAGTCAGCCTCGTCCTTCTTCCCCTCCACCTCGCCCATGATCCCTCCACTGTGGCCGCGGAGGAGACGGCGGGCTTCCCGGGGCTGCCGGGGCTGGCGAGGAAGACACGGGCGGGCGCTTCAGGAAGCAGGCCCTGCCAGCTTGGCGGGAACAGAAAATCTCTCTCCCCACAGGGTGCTGCAGAAAACAGGAAAAACCAGGACAAAAGAGTTGGCTTTACATCCACACATCACAAATTAGAAATGTCTCAGTAACAACTTGACACCTCCCGGTCCTCACTCCTCCGCATCCTTTGCCAAATGGCCAGCGAGCCTGCAGACGGGCGGATGAGTCAGCCCGGGGTGCTGGGCCCGGCGGCGGAGAGCGCCCCCGAGTGGCGCTGCTGCGAGCCCACACTGCCGTCGGCGGGGGCAGACGCGGACGGTGGGGCCAGGCTGGCGCCGGAGCCGGGAGCTGGCCCGGAACACGCCGGGTCCCTCTGCCTGCCCACCACATGCGTGATCTTGGTTTCCGGCACACGTGACCCACAGTCCTGGGCTCACGGGAAAGCACGTGCCTCCTGCCCCAGGCCCCGGTCTGCAGGAGGAACGGGGACCGCGGCACTCTGTCTGTGTCCCCGACGTCCCCACGCGGGGTGCTCCCTGCCCACCGCCCCTCGGGCCGCCCTGCCCTGCCTGTGTTCCCGCTGCCGCTGCTGCTCTCCACGCTGTGGCCTCAGGCTTAGACTCCTCAGCGGCAACACGAGGGCCGGCGCGTCTGCCTCCCGAGGCTGTCCTGGGAATCTGTCGAGACCACGCACGGGAGCCAGGCTCACGGGGCCAGGCGCGTGGCCGGCCCTCCCACTGGGGGGGGGGGGGGGACCGAGTGCGAGAATGCACATGGCTCTGACTGGGAAGTTATAAAGCCGGATGCACACGTGTACATTTTTGTCTTTCCAGATCCAGTTATCCAGCAACAGATGGGGCTTTTCCTGAAGAGATGGGCCTGGATACTTGGTGACTGGGAACGTTGCTGGAAACCCTGGTGTTTCTCTCATAATTCAATTTATCCTATAATTCAAAGGCCTTTTTTATCTCAGAAGAAGTGCTAATATACATGAATACAAACCACCGAGTTGTTAAACCCTCTTTAGCAATCCACATCCAGCAAATAGAGACAAATGTTACTCCAGCATTTCCCACACTTCCAAATGAAGTCCCTCTCATGGCATAGCCCCCGAACCCCCGGGATGCCCAGCACAGCGACCAACAGGTGGGCACGGACAGGTGGCATTCACCAGGTGTGCAGGGCGCCGGCCACTGTCCAAAGCGCTTTGTGCGTCTGCTCAGCTGGCCGCCGCAGGGAGCCCGTGAGCTCCGGCGGGTCCTGCGCCGACAGGGGCTCACAGCCGCTGCACCGCCCCCCTGAGGTCGCTCTGCCAGGGGGCAGCGGGCTGGGGTGTGAGTCCGGGCCCCGCTCCAGGGTGGGCGCTCCTCCCCCTTCGCCAGGCCTCCTCGCGGCATGGACCCCCAGCTGGCACCCACCAAGCTGACTCTGAGTGTGCGGCCTCTCGCGTGGCTCGTGGGGCTCCTGCCATGAGACAGCTAGCTGTCTGATCTCCCCTCCGGGGTCTGGCGTCCCCAGGCTGCCCCGACCTGGGCTGGCCCGGCAGGGAGCTCTCCAAGGGCCGCCTCTGGCTGCGTGCTCCCTCCCTCCCACCCTCCGAGGCCTCAGGGGCCCTCAGCGCCATCCCACTCGGCCTGCTCCCGCGCCCGAGGCTGGGAGCCTGCCGCCAACGCCGCCGCCGTCCCACCACGCTGGCATTTTCCGATTTCTCGGTGGACAGATGGCGCCTCTTATCTCATCAGTTCTGGGCGCTCGCACCATTCCGATATTAGTAGTTTTTGTTTGTCTCTATATAGACGCTGGCAAACCACCGAGCACAAGCTCATTGTACTTTGTGCCCACACTCCTGGTCTCTCCAAGTCCGGCGAACCACCTCGTCTCTGTCGCTCGTGGACGTCACGGCCGTCTGCAGGTCCGAGGCATGGCTTCCTCCTGCACGCGACCAAGCGCGCAGAAGGTGGTGGCTGCGCCAACGGTCCAAGGGTAGGGGCTCCAGGGTTTGTTTGCCCCCAGAGATTTTTCAAGTGAGAGCAACTTAAAATGCTGAAGCAGCTGCTTAGGCACCTCCCACCTACACATTTCAGTTTGAGCCAACTCATGCTCGGGCTGGAAAGTGCCGGCGTGGGGCGTCCGGAAGGGAACGCAACCGTGCGTGTGCCTGCGCTCCGGGAGGTCGGGGTCTGCGACGGCTGCTCCGACTCTCCGTTAGCACCAGGGACCCCGATGAAGCCGGAGCAGGACCAAAGCCCGATCTTCAGGAACCACGGGGAGAAGCCGTCGGGAGTGCCGGGGGACGGGGCATCACCCTGCAGAGCAGAAAGGGTGCAGGACCCGCAGGCCGGGGGTTTGGGCTGCAGCAGCGATTCTGTAGCTGCCATGCTCCTTCCCTCTTCCTCGCTCTGCGGCCTGGGGCGGGAGTTTAACCCGAGCCAGGTCCCCTGCGCTGCGGAACGGGACAATCCCGAGTTGGCCCCTGGAGCTGGCGAGGCGCCCAGGGTGTGCACGCGAGCCTCTGGAAAACGTAAAGCTCCCTGCACGATCACCACCCCACCGCTCTTCCTGCCGCCACACCACCGGCTGGCCTCCGTCAGCACGACTCAGCCACGTTTATTAAAGACCATGGTTGCGAATAGCTTTTCGTAACCACTCCGGGCGCTCCGGGGGCTCCGAGGGGATGGGACTTCAAGAACGAAAAGGAACAGTCACTGGGGGTGCTCCAAGCACGGAGGGGAAGGAGAATTTTTGTGACGTGGTCGGTACCCTTGGAGTCTGGCTCCCGTCACCCAGACGTGACTCAAAACCCTGCGGAGAGCGTGCGGCCCAAAATAGAGCTCAGGGTTAATAGCCGCATCCATCTTCCCAGCAGACGGGCGTGCCCCTGACAGCTCCGGGCCAGAGAGATCACGGCAGGCCTAAAAGAGAGCCCTTTAATAATGCAGGTGTGCGTGCGGCCGGGGCACTTGCGTCTGCGGGCGCCGGGGCTCGGCCCGCCCCAGAGCCCACCCTGGCGCGCGTGGGCCCCTCTGCCAGCCCACGCAGCCTCGCCCGCGTCTGAGGGGCGGCTGCTCCTAGGTGACCGGAGTCACAGGGCTCTTG
The DNA here is from genome assembly GCF_004126475.2 of Phyllostomus discolor. Classification (NCBI taxonomy): domain Eukaryota; kingdom Metazoa; phylum Chordata; class Mammalia; order Chiroptera; family Phyllostomidae; genus Phyllostomus; species Phyllostomus discolor. Next base: position 210,452,088 of record NC_040904.2, read on the forward strand.
GCCTCTCGTGGCCTTGTCAAAGCCAGTGTCTCTTGTCCCACTGTCCCCTGTTCTTCCATGGCACTGACCTCAGTCACCCTTTGTTGCTCGGTTTCTGAAGCATTTGGGGAAGAATCCTTAAGGGGGACAAGGGGTGTGGGAAAATGAATGGATTCTGGGAAATGAGGCCTGAAGTGTCACCAGCCACCTGCCCCGGGGGGAGGCCCCACCACTCAATGCCTGGCACACCCTGGCCCGCACCCTTGACCGCCGCCAGGCAGCTGGGGGAGGCAGGTGCACTCAGAGCAGGGCGTGCCGTTGGGAGTGTGGGCCCGCAGGCAGATCTGAATTCACTGCTTGGTCTGTCTCAGACAAGTGTCTACCTCCATCAGCCTCAGTTTTCTCATCTGGACGCTGGGACTAAGAAGAGACTCTACAGTAAATGTAGACTCCTGTCACTGGCGCAGTAAGACGGGGAGCTCCAGTCCCTTCCTCGTACACCAGCCAATGAAACGTCCTCGCAGTCGGCCAAGCCAGCCGCTGCGCGCTGAGTCCCCGCCCTGTGCGAGCTGTGGTGTCGTGCTGCTGCAGTCTGCGCTGCACGGTGGTGTGGTCACCCTGTGCTTTCCTGCCTGTCACCCCATTCCGTCCCCTCATTCCGTCCCGTGACAAACCGTGGAGGCAGCACCAGTCCCAGTTCTCAGACAAGGCGCCTGGGGCTCAGAGAGGCTCTGACGCGGGCCCAGGGGTGCCCAGGCAGCAACGGCAGAGCCAGGATCCGAACCCACATCGAGTCTGCGGACTCCACCGTTGTGCCTGCGCCCCGTCAGAGGCGAGTAGGAGACGAGAAGAAACACAAACACCCTCCGAACTCCGCGCCCCAGTCCGGGCCGGCTCCTGCTTACAGCCGTGTCAGGGATACAGCTTGCGCTCCTCGACCATCCTCCTGCCTTCCCCGACACGGGCACCCTCTGGCCCTGGCCACCGCAGAGCAAAGCTGGTAAGGTGTGGGGACAGGACCCCAGGGCCTGGGGGCATGCATCCAGGATGGCAGCGGTGAGGTCAGGAAGCCGGGCCTGGGAGGCCTGGGCGTCGCAGGTCGGTTTAAAAGGGGGGAAGCAGACACAGGGTTAACACCGGAAAATTTCACTAAGAGCATCAAAAACTCCATCACCTACTACAAAGGAAAGTTTTAACAGTAAGGAGATGGTTGCAGAATAAAGGACAGCCCTTCTTAAGAAAAGACAGTTACCTTTCATATATACACAAAGGTTTTTAAGAAACTGCCCTTATTTTTTCTCATTTTACTGAGGTTCAGTGAAAACTTCTGATGTGCCTTGGACCATGGGGAAAGGAGAAAGAAGGAAGGAGGGAGGGAGCGTAAGAGGAAAGGGAGGGAGGGAGAGATCAAGGCTGTTTCTTATCCTGGCCAGGAACATCAGTTGGTTAGAGGGTCATCCCCAAGGTCAAGGCCGTGGGTTCGGTGCCCCCATCAGGGCACGGACAGAGAGCAGCCGAAGAATGCATAAATAAGGGAGCAGCACATCGATGTTTCTCTCTCTCTCAGATCAACAAATGAAAATTCAACTGAATGAGGGATTCAGTTAAAAAGTGACATTTTCTTTACGTATGATATGACGTAACAAATAACACCAGCTCCCGTTATACACAGATGTGGATGAAACCCCAAATATCCTGGTTGAGACACAAAGCACACCAGAAAGCCGTGGCCACCGCAGCTGTTCGCTCCGCCCGGGAACAGCTCTTGCCATGGACAGCAGGCTCCGCAGTCACCCACTGCCCCCTTCCCCCTGAGGAGCACAGATTTGAACGCATGAGACTAAGAGTGACATTATCACAAACACAAATTGGAGTTAGCAGGGACTTATTTCAAAAAATATCATTCACAATCGTTCACACCTGGTGACATCTCACAGCCAGTCATGACTCAGCAGCGAGCTGTGCGCATGGACAGTCACCAGGGGGAGAAGGACTTCCTTCCGCTGTAGATGCCCCAGAGCGTGAAGTCTGGCGTGTGGCACGTGGCAGGTGACCGACAGATCCCTACACTGCCACCGAATTACAGTTCGCCCGCCCCGGCAGGGGGGAGGGCGCACCATCTCATTTCACACTAGGTGCTGAGCACTCATGTTAAACGAGGCGACAGGACGGGCTCCCCATAACTCTGTCAGATGGGCGCTGGGACCCCCACTCTTCTGATGGCCATGCAGGCTGAGAAAAGGGAAGTGACATTCCACTCGGCTAACAGGTGGAGGAGCTAGGGGGTGATCAGGTATGTACGACTTCGAGCTTATGCTTTTCCATCCACTCCACTCCGGGCAAGAGGTGGTCCCTGCTTTCGAGGAGCGGACCACCGGGGAGACCGGCACACGCACACAAGGAGCCAACTGTGGTTCGTGGCAGGAAGCAGTAAGGGCCACAAGACAGGCGTACAGACAGAGGAAAAAAGGAGAATTCTAGAGGGGGCAGGGAGAGGGCAGTAAGAACAGCTTGGGGGGTGGGGCAGTGTTTGAGTAGGGCCTTACGAGGGGAGAGAGTAGGGATCCTGACAGGTAGGCAAAGTGGGGGAGACCCTCTGGGCAGAGAAGAACAAACAAACCAAGTAGAAAACTCCAGGCGCTGTCTGTTGGAATCCAGAGTGAGATGAGGCTGGAGGACAGAAGCTGGAAAGGGAGAAGGGAGGAAGGAGGCCAGGGAGAAGAGGCAGGGGCAGGTTGTGGAGGTGTGGGAGGGCCCAAAACCCAGGCCCATGAAGTGTGCATATCTTTAGTGGGGAACGAGAAGCCCTTTGGAGTCTCTTTGGGGCTGGTGACCTGGTTGTGTTTGGGGGGGCATTTATCCTGTTGATATAACTGAGTTACTGGGAGGAGGCACTAGAGGCAGGGACACCAGTTAGGAAGCTAGAGCAGTGGCCCAGGTGACGGACATTAAAGACTTGAACCCAGTGGTGGCTTCCGAAATGAAGGGATGTGAGATCCTTGCTGAGGCAGAATCAAAGCAGCTTGGGAATGGACTAAGTGGGAGGGACGTGGCAGAATGACGCAGGGCATGGCAGAATGACGCAGGACGGCGCGATGCCCCGGGAGGATGGTGACGGCCCTGGGAGACACAGGTTATCTCGCCTAGAGCGGAGGAGATGGAAAGGCATCCGTGTAGCGGACGGACAGGGAGAGGGCAGGCCAGTCTGACTTTGGAACTGCTGAGTCTCAGTTGCTGGCAAGACACACAGATGGAGGTGTCTCGCCAGGAGCAGGCCACCACAAACCCAGGGATCATCAGGGGCAGAAGGGAAGCCCTGCAGTCCAACCACCACATTAGGGCGCCAGTCCATCTCTACCTCACCCCCGCCCCAGTATCCCTCCCACGGAAACGGGGCAGAAAGATCGGAGATGGAGATCCGGACTGGAGGGTCAGAGGGAGAAACGACCGTTCACACTAAGGGAGCTGGTGGCACTTCTGAGGGGAAAAACGTGGGGACCAGACAATGGAAGGAAAATACCAAATACTGACCCTACACTGCACTGGGCTCTTTATACTTCATAGTATCCCGAGAACTCCCAGAGGAGACGCTCTGTCGCATCCCGATTTTACACGAGCCCAGGGAGGTTGGGTAACTTGCTCGGGTCCTGCCACTGGGAATCACAACCAGGTCTGTCAGGTTCGTTCCACCTGATTCCTCCAATGGGATGCACGTCCTCAGGGAAGCCTACAGCTGGGTCAGAGAACCACATCCTTGAACATCAGCGACGAAGAGTCCTTAGAGATCATTTGGCCCAACTTCTCGTTTACAGATGGGGAAACTGAGGCCCAAAGAGGGAAATGAGCAGCCTGGAATCCCAGCACGTCGCCTACTGTCCAAGTCGAGAGGTCCGGGCCAAGGTTTTGGCGACCACAGGCCCAGCCTCGGGTGGGAGGAATTACCCCGCGAAAAGTGGGGGGGATCAAGGTGCTGGGGGAGGGGTTCGGGTCGGAGAGTATGGGGGAACGCAACGCTGGCCCGGGCCTCGACAGAGGAGGGGGGCAGAAGCGGCATGCCGAATTGCGACGGCGACTCAGTCACCCCGGAGCTCGCAGGTCTCCTAAGTGGGAGGATGTGGGTTGGGAGGACCGGGGGCTGGGGACCAGCAGGGAGGAGACTGGGGTGGGGCCTCCGCGGTGGGCGAGGCTCTGCCAGCCCCGCGGCGCTTCCCCGCTCCCCTTCGGGCAGGCCCTCCCCACCCGGCTGCCCGCCGAGCCCCGGGGCCTCACCTGCTCCCGCGGGGGCTGGAGCCCGGACCGCTGCTAGCTCGCCCCCGCCAGGGTTGTCAAGAAGCAAAACAAGAGTGTCTTAGCAACAGCAAGGAAGTCCTACCCCTCACCGGACGTTGACAAAAATTTCACTTCTTATTGGCGAATAGAAATGTCCTTCAATATCGAAGGGCCCTACAACGTCGAGGTTGGTACGGAAAGGGGCGTGGCTTAGGGGCCAGGGGGCGGGGCTTCGCTTATAGTCGTCTTAAGTGGGCCTGAGGAGCCAGGGACAAACAGAAGTTGTGGTTTTAGAGAAACAAACTTTTAAGAGCGGTATTGCCTTGGGAGTTTCTTCTAATCATTTGAAGTAAAAGATGCATTTTGTTGGTGGCGTGAACACTGAGGTGCTACTTTGTTAGGATCTCGAAAACCTAACAATAACTAGCATTTTGTAGGGCATTACAATACCGCAACTCTTTCAGGGACTAGGGTTCGTAACCCCTCCCGAACTACGGTATAAAGAGGCTAAATAACTTGTTAAAGGAGAGAACGAACTAAATATTTTCACTGGAGCGCACCCTCCTGTAGCTGCCTAATCCCAGGCCCTAGGCGACCTTGCACCGTCTAATTCACGACCCGTTGTCCACAGCCTACCTTTCTTCCCCTTAGGAGGGGAAATCAATCTGAGGGTATTAATACAACTCGGGAAGGGACAAGAACCTGCAGATTCAGGTATTTGATTGGTGGGCCAAAGGGTCAGTGGGGGTACTGACCATTTAAACATTTACTTTCTCACGGTGGGTACTCAAGTGAAACCTCGTTTCACATTCGCCAGCACTTACTGGGCCATCAGCCCCAGCCAGGCTCTGGAGATGCAGAGAGGAGTAAGATGAGGACTTTGGTCCCAGACAAGGCACAGCCCAGTGAGGGGACTGCTGTGTCAACAAAAGAGATACAGAATAATTCACTCTCCCTGGGTGCTGGAAGAGGAGTGGGCATGGTGCTGGTTCTCTCCAAGGAGGGAGGAACTAACTCTCAGAAAAGGTGGTGCTTGGCTTGGCTGGGTCTGTACAGGACCAGCGAGCGAACGAGGGTGGGGAGCACAGTTCCCTGGGGAACTTCTTGGCTCCTCGAGGCCTGCATGGAGGGTGAATGTGGTTCAAACGGGGAGGGATGGTGAGAGAGGAGAGGTGAGATGCAGAGTGACGTGGGGACGCAGAAGTTGGAAGGGCCCTCACCTGGTGGCTCAGTTGGCTGGGGTGTCATCCCGTACACCAAAAGGTCGCTGGTTCAATGCCCAGCCAGAGCACACACCTAGGTTGCAGTTTGGATCCCTGGTGTGGGGCGCATACGGGAGGCGACCAATCAATGTTTCTCTTTCTCTCTTCTTCTTCTCTCTCTACAATCAATAAACATATCCCTGGGTGAGGATTTTTAAAAAGTCAGAGGGGTTTTGAATGCCAGGGTCAGGGATTCGGGTGTTCCCTGGGGGGAGGTGAGAGTTGGGGACAGCAGCCGTTGGAGGGTTTCGAGGCCAGCAGTGACACGGCTGGATTCGGGCTGTGGAAGGACCACTTGGGTGGTGATGACAGTGGCCTGGACTTGGAGTGGTGGGTGGACAGAAGGCGGGTGCAGTGGGTTTAGTCTGAGGCTTGGCAGCTAGAGGTGTGCTGGGCCCGCCCCCCCCCCCCAGCATCCTGAGGGTCTGGGGGTGTCTGACTCAGCTTCCACGTTGCCGGAAATCTCTTTGCCAACTCTCTGCAGGAGATGGAAGGTGGCCTTTGAGGGGGACGGAGCTCTTGCCTCCGCCTCTCATCCACATTTCTCTGAAGGGGGTCCGCATTCGCTGTCTCCCTTTTCTCACCTCCCATTCACTGTTCAGCCCACTGCAATCTGGCTTCCACTCCCACGATGCCGCCAGCATTCTCTCTCCCATGGTTACCAATGACCCCCTGAAGAGTGGGATCCAACAGACCAATTTAGGCTTTATCTTCCTGGACCACACCCCTCTTCTTGAAATTCTGTACCCCAGAGGTAGTGCCTTCAGAATTCTTTTTTTAAAATAAAGTATTTTTTAATCCTCACCCAAGGCTATATATTATTTGATTATTGATTTTAGAGAGAGAGGAAGGGAGAGAAACATTGATGTGAGAGAGAAACATTGATTGGTCGCCTCCCGTACACACCCCGACCGGGGGTGGCATCCAAAACCCAGGTATGTGCCCTGACTGGGAATCAAACCCGCAACCTTTTGGTGTACAGGGCGACACTCCAACCAACTGAGCCACCTGGCCATGGCCAGAACTCTTTATAATGCAGGTTCCAGGGCCCCGCACCACCAGAATGGTTAGGGGTAGGGATCTGCATTTTTCACAAGTACCCTGCACCCACTCACAGCTGGGAGTCGCTGCTCTGCCCTAACGTGGGGGCGCCTCACTCTCCTGGATCTCCTCGAGCCTCTTCCTTACTGGCTTTCTTGGGCTTTCCTTCCTCTGCTCTCTGTGCCTGCCATGGCCTTCTTTCTTCTCACCAATGGTCTCGAAATTCTTCTTGCCCGAGGTCACCTTCTCATCAGTGAAAACTCCCCTTGGTCGCACTTCCTGGGCATTTACTGGAATTGAGGGCTGGATGTGTATTTTGGAAAAGCCCCCCCCTCCCCGGAGCCTTGGCCTGTGTGGCTCTGTGGGGCTGAAGGGTCACCGCTTCCATGCCCAGTCAAGGCACACGCCTGGGTTGCGGGCCAGGTCCCCTGATGAGGGTGTGCAAGAAGCAGCCGGTTAATGTTTCTCTCACCCATCGATGTTTCGCCCCCTCTGTTTCTCCCTCCCTTCCCTGGTCTCTAAAAATTAATAAAATCTTTAACACAACAAAAGCCCCCTCTGGTGATTCCAGATACTCTCCCAGGGAGCTGTGCCGCCCCCCCCCCCCCACACACACACCTTGTTGAGAGCTGCTGCCTTAAACACTGTCCCTCGGGACCTCATCCACTGTGTGGTTCCCTAGTCAATGCCCTCGGTTCAGACAGCGCTGGTATTTCTCTCTCCGGATCAGACCTCTTACTGGAGCTTCAAACCCAGGTGTCCAACTGCCTTCTGGCATCTCCACCAGAATGTCCCAGAAGCCTTCAGACTTTGCATGTCCCAAACAGAACTGACCATCTCCCTCCAACCGGCTCGCCCTGCATTTCCCACCGCCGTGAGTGGTACCCCCCCACTGCCCCCCGCCCAGGAGCCTCCACCAGAAACCAGGGTCTCACCCTCCAACTTTCCCCACCGTGACCCTCCTGCAGTCATTTACAAGCCTGCCTGCTCTGACCCTTCGCTGTGACTCTGTCCTGATTACAGCCCCTCTGGTCCCGTTCATGGCCCCCCACATGGACACAGTACCACGATCCCACCTGTACTACTGCGATCGCTTTCTAATGGGCCTCGCTGAGTGTAATTCTCTGTCCTCTCCCGGTAGCTCCCCAAGAGGGATATAGAAATGTATTCATTTCTACATCCCTGGGGTCCACGCCGGGTCCCGCAGAGAATCGGTGCTTGGTCAGTGTTTTGTGAATGAACGTGTGAGCGAATGCTTGAGGTGGACAGGGTCCTGCCCTGCTTCTTCAGACTCAGCCCCGGTCAGTCCCCAAGACTCAGCCTGTGCTCCAGCGACATCCTGCCACGTGTTGCTCCTGCCGTTCACAGCGGCTGACAGTGGCTACCCTGGAATCAGCTAGCGATGGCAGTCAGCTGCGAGTCGCAGAGATGGGAAAAACAGTGACTTAAAACAGCCTGAATGTATCATCTTACACTTCTGGAGTCAGAAGTCTGAAGTGGGTGTCACCGGGCTAATGTCCAGGTGCCCTCAGGATTCTTCTGTCCCTCCGGAGGCTCCAGGGGAAACCGTCTCCCTCCCTCGTCCCGCATCTCGAGACTTCCGGCCTCCCCTGACGGGGACGCCTCCACCTCCCTCCTCCGCGTCCAAGGACACGTGGTTACACTTTGGGCCTGTCCGCACCACCCAGGTTCATCTCCTCATCTCACGGTTGTTCCGATTAGCAACCTTTTTTTACCCCGTACTTACTTTTTAAATTTTTCAATTACAGTTGCTGTTCAATATTGTATTAGTTTCAGGTGTACTGCGTAGCGGTTAGACATTTATTTCACCTACAAAGTGTTCCCCCTGATATTACCTGTCCCCACCTGGCCCCGCACATAGTGTCACAATATTATGGACGACATCCCCAGGCTGCTCTTCACAGCCCCGTGACTGTTCTGTAACTGCCGATCTGTACTTCTCGGTCCCTTCTGCGACAGCGTGCCCCTCTGCCGTGTGATGTGACATGTTCACGGGCTCCCGGGGATCCGGATGGAGGGGTCTTTGGGGGGGCCATCCTTCCACCCACCACTGTGGGTGTGGGTGAGCTTCCTGCATGTAGCTGAAAAGACTGTCTATTCTGTAATTGCTGTGTCGGGTTGAGTTTGTGAATCATTTTGTCTGAATTTTCTATATTCATACTAAATTCTGTGTCTGTTACCCCTGTAAGGTATTGAGAGAGCTGCGTCGAAATACCCCACCTCGTTTGTGGGTTTGTCCGTTTTGGTTCTGTGTTTACTTTACGCATTAGGGAGCTGAGTTAATACACGTGCACACATTTATAACTGTTCCATCTTCCTGAGAAGCTGACTGTCATCATAAAATGCCCCTTTTATCTCAACAGTGCTTCTTGTCTTAAAGTCTACTTTAAACCAAGCACGACTACACTTTCCTTGAATTAGTGTTTGCATAGTATGTATTTTGTATCCTTTAAATTTCACCTTTCTATATAATGATTTTCAAATCCAGTTGACAACAGCAACATTTTAATTGAAATGTTTGTCTCTTTATATTGAATGTAGTTACCCACTTACATTAAATTGAGGTTTAAATGACTTAACTTCCTGTCTATTGTTTGTTTATCTCACCCTGTGTTCCTTTTTCTTTCTTTCTTTTTTTTTCTTTTTTTGGTGTTCTTTTGAATTATTTTTATTATTCTAGTTTTTTCTCCTATAGGAGCTTGTTAGTTACATATTCTTTTATAATCCTTTCAGTGATTCCCTTAGAAAAATATCACATTGATCCCAGACTTATTAAAGCCTGGTGAATTATTAATACGTTTACTATTGCCAGGGCCAGCAGGAGCATTAGAGCATTTTAACTGCATTCACCTCTTCCGACCTTCTATTCTGTCGCTGTTGTGAATTTTAAACCTCACAAGACATAATTGCTATTAGTCTTTTTAATCAATGGTAACTTAGCTTCACCCACATATTTACGCTTTCTGCTGTTCTTCACTGGGATTTCCATGCTTGCTTTCACAACGGTCTTCTCTCTCCTTTGGAGAAGCTGTGCTGGTTACAAAAACTGTGAATGATGAATATTCTGGTTTTTCTTTGTCTGAAACATCTTTGTTTAAAAATATTGTATTTATTTATGTTTAAAGAGAAAGGAAAGGAGGGAGAAAGAGAGGGAGAGAATCATTCATATGCGAGAGAAACATCAACTGGTTGCCTCTCATATGTGCCCTGACTGGGGATCGAACCCGCAGCCTGGGCATGTACCTGACTGGGAATTGAACTGGTAACCTTTTTGCTTTGCAGGATGATGTCCAACCAACTGGGCCATACCTGTTAGGGCTCATCTTTATTTTTGCAGTGTTTTCAATGCATATGGATCTATAGGGTGGCTGTTGTTTCCTTTCAGCACTCTGAAGATGTTATTCTATTATCTTCCTTCTTCTATGCTTTTACAAAGAAGTCAGCTGTCCGTCTTGTCATCACTGCTTGGAAAGCAATGCCTCCTTTTTCCTTGAGATCTTTTGAGTCTTTTAAAAAATATTTTACTTATTTTCAGAGAGAGGGGAAGTGAGGGAGAAAGAGAGGGAGAGAAACAACAATGTGTGATTTGCCTCTTGTGCACCCCCACCTGGGGACATGGTCTGCAACCCAGGCATATGCCCTGACTGGGAATTGAACCCATGACCCTTTGGTTCACAGGCTGGCAGTCATTCCACTGAGCCACACCAGCCAGGGCACCTTTTGAGTTTTTTGTTTGTTTGTTTGTTTTTTGATTTATAGCTGTTTCACTATCAAAGTCCTAGTTGTGTGTGTGTGTGTGTGTGTGTGTGTGTGTGTGTGTTTCTTTTGCATTTCTTGTGTCTGGAGTTCCCTGAGATTCTTGAATCTGTGACTTAATGTTTTTCAATGTTTTTTGGAAAATTCTCAGTTTTTATTCAAATATTATTTCCATCCTTTTTGCTCTCTTCCCTTCTTCTGGAGCTCCTTCCACACGTTAGACCTCCCACTATGTCGTGTATTAATCTGAAGCTTACATTTTCCCTGTACTTTCTGTTCTTTTCCCTTGTTCTTTATTCTGGATCGTTTCTCTTGACCTCTCTAGTGGAGTTCATAAATTTATTCCCCAGCTATGTCTAATCTGCTGTTAAACCTATTTACTGAGTTCACAAGTGCAGTTAATGTATTTTTTTCAGTTTTAGAGCTTTCACTTGATCATTTTTTATAGTTTACAGTTCTGTTGAAATTCCATTTGCCATCTAAATTCTTGAATATACTAGCCATAATCATTTTTAAGTTTGGGTCTTTTAACTCCACCATACGGATGTCCTACAAAGATCATTCTAAAATTTGACTTTGAATTTTGAGATGACCATAGGTTCACATTCAGTTATAAGAAATAATGCAGATCAACTTCATGTGCTCTCTATCAAGTTACCCCCAGGGATGGCAGCCTGCAACACCAGTGTGGCGTCACAACCAGGATACCAACGTCCATACTGTGTTTTTCGGATTTCCCCACACAGACTTATGTATGTGTGTATGTGTGTATGTTTATTTATTGGTGTGTATGTGTGTATATTTATTTATTTCTGTGCAGTTTTAACACATGTGTAGGCCTACTGGCCTTTCATTTTTTTTCCCTCATAGTTTGCAGTCATTCCGCTTTGGCCCCAGGCGTGTCTAATAATTTCTTCATTCGCCATACCTCATGTACCAAAAATATAATGAGAGTTTGAGTGATGTCATTATCTTCCTCCAGAGGGAATTTCCTTTTGCTTTTGGCAGGGTATTAGTCAAGGGCAGACACTTTATTTATTTATTTAAAAAAATTTTTTGAAGTTTGTTTAAATTCATTTTTAGAGAGAAGGAAAAGGTGGGAGAAAGAGAGGGAGAAAAACATCAATGTGTGGATGCCTCTCACATGGCCCTCTGATCCTGGGACCTGGTCCACAACCCAGGCATGTGCCCTGACTGGGAATTGAACCGGCGACCCTTTGGTTCGCAGCCCATGCTTAATCCACTGAGCTACACCAGCCAGGGCAGGGCAGACACTTTAATTCCATCAATGAATAACAGGTTTGGAAGCTGGGATTCAGTTTCTGGAGGAACATTTCCAACTCCAAGGCGGTAACCCTTTGGGGTCCCACCGGAAGCCGGGGTCATCAACCTCCAGTCCCTTATCCTGAACTTCAGTTTCTAGCTGGACTCTGGGCTTCTCTTCGCCATGTAATTTCTTGAACATGTTACCGGCTGCTCGGCTGTTGCTCTGTGCTCGACTCAGACACGTGCTGAGAGCAGACAGGTGCCTCGGGAGGAAACCGGAGCCCCAAAGTCAGGCTCCCCTCTCTCAGCTTCTCTTCTCCACAGGGTCTCGGTTGCTCAGTTCTCAGCTGTCTCGCTGTGTCTCTGACGGCTTCCCTGGGTGTTTTCAATACGGTGTTCGGTGTTCCTAGGTCTTCTCGGTGGGAGAGTGGGCCAGCACCAGGAGTCTCCTACATCAGACTTCATTTCCCTCGCGCGCCCCTCTCCGGGGACCGGGCCTGCGAACTGTGCATGTGCCCCTGACCGGGAATCAAACTGGTGACCCTTTGGTTCCCAGGCCGGCGCTCCATCCACTGAGCCACACCAGCCAGGGCTGTTTCTCAAACCCGTGTTTTGACATCCCTGAAGGGCTAAGGGGGATTGGAAATCTCAGGCTACGCCGCAGTGAGGCATCTGAGCGCTTGTTCTGGAGTCGGGCCGGATTAAAACCCCAGTGTTGCCACTTGCCAGCCACGTGACCTTGGACACGTGACCCTCACAGGGTTAAATTAAACTAATATATGTCCATCAAGGGATCAGAGCAAGGGAATGCCTGGCACATAATCAGTACCCGAAAGGTATCAGTTGTTAGTATTCAGCAAATGCATAGTCAGCCCTGCTCCGTGCCGCGTGCTGGAGACACACAGTGGCCAAAAAGGCGAATGCGGTCCCTTCTGCCATGGAGCTGACATGCTGAATGACTTAGGGTTAAAAGCAAGCAAGCACGTTTACTGTCAAAGAGAGGGGTGTGCTGCGGAGAGAATTGAAGAGGCTGTTAGAGCGGCCACCCCGACAGGTTTGGGTCCTGGACGAGGAGGACGGGCTGTGTTCCCCGTTCTGGGGTCACGAGAGGACATGGTGAATGGCAGAGAGTGACCAGGCCATGCTGTAAGGTGGGAGGGTCGGCAGAACTTTTGCTTGTCAGGCTGACGCCCGAGTGACAAGAAGGAGCCGGTCTCTGAGAGCGGAGGGACGGTGCGTTCCAGGCTCAGGGAAGAACTCAGGGAAACCCCTGAGCCTTGCATTTGCCCGAGGGACAGACAGAGGCCTGCGAGTCCCGGGGGGTCCTGGGGGGTCCCAGGGGGTCCCAGCAGGGGGAAAGAGCGAGTTAGTGCATGAGGTCTGGGAGGCGGACCGGGGCCAGGTCACACGGGGCTTTCCCCTCCGTGTCCTGGAGAGCTGCGGAGAGTTTTACAGGAGGGAACGACTCTTTCATGGCAACACGGTCGTCCGGCCTGCTGCATGGAGCGTGGGTGTTCCGAGAGGCCTGCGCAGTCCTCTGACTGGGAGACGGTGGAGGCTCGGAGCAGAGCGGCGGCAGGAGTGGGGAGGAGTGCGCAGGTGGGAGGTTTGCGCTCGTGGCAGAGTCCGAGGTGACGGACCGGGTAGATGGGCAGGAGCGCACGCGAAGCCAGTGACGGTACGTGCGTATCTGAGCGACTGGAAGATGGCGAGTCCCCCTCTTAAGCGGACACCTGGGGTCCCAGTAGAGGGGGAGCCAGAGTTTGGGATATGTTCCTTCTGAGACTCCCATTAGGCAACCTGGACACGCCCACGTGGAGTTCAGGGCAAGGTCCAGGAGGGGTCAGTGTTTGAACGTCGTCATGTGGTTTGAGCCAAGGGCCTGGGTGAGGTTTCCTGGGGAGAGAAGATCCAGGGAGAATGAGGAGACAGGCCCAGGACTGCACCCGGAGCAACGGCAGGACTCAGAGGCCAGGGAGATGGGGAGGGGCCGCAGGGAGCCTGAGAAGCAGCACCCAGGGAGCGAAGCAGTGAGGCTCAGAGGGCGGCCCAGCCGCCACAGCACCGCCGTGGCCGCGCTGGAAACACAGAAGGTCAGGCCCCACCCCGGACCTCCTGCCGCGGAAGCTCCAGGGCTGAGCCCGGCAATCGGCGCTTGAAGGAGGTGATTGTGGTCCAGGCTGAGGTCTGAGAGCCACTGATGAGGGAGGAAAACCAGGCGGGCGTTTTTAGTCATTTTGGAGAGCAAACCCTCACCCAGAAAAGTGTGCTAAGGTTGCAGGGCAGGGAGAAGCGCCCCTCAGGGACCCCTGGCCGTGGACCTGACACGAGGGTCAGCACGCACCAGAGCCCTGTGCTTCTTTCTCCGCATCGGTGCTTGCCTGTGCAGGTACGGCCAGAAGCGGGGGGACAGTGCCAGCTGAGGGGGACAGAGGGTGTTTGTACGTAAATCAGAGCGAGAGGGAATAAACAAGGCATAGCGGCCCGAAGCTTAACTGTGCTCAGTGGTCAGTAATTAAAAACAATGTTTAAAAACAAACCTGGGTTCATTTGGAATAGAATGAAGAAAGCACATGACTCTTCAGCTAACTCGAACACGGCTGTCCTGTTCGAGGGGCTCTTCCAGCGTTCCCCCTGGTCGTCGTGGGGTGAATTCAGTCTGGCTGAAAGTCGGAAGGCTTCGGAAAAGTCTGGGGAGGCTTGTCTGGCTGGTGTGTCCCCCCTGACTGCTGACTGGCCCCCAGGCAGTTCACGGGGGCCAGCCGAGGACAAGGGCCGGTGGCACTATGGTGGAGCGTGTGGGCGGAGGCTGCGCCCTCCAATGGTGTGGACGGGCAAGGCTGGGGGCTTGATCAGGGCCTCCAGGGATGGGCGGTGCTGGAGGGGTGTGTAGGGGACTGTCGGAGAGTCAGGGGTGTCCAGTTTAGAGGCCAGTGAGCCAGAGGTGTCCAGGGAGACCATGGGGAGGGCAAGGGTTGAAATGCGAGGTCTTTCCGGAGAAAGTCCAGCACTGTTAAGGTAATGAGAATGGTGTGCGTGACATGAGTGTAACCTGGCCGCCAAGGAGAATGGACTGGAATGCGCATGTGTGAACAAGAGTGACTTCACTGTACTAGTCAGTGGGGGCGGTAGACGTGGTGACTGAGCATGTGCGCTGTGTGACCGTCACATTCAAAATGACTGAGCAAGTAGAGAAATGAGTCTGCGTCAAATTTTATGTTAGGCTTGAACATTCCTCTGTGGAAACTACTCAGGTGATTCAGAAGGCCGCAGCTACAGGCGACTGGTGACTGGCAGCTTCATCACAACAACGTGCCCACTCGTGCATCACGTCTTGTGCGGAGATTTTGACAAAACAGCAAATCACCCAGGTGACTCAGCTTCCCTACAGCCCAGATCTGGTGCCCTGAGACTTCTGGCTTTTTTTCCCGGAACTAAAATCACCTTTGAAAAGGAGGAGATTTCAGACTGTTGATGAGATTCAGGAAAATACAACCAGGCAGCTGACGGGAGAACTGTGTGAGGTCCCAAGGTGTCTACTTTGAAAGGAGACTGAGGTGTCATTATCCTTTGTACAGCGTTTCTTGTATCTTCTTCAGTAAATGTCTCTGTTTCTCATAACACATGGCTGGGTACCTTCTGGACTGACCTTGCACACCTACACCAGGGCTGACTTCCTCGCCCCTCCCCCACCTGCCCAGACCTCCGAGGGAGGCGCCACTCTGGGGGTCCAGCAAGCGACTGCGGCAGACCGGGTCTCCGGGAACAAGTCAGGGACCGGTCCCCAGAACTGGGGCACGAGGTGGGACGCGGCGTCAGGAATGAGGCCAGTTACCAGAACTGGGACACGCTCCACGTGGGACTTGTCATTCTTGCTGCGTAAATCCTGGGGAGCAGGAACGGCTGCACCTGGGCCCTGGCAGAACCGGGCAAGTCGTGAGGGGGCAGGTGGGGTTCGGGGAGGCTGGGGGACGCCGGGTGGCACCTCCCGTCTTTGCCCACGGCCCCGCCCCAAGTAGCTGCCTCCTTCCTGCCTGGCGTCGCCCCCTCCCCGGGTAGCCCCCGCCTTGCAAGAAGGGCCTCAGAGTTAAACATCACATTTATTTTGAACATTCAAATTTACAAAAACATAAAAGTAACAAAAACCCGTGATGTATCACACACACACGCACACACACACATACACTGCATCTCACGTCACTTTATGTACAAAACTGGGCCAGGAGGACGGGAGGGGCGGGTCACCAGGAGGGTGCACTAATTTCACAGTGTCCGACAGCTCGGCATGCTCGCTCACGGCTCAGCCTGGGCCCACGTGCGCCTCTTCTCCACGCAGCAGGGTCAGAGGTCAGGGGTCACGGGGGAGGGAGGGTTCGGGGTAGCTGGCAGCTGGGACAAAGGAGGTAACGAAAATGATCCCATCTCTGGGAGGGGGCCCCTTCTCCAGTTTGTTCAGGGCAAGGGTTCAGGGAAACAGAAAAGGGGGGACCAGTGCTGGAGAGAGGGGGGCCACCGTGTTGTGGAGAGAGCACTTCCTGTAGCGCCGGAAAGCTGGGTTCAGGTCTCCCGGTGCCCCGGCTGGGTGGCCCCCAGGGCCGCTCGCCCTCCGTGGGCCCCGCTGTCCTCACGTGTGAAATGAGGGCCCCGACCCCCTCTAAGAGCCCTTCAGTCCGAGTCTGTGGACCGAGGTCATGCACAAGTGTGGCAGGGCGACCGGTCCCCGCGGGAGGGTGGCCGGGGGCCCAGCGCACCGGCCGCGGAGGCGGGGGAGTCTGGCAGGTGAGAGCTGTGGAGCACCTGGGGCGGGGCCTGGCCCGAGGCTGGAGGCCGAGGAACGTTCCCTCCCCTCCCCTGCGTGGGGCTCTCGCGGGACAGTTCACTTTTCAGCTCTGCTGGAATCTCCGGCCAGTGGAGGGGGAGGCCCACTGCAGAGGGACGTGCTCCCTGAAGGGACTGAGACCCCCCCCCCCAACAGCCTCCCCCACGGGACCCTGGCCCTGGGGCCGGCCCAAGCCGGGCCTCCGTTCCTCCGCCTCGAACTCGGAGGGGCAGCGAAGAGCGTTGGGCACATCCCTTCAGGCCCAAACCCACCAGGGGCAACGACGCCCGAACCCCACTCCAGAGCGTGGGAGCGGCTGTCCCCTGGGGCCGAGGGTGGGCTCTCCAAGTGACCTGCGTTTGGTTTGGACGCTGGGCTGGCTATGGACAGCGGGCAAGTTACTGAACCTCTCCGTGCTCCCGCGTCCTCGCGTGTGTGATGGGGCTGAGAACAGTCCCCGCCCTGGGAGGAAGGACGGACGGACAAGAGGGTGCCCGCGGGGCGCTCAGCACAGCGCCGGACCCGTACAGAGGACGGAACAGACACAGCGCCAGCAGCGCCGTGTGGGAGCGGCCGGGGGACGCCATCGAGCCCCACTTCTAGATCCTCTTCCCCCGCCTCCTCCGCTGCGCCTGGGAGCAGCTGCAGAGCGAAGCTGGAGCCCAGGCAGCAGCCCCGCGGCCCTGGGTGAAGGGGCGGGGCCTACGGAGCTTTCAGTTTTCTGGGGTAGAAACGTGCCTCCAGGCCCAGACTCAGAGCCCGCAGCACCCCGCACCTCCTGTTCCCTCCTGTTCCCTCCGGGGGGCTGACCGGGCGCATCGGGTGTCTCATCGCGACCGTGACAGACCATAAAGGACACGGGGCGTTCTCTGGGTGGGCTGAAGCAGTCGTGCATGCCCTGCTGCCTCTATCCTAAGACCCTTTCTCGCCCCCAGGCCCTCCACAACAGCTGCTTCCTTAAAAACAAAAAGAGAGACCCAACAAAACCCAGCATCCAGTGTCCCTGGAATCTAAGTTCCAAATACCGCCATCACCCCAGCAACAGCGGATGTCACCACGAGACACTTGACCCAGCACGAGGGCTGCTGTCATTGGCTGTTACCAGGGCAACTGAGATCTCGGCTGTGGCGCCATGGCTCCTTCCGCTACGTGTCCTCCTGAGTGGAGTTGGGCCCCAGGTGCCGAAAGGTCTGCTTGTGCTCTTGAAGCAGAAGCAAGGACCCGGGGGGCTGGAGGCCACAGTCTCAGAAAAGCTTCAGCTGCCCTGGCTCTTACACGGCCTCAGGCTAGGTGGCAGTGGGGCGCGGAGGCAGGGACAAAACGGGGCAAAATGCACTGGTGCCCACTGAGTTAGGGAGCTTGCAGCTGCCCAGACGGGGTCGGTGGCTGCCAGCGAAGGGGCCCCTGTGTTCTCAGCTCTCCGTTCCCGCCAGGGTGCCCGGGATCACGCCTCCCAGGGGGTGGGGGATGCCAAGATGTATTTCATAAAGGGAGATGATTCAGTGGTCATTTTGGAAAGCATTCTGATCTCTCAAAGGCCCATCCACCAGGGGCAGGCCACACTCAGACCCTCGTGGGCAGGCAGTATGGGGTGTGGGGAAGAGCACTGAAGAGGGAGTCAGGGCGCTGGGTCCTAGTCCTGCTCTGCCCATGGTGCTGGGTGATCCTGTGCAAGTCGCTTGCCCTCTCTGAGCTCTTCCCTATCTGCACAAGGAGGGATCAGACTGCGTGGCTTTCTCAGCTCTGACATTCTTCTGTCCTCTCGGGGAAGCTGGTGAGGACTCTGGGGAGGGGACGGGAAGCCACTGGCCCGTAGAGACACGCTCAGGCAACAGTCCCAGGCTGGGGGATATCCAGAAGAGCTGCTTTTTATAATCTGCACATGAGGTTGTCTGCCTTGCTCTTGGCCCTCTCCTCTGACCCTCTGGAGCCAGCTGCTGACCCTGACCCTTGTCTAGCCAGATCCCCGTGCTGCCCAGTCCCAGGACCTGTCCCTATAATGCCTGCCCTTCGGTCATCAGGGGAGTCGTCAGGCTTGCCGCACCCGATCCACCTGAAATCACAGGCCATCTCACGTTTTCTCACAAAGGAGGAAGGCTAGCCCAGAGAGGGCAGGGACTTGGAGAAGGCCACACAGCAGAGCTGGCTAGGACCAGGGCTGCTCCTTCGCATGCAGCACTCTGCACGCCACTCCATGCTTCTCCCTGCTCACTCAGCTTCCTCCTTCCTTCCTCAGACGCTGCAGGGCCATGTCGAGGGGCAGGTGGTGGGGGTCCCCTGGGGCTCAGAGCCTCTGCCTCATGCCGCTTCCAGCTCAGGCCGGAGTGGCCCAGGTTCTGTCCTGGCCACAAAGCGGGAGAAATGACCATGCCAGCAGTGGACACAGCTGTGGGTGGGGTCTTGGTCCCTAACCCTCCAGGCCAGAGCTCGGGAGGAAATGTCCTGGAAACTGAGGTGGGGTTGGGACGGGCAGGGAACCAGCACTCAACCTACTGCACACAGAGAAACGAGGAAAGAGGAGGAAGAGAGATGTGGGGGTGGGTGGGTGGGGGCTGTGTGGGGGGAGGGTCCATCAAGATCCCACTACCCTTGACTGTCAGCTGGTGGGAAGATGGTGGAGGGATGCATCTGGGTCTCCTATGTCCCCGACATCCCCTTCTCTGCAGGAGGGACTGCTCTGCAGCCTGCTGCGGCCCCGAAGAGGAAGGCCCATGGGGGGCAGGGGGTGGATGCCCTCCCTGCTACTGAGATAGTGGGTGCTCTCTCATATGCAGCCCCACGGGGATGCTGTTGGCATCGGCAGAATCAGATGTGGCTGGTGGGGCGTGGCGGGGGTAGGAGATGGCTGGGGAGTAATGCCAGGACGGTGGGCAGAGCCATGGGCACTGCTCCCCAGCCCAGGCCTGGCCTGTTGACTTGAGCTGCCTGTCCCCATCCAGGTGGGGTCAGGGGACAGCCATCACAGGGGCAGGGCATTCTGGAGCTGTGGGTTAGGGGGGCTTGGGAAATGAGAGGCGTGGCCAGGAGGGGAGCGGGAGGGGAGGCCAGTGTGTGGGTAGGCTGAGGGGGAAGGTGCCCCGCCTCCTGGAAGATCCCCAGATTGGCAGTCAAGGGAGGGGCCCTGGAGGAGGTGGCCCCTCATGCCTTAGCCCTCCCCTTGCAGACATCGAAGGCGGCCTTCGTTGCACCCCCGAAAGCCTCCACCAGCTTGTCTCCCCAGGGTAGGACATTGCCCAGCAGCGGCGCAGTGCAGTTGGCAATGCCCAGGACCTGGGCGGGTGTCAGGGCGTGGTCCCACAGGTTAAACTGGGCAATGTCACCCACAAAGGCCTGAGTGGCATCAAACCGGCCTCCCAGGGTATCCTGGGCAAAGAGAGCAGAGAAAAAGGAGAGAGACATGGAGTGAGAGAGCAGAACAGAGAGGCAGGCAGACTCAGAGAGTCAGGGATCCCCAACTCCCATACCTAGCTGAAGCCCCGCCCCCACGGTTCTAGCCCCGCCCCCACAGTTCTGGCCCCACCCCTGAGGCTGCAGCTCCTTGGGCAAGGTCTCCGCCATCTGCAGAATGGCCGGGTCAGACTGAGTGATCACTGCTGCACTTTCAGGGTCCCTCCGCCTAGCCCTTCCTCCTCAAGGGGCCCCGGGGGGCGGTGGGATATCCACTTGGGGCTCAAGCGCCGACATCCCTGAGCCGTACCTGCTCTTGGCCCAGAATAAGGATCCCATGAGGCTTGATAGGGTGCCAGGCAGCCAGGTTCTCACCGGAGCCCCGCAGCTCCCCATCCTGGTAGGCGGACCACAGGCCGTCCCGCGTGGTCCAGGCGATGCAGATGTGGTGCCAGCCGTTGTCCTTCAGGCTCAGGGGCAGCTGGCACACCTGGACACAGATTCCCCAGCTCCGGGTCAGAGGTCACAGGACCTGAGGCTGGAGCAGTGGGGAGAGGGGGACCCGACCCCAGGCTCAGCCCTCCCCTTCCTCCCAGCCCAGCGCCTTCCCCACCACTCTCTCCCCTTTGTCCGACCTGACCAGCAGCTTCGCTCAGATCGCAGGGACTAGTCAGCGCCGCTTTGGTTTTCTCTGTCTCCAGGTAGTTTAGTCACTAACAGGCCGGTCAGATCACGTGGGGTGGGAGCCGAGGCTCCAGTCCTACCTTCCCCTGAGCACCTCACTCGGTGCCCGGCACACAGCCGGCTGGAGAGGTACCGGCAGTGGCGGAGCAGGCCCTGGACTCAGGCCGGGCACTGGCCTCCGGCCCTGGCTCTGCCACCCGACCCCCCGTGGGGCCAGGGGAGGCTGCACTTTCCTCCCTGGCCTCGGCTTCCTCATCAGGCAGAGGACGGCAAATGTGCAGCCACCTCCGCCTCGGCTGCCCAAGGCAGACTCAGCTGATCAATCAGTCATGAGCCCGGACTCGGCCTTAGAATCTCCCGAAGCTGCTGCTGATTGGTTAGCGTTTGCTGGTCAGAGGAAGGGCACTTGCTGCCCATGGATTTGGAGCTCCCAACGGGCTCTTTCATCGCCTGCTCCCTGAGATCACGATATAACAATGCAGCATTCTCTGAAGCCTACTTGGTGTCAGGCCTTGTTCTGGGCGCTGGGGATATGCACCTGGTCCTAGCTGCAAGCACGAGCTGAGTCTGCACGGGAGGGAAGGGCTTCGGGGACAAAATAACCCCGGGCCCACTCGGGCAGCACAGAGGTGATGAAGGCCCCGAGGAAGGGGGGCTGTGGAAACAGGAGACGTGGAGACTAAGCACGTCTGGACGACAATGGACCCGGACCGTCCGCTGCAAGGCGAACCACGTGCGTGGGGAGCAGGGCGGGGGCGAATGCAAGGGGAACTGCGGGCAGCCTCGCAGGTCTGCGCTGGGACTCCAAAGGTTCCCGGGATCGGTTCGCTGTGTCCTGTCCAGGGTGCTGAATCTGAACTGAGCGCGGACAGTGGGCGGGGCCAAGGATGGCAGCCCGGGAGCGTGCGAGGGGAACAGGGTTAGCGGGATCTAGATGCAGTCCACCTTCCTGGGTCTTCTCAGGACCCACTGGGTGGCAGAAAACATTCATCGCCCCCTGGGCCCATCTCCTTCCTCCTCTTCCAGGGCACCCGGAAGAGGCACCTCCTGCTGAGCAGGTTTTCAGTGGGTTTTGGGAGGTGCCTCTCCACAGGTAGGCCCTTGGGGAAGTCACAGACTTTCTGGGAGCCTCACACGCCTCCCCTGTAAACGGAGCGCCACACTTCCAGCCTCTCGTGGACACAAGCCCCTCCTCAGCCGGCCCCAGGTCTGGCTTGTCACTGTGGTTTCCAGACCCCAGCCTGGCGCGGCGTGTGGGCAGGGGAATGGAAAGGGCCCCCACACGTGGGGACCAGCACAGGGTGGTGTTCCTGGAAGGGTGACCCCGCCCCCCATCTCTCCAGCTCCCACTGACCTTGTCATTGATCAGCAGCTCCATGGGGTCGTGGCCCGCCTCCAGCAGCACAATCTCATTGGCCTGCCCCGGCACCGAGTAGGAGAAGGGGGTCCCCTGGCCAGTGCCACCCGACCTGGACCGCAGCCACACGCAGACGGTGAAGGCGTAGAGCTCGGGCAGCGCCTTGCGCACGCGGGCGTACATGTAGTTGTTGCGGATGGGGATGCTGATCTTGAAGGCGTCGGGGGGGCTGTAGGCCGAGGACCCTGAAGGGGGCGGGCAAAGTGGAACCAGGGGGAGTCAGTGGACCCTGGGGAGGCCAGGGTGGGTAGGGCACACTTCAGAATGGGGGCTGCTAGTCCCTAGGACCTGCTACGCCCCCCTTCAGCTGTGCCCCTGCTACAGAGTCTTCACTCCAAAATTCACTCTCCACCTCTGCTGTTGGAGAGGCCTCCCTCCTCCAGGAAGCCTCCTGGATTTCTTTCTCCAGAACTCCTGTCTGATATCTAAGCTGGTCCCAGCCAATTGCTCATGGTTTTCCCTGGCACCCCAACTTGTCCATAAGCCTCTTAAGGGTGATCCTCACAAGGTTTCGAAGGTGAAAAGTGCCTGAGGGCTCATGAGATGAGGAACATGAGGCCCGGGGAGAGGAAGCAAATACCCAAAGTCACAGGGCAAATCCACGACAGCCAGGTGGCTAGGTCTCCTGATGGCCACAGCCGTTCACTGGCCATTGCCTCGTGTGTCCCTGACCCCCCTGGCAGTGCCGGGCCCAAGTTCTAAACAAATGACAGAATTCTGATTCATTGCAGGTGCTATTTTGCGGGGTGGTTAGATGCACGGACTCTGGAGTCAGACCCGGTCTGAAGTCTAGACCCACTCCTGACTGGCTGTGTGGCCTTGGGCATGTCCCTGGACCCCCCCTGAGTGCCAGTCTCCTCTTCTGTGAAGTGGGCACCACAGCGGCACCATCCCCTGGTGGTTTGGGAGGAGTGAGCCGGCTGCTGTGTCGAGTCCTCAGCCCACCCCCGATGCACGATGTGTTAGAAAATAGGGATAATGATGATAAAATAGCCACCAACTGCACCCGCCCTCTCGTGTTTCACAGCCTCCTCCCCGCCGGCCTATCTTTAGCCTCCGGAGAGCATGAAAATGCTTTCCCAGTGAGTCTGCCACCCTGAGGACCCGCCCGGGGTCCCAGGCCTCCCCTGCTCCGCCCCCTGCGGGGCCCAGGACCCACCGTGCTCCAGTTCAGCGACGCGGTCATGCAGGGCGCCCAGCTCCTTCTCCACCTCCTGCCGCTGGCGGTGGTTGCTGTGACTGAGGGCCACGCGCTCCTTCTCCAGGGCCAGCACCTTGGCCAGCAGCTGCCCCTCCAGTTCATCCATCTTGGAGTGCAGGGCGGTGGGCACCGCGGGCGCCGGGGCGGGGGCGGCTGAGAAGTTCACTCGGGCTGGGAGCTCCTGCTGCTTAAGGGGAGAGGACAGGGCGTGTGAGGTCCCTCGGAGGGAGGGAGGGAAGGGACGCAGGGCTCGGAGACCCCACCACCTCTGCTGAGTGACCCTTGGGGAGCCTCAGCTTCCCCATGTGCAGAATGAAGCCACCTACAGCAGCTCCAGGCAGCAGACTGGGTGTCTGGCAGAACTTCTTCAGATCACACAGTCAGACAGCTCAGGGTTCAAATCCAGCCCAACCGGCCGAGGTCAGGCAAGTGTGGGCTGGCCAGCGCAGAGCCCTGGCTCCTGCCTGCAGGACATCTCAGCCAGTGGTGGGGCGGGGGGACTGGCGGTGGGGCTCCGGGAAAAGCTCCCGGGGGTTCTAATATGCAGTCAGAGTTCACGGCCACCGCTGACCCCCCGTAACCAGAGGGGTGTGCACTGGGCTGTGTTAGTCTCCACTCACCCACTCACCAAGCTTCTCTGTGACAGGGCAGGGCTCTGTCTGGGTACCAGGCAGACCCAGGGGCTCCTGGGAGAGCGCTCCAGGCCTGCCATCCAGGGCGGTGTGTGGGGAAGATCACGGATTCTGGAGTCAGACAGCCCAGGGTTCAGATCCAGCTGGAGAGCCAACCTGCTGTGTGACCCTGAGCAAATGCCTCTACCTCTCTGAACCCCGGGCTGCTCACATGCAGTGCAGGCCACTGTACCCATTTAGAAGGTTGAGGGGGGGGCATTGATTCAGCAGTAAATGCCAATGAGCACAGCCTGGTTACCACAATCACTGTCTGGGGCCGAGGAGCTGGAGGGACCGGTACTCTGTTCTGCCACGCCACCCCGAGATGGGGGCGGGTGGGCTCACTTTGACCCCCGTTATACTAACCTTCACTGTCTGGAAGGCTTCTCCCCACTCCCCAGGGTCCTAGGAATTTAGACTCTGGTGCTGACTAAACCCAATGCCTCGGCTCCCCCTCCTGTAAAAAGGGCCCGCTGACCCTGCTCCGCCCACCCCCAGGGTAGATGTATGGAAGTAAAGGCCCCCCGGGCTGTAAAAGTGGAATGTGGACTGTAACACACCGGCTGACAGGCAGCTGCTACCTCCAGAGCCCTCTCTTGACCACAGAGGGCCCGCGGAGGGACAGGGCCAGCCACGCACTGCGTTCTCGGTGGCTGGACTGCCAGGAAACCTTGGCCGGAGACGCGGGCTCGTGGAGTGCATTCCCGCCATTCCCGCCTGGTGCTGGGAGGGCTGCGGCTGGGGGTCCTCAGTTTCCCTCCTTCCACTGCGCCACACTCGTTGTGAGGGGCGCGCCTCTGAATGAGCGTGCCAGGCCCACCCTTGGCGCTCGCTCGGCATGCATTTGCTCGTGGACCCTCGCAGCCCCTCACTCGGTTCTGTTGGCCCTCTTAGTGTCCCCGTTTTACAGACGAGGAAACCGAGGCAGACCCTTCTGAATTTTCTACGCTGGGGCTGGGCAAAGCTGACGCCTCTGGAGCCAAAGCCTCCTGCCTCTAGCAGAGCGTCCTCCTCCCGCGGAGGGAGCCAGACCTGCCAGGAGGGAACGGGACGTGGGGCGCTGTTTACACAGACGCCGTTGCAGGGAGAAAGCGTGCAGGCGACGGAGGTGGGTGCACAAGCTGTTCTTTTGTCAGAGCCACCGGCTCTGCCGCCAACAGGAAGGCCGGGGAGGAGGTGGGCTCACCGGATCGTGTGCGGCCCCCTCCCCACCCAGCGTCTAAATCAGAGGAACACGACTGCCCCCCTCACTTCCCCATCTGCTGCGGGTGCGGGCGGTGCCGCGTGGGCTCCCGGCCTGGTGCCAAGTGGGCCCCTAGCCCAAGACGGTGGGGGAGAGGATGAAGCCCTCAGCCCCGCTCAGGTCCTGATGAGGCAGGAAAGTGGGGGCTCAGAACCCACCGGGTGTCGTGCTGGGACGTGCCCAGGGCGGGACGTGCTGTGTGAGCGTTTGGAGTCTGGACGCAGAGCCCAGGGTTTGCGTCCGGCTCAGAGCCGACGTGCTGGGCCCATCAGTGCCCGACTGCACGCGGCGGCCGTCCTCGTGGCCGCACAGGGCGAGCCAGCCCTGCAGGGAGGAGGCAAACACCTCCCAGCCCCTCCCAGCACCCGGGAGGAGGGAAGCCCACTTTCCAGATGAGGGGACCGAGGCTCGGAGATGTGAAGACACCTGCTGAAGGTCCCATGGCTGCGAAGGGACAAAGCCGGGACCCCAGCCCAGGCCCTTCAGATGCCAGAGCCTCTTTCCATTCCTCTGTTCTCCCCAGCTGTCAGTGTGCCCATCTGCCAAGGGGGCGCCGTGCTGGCTACTCCGCCTGCCCCGAGAGCCCGCAGCTCTCAAAGGTTCCGGTGGCCACGAGAGGGCAGGGAGGGTCTGGTGGTCTGTGTCGGAGGGTGCTTCGGGGCAGCTCTGCAGAGGGACTGGACAGGAAGGACCTGCCCATGCAGGGCAGCTCAGGGGCTGGAGGAGTGGGGAGGATCCAACCACCTCCTCCCCCGGTGGGGACTGCTCCTTTCCTTCAGGGAGCAGAGGGATGGTGCTGGCTTCGGGGACAGGGTCCCAGCCTCTGCACAGCGCCCCCCTGCCCGGGACAGCACGGGCCCAGCTCCTGGGGCGGCAGCGGTAGGGGCCAGGTCTCCTCATCCCCCCACCCGGTCATCCCTGAAGTCCTCTGTGAGTCTGCCCCGGCTTGGCATGCTTGCTCCACCAGCCCAGGACTTTGTCATGAAGAGCTGCTGTGCCTCAGTTTCCCCATCAGTAATAATAATAATAATAATAATATCTCATCACATGGTAGTGAGGATTAAATGAGTTAATAGACGGAATGCCCTGAGAGCAGAGGTGGCACATGAAATGCTAGGTAAGCATCAGTAATTATCATCAATAATATACCCAAATGTCTCCTGAAGGGACCAATGCTTCTGCATCTGCAATCACAAATCTTTTTTGTTTAATCACTATATTGAGGAAAAAAGCAAGTTACAGAAGAACAGTGAGAGACCATTAAAATAAAGCTGCAAAGATTCAAAGCCAGATCCCATGTTTGTAAAAGCACGAAGACAACAAGCCTGGAGAGGCAAGCGCAGATGCAGGACAGTGGCAACCCTCTTGTGGGTGGGCGATGGGGCTGGGACTGAGGTGGCTCTGAGGCCCCAGAGGAAAGCGATAGGACACCCCAGCCCCAGGGACCCTCGCCTCTCCCTCCAAGTAGCCCCCGCGCCAAGCTAGCACGTTGAGAAGGCCACAGAATTCCCTCTCAGGCCCTGCCTGCCCACACACCTCCTGGGCCCTGGCGGGAATCTGCAGCAAAGGCTGAGGCCCCTCCCCTCAGCCCATTTTAACAGATGGTCCTGGCTGCGGTCTGTGCTCCGCTTCTGCTGTGCTGTGTGGCCTTGAGCAAGTCACTCTGCCTCTCTGAACCTTAGTTTCCCTGGAAGTCCAATGAGGGGTGTCTGGGGGGTACATGTGTAAGTGCTTCCACTTTGGGTCGGTTGCTGCAACCCCTGTCCCCAGAATTCGGTGGGGATCACGTGCCCAAGTCTGTCCTGGGGACAGAAACCCCACTTTCCTTTCACTCACTGAGGATCGCCCACTCCTGACTCCGTGCCACCTCCCACAGGCAGGGACTTCGCGGAATGGCCAAAGAACGGAGGAGAGGCTCGATTTCATGAGTCATCAGAGAAATTCAAATGAAAGCACCATGAGTGCGCACTACACACCCACCAGAACGAGGAGCGTTTTAAAAATGACCGTACCAGCACGGGCGAGATCCCCACGCAGGCGGGTGGGTGTGCGCACGCTCGCTGCCACTCCGGGACAGTGCTCCGCAGCGCCTCCTAGCGCTGAGTCCGTGCCTCTTCCCGGGCCGAGGCAGCCGGCTCCTGGGGACGCAGCCGGGAGAAAGGGGGTGCTCACGGCCACCAAATCTCCCACCGTGAACGTTCAGGCAGCTTTCTAACCCCAAACCAGAACAACCCACGTGTCCACCCGTAAGAGGGGCGGGCAAGTCAGAGACGGCGCATCCGCACCGCTCACGTGGCACTGCGAGCAGCGGAGGCCCGGGGCCCCGCCCCCATCGAGGGTCGGACACAGGGGAAACCCCAGCCGCAAGGCGTGCAGCGCCTGAGTCGGTCTGAACGAAGCTCAAACACCGCAAAGCTGGTCTGTGGTGACGAGCAGAATCGGGGAAGCTTTGGGGGCAGAATGGATTTGGGGGGCCACAAAGGAGACTTCCGGGGCACTGGAGACGTTCTGATTCTTGGTCTGGGTGCGCTGCTTTCTGGCCATCTGCCTACATACATTTTCACCGAGCTGTGCACTTAAGATTTGTGTCTTTCTCAAGTCAGATATGTGAGCTCTTACACATCTTGAATGTAAGATAGACTTGGGAAAAAAAAACAGGAAGTCCCACAGGGAAGGTCCCACCCTCCGTGCCGCCGCGCCTGCCCGGCTGGGAGCCGCTGGTCTCCTCCTCAGTGAAGGCCTCCCGGGGGGAATGACACAGCAGGGGGGGTCCTGCCCACCCCTCCCATTTGACAGATGGGGAAACCGAGGATCAGAGAGGAGACATTTTTTAAGGTCACAGCAAGCAGGTGGCAGAGCTGGGACTTAAAGCCCCAGGTTTCTCGCTAGAACGAAGGAGCCGCCCCGGCAGGAGTAGGGGTTACGGGCTCCCCCGTGTGGTGCTGCACCCAGATGGCGGGGGGCAGCCACAGGGCGAGAGGCCAGCGGGGCCTGCAGGTGGCGGGCGGGCACTGAGGTTCCATGTTCTCAAACAGAAGGCCGGTGGGCAGACCCTCTCTGGCCACACTCTGCTGGCCCCCTTCATGGACAAAGAGGCAGGGTCAGGGGAGCCAGCCCCCACAGAACAGAAACTTCCAGAAGGGGCAGCGACATAAGAAAAAAGGAAAAGCAACCAGACGACTTTAGAAAAGGTGCCAGTGGATTCTCTAAGTCACGGCGTTTATCTGCAGGTAACTGGGAGGTCTGGGGGCGGGTGAACAAAAGTTTGGGGCTGCACACATATGTACCCCCCACCCCACGAGTCCTAGTCAGGGGGCACCGGCCCGAGAACTCATAATTTAGAGACCAAAGGGCCTGGACCAAACTCCGCCCCTCCTTCCCCCCCATTTTTTTGGAACATATCCTCATGGTTTTATTGTCACATAATAAAACAAAACACGAAGCTTAGAACTGGATCGCCTGGCCCTTTCTCTCCTTATCTCCTCCCAGCTCGGCAGGCTCGCCTCTCCGAACAGCCAGAGCTCTCTGAGGTGTGCAGCTGGGCTCAGCCCCTTCAAGCCTCAGCACAACCTTCTTTGTAGTTTTAGCCTTTTTCTGGAAAATTGGCTTAGCCTGCCCTCCATGGTCACTCTGCTTCCCGCCCTAAGGCCGCTCCCCCCGCGCGTATGGAGAAGCCTTGCCCTCCTTGTACTGTGTCACTTGGTGGGGTTGGTGCTCGCCACACTTCTTACCAAAAGGCTGGAGGGTTTTAGGAATGTTCACCATGTTTGCGGGGAGCGCTAACAGCACGGAAAGCCCATTTTAAAGACAGAAAAACCGAGGCCCAAAGAGGAGCAGCGATTAGCCTGAAATCGCAAGCAAAAAGAACTCAACTTCATGCCGCTTGCCCTCCCCCCACCCCACTGAGACTGTCTCCAGCTGAAAAGTGTTCGGGGAGCGCCCGGCCCCCCAGCCCTGGTTCCCACAGACTCTGGAGCCCCCCCCCTTCCTTCTCTGTGAGTGTGCAGCCCACCAGTCAGGGGGGGTCCAACCTTCTGGCGTCTCTGGGCCACACCGGAAGAAGAGGAGTTGTCTTGGGCCACACATTCAATACATTGCGATGTGTAATTACACACACACACACACACACAAATCTCATAACATTTTAAGTAAATTTAGGATTTTGTGATGGGCCACAGGTCGGACACCCCTGGCCCCACTGAACAGGGCTGAAGACTGACTCAGCTAATACACATGCAGTAAGAGCCTCAGGAACGTTACTTCTCCGTGTTGTTATTGCTGTCAGTGAGGCTCCCACGGGACCCTCCTGATGACCGTGCCAGCCAGCCAGCTGGACGGGCCTCTGAGGACTGGCCCTCACCCTCACGCTCTGCGTGCGTGGAGGCAGCAATGGCTCGGGACGCCATGCAGCAGTAGCCCCTGCCCTCCCCTGTCTTTCTCACTCTCCTGGAGGTGGCTGAGGTCTGGCTCCTCCAGATGGGTGTAGAGTGAATAACAAAAAACAAGTACTCTGGAGCCAGACACCAACAGGGTCAAATCCTGATGCCACTGCTGTGTGACGCTGGGCCAGGTTCTTAACCTCTTTGAACCTTGTTTTTTTTCAACTGGGGAACGGGGAGAGACAAGGACCTCCCTCCTGCAGACTTGATGAGGATTAAGTGAGAACGTACAGCGTCTGATGCACGGCAAGTGCTCGGTGGGAGTGTAATTGCTGTGAGTGCAGGGTCTTCTGTGACCGCCACCAGGGGCTCCTCACTGTGGCTCCCGCTCCAAGACGGAAGGAGGCGGCCACCTTGCGAGGCTGGGCGAAGGAGGTGGTTTATGTCAAAGAATTACTGCTGAAATCCATCCTGAGGTTTCATTTTACAGATAAATTAGCGCAAAAATGGGGCACCGGAATATACACGTACATGGCCGGTTGCCACATGAATGGTCTGACCCCTCTGGAAAGTGGCTCTGGGCCACAGCCACGAGAAGTCAATATCCTCTGACCCAGCAATACCACTCCTGGGAGTTCGGCCTAAAGAAATAATTCAACAGACTTAAAGAGAGAGAGAGAAAAAAAGCCCAACTATCTGCAAGAAATTGATCCTGCAATGAACATCGAGAAGAACAAAAATTAGAAACAGCCTCCATCTCCATCAGCCAGAGATGCTCGCGGGGCTGAGAGGGCGGAGCGTGCTGTGGCTCCAGATAGGGCAGCGGTCAGCAGACTAATCACCAGCAGTGAACCAGGTCTCGGCTCAGGGACTGCGTCTACGTTTGGATAAAGGACCGAAAGGGTCCTTTCGGCAAAACGAATAAAGGGGTGGAGTCAAATGTGATTTCCCACCCCAAAAGAACTTTGGACTTTTTTTCCAGTGAACAGCAACAGCAATGACAGCACAAATAAAAGTAGAGAGGGGGACGATGTTTCCTCAGCCCTCAAACATGGCCCCCGACTCGAGGGCTGGAGGGACAGGCTGGGCCAGCGTGACTTCGGCCCCCTTGGGCGGTGGGTGGGCCCGGCGCGGGGGGGTGCTCCCCGGCGGGGGAGAGGTGACGCAGAAATGTGCCAGGTGAGGGCGGGCAGGGAGGTGCTGAGGGCTGCGGGAGTGTGGGTGGGGCAGGAAGTAGACAGTGTGACCAGGGAGGGTCTCTGGGAGGAGGGGCCCTCAGAACACTCTTAAGTGATGAGGATGGATATGCCGGGGGGTACCAAGGCCAAGGCGAGAAGGGCCTGGGAGATGGGCCAGATCCCAAACAGCCGCCTGGAAGCAGGCTGAGGGGCTGCACCACAGGGGAGCCCCCATGGTGGCCTCAAGGACCATCCCCGGGGCTGGCGGGAGCAGGGTGGGTGGGAGAGTGTGCTGGGGACGAGAAACCAGTGAGAGGCCGTGCAAGTACCCACGGAGAGGTGCAGCTGAGTGGAAGGGGGTGGAACCAGGCAGGGCTCCTCCGAGCACACTGGAGAGGCAGGGGCCTGAGTTCAGGCTGGGACATGAGGAGGGCAGGGGGCTGGTGGGACGCCTGGGGGGGTGGGGGCGGGGCTCAGGGAGCAGTCGGGTCCACTGGTCTGGGGCTCAGGAGAGAAACCTGGGCTGGAGGTGTGGCTGGGCTGGAGCACCGCTGAGGAAGGGGAGATGGAAACCTCAGGATGTGGCCGAGCTCACCCAGGGCGAGTCAGAGGGGGCCAGGAGAGGGGCAAGGGCTGCGGGTGGAGGACCCCGAAAGGGGGCAGGAAAGTGGGAGGGGGGGCTGGGGGTGGGGGCGTCCGGGAGCCAGGCACTTGGAGACCCGTAGGGGGGAATGACCAATGGGGTCTGATGTGGGGCGGGGGGGTGTCCAGCGAGACCAGGACTGGCGCGTTCCGTTCAGTTCCTCAACGCCGGCACCAATGTCGGGGAGAGAGATGTGCAGAGAGAAGGCAGACCCTGAACGTGGGGGAGCATCCCTCCGAGGACTTCGGATGAGAAGAGAACAGAGAACCGGACGGTGTCTGATGGGCGGATGGAGTCCTTCCCACTGAGACCAACAGTCTGACCCGATGTCTTTGGGGACCCAGACCCCAGCTCCTCCCAAAGACCCCAGAGACACTGGCTCCGGCTGCGGCCAGGCTCGGAAAGGTCTGGTGGGCAGGCGGCCCTGCCTTCCTCTCCCCGTGCGCACTGCACGCAGAAGGCAGGAGGGGCGTGCGTAGGGAAGCCAGAACTCCCCCAACCGGAGAGGCAAACTTGGTGCCAGATCCCAGCTGCCAGGATAGCCCCAACCCCAGCGGGCTAAGCGGAGGAGAGCCCACCTTGCCAAGTGCGCAGGTGCTGGAGGAACCGGGCCAGGGCGAGCCCAGCCCTGCCAGCCCCAGACACGGGAAGAACCACAGGCACCAGCTGGGTGTGGGGGCGGGGGCTAGGGCAGGCAAAAGGAAGTGTTCTGAAAACCAAATCTTTTTTTTAAACATTAATAAAATTTATTCCTGAACGGATAGGTCGCTCCCATCTTTATTTTTGGCTAATTGCTCCCATCTTTATTTTTGGCTATTTCAAAAATGAGTGCCCTGGATGGTGTGGCTCAGAGGGTTGGAGCATCATCCCATAACCGAAAGGTCGTGGGTTCAATTCCCAGTCAGGGCACACAGCCTTAGGTTGTGGGTTCTGTCCTCAGCCTGGGCGCGTACAGGAGACAACCAATCGATGCTTCTCTCTTGCATCGATGTTTCTCTTTCTCCTTTCCTCTCCCCCTCCCTCTCTCTCCAAAAAGCAATGAAAAAATGTCCCCAGGGGAGGGCATAAATAAATAAATAAATAAATAATGAGCAATGCTATAGCTTAGTGATGAAAATAGCCATCACCCAGACTGACCGAGCACACCTCGGCCAGGCACACTGTTCTGGGTCCTTCACGAAGATCCACTCGCTTCATGCTCCCAACACCCCGGTGAGGCGGGCGCTGCTATTGTCCCCATTTCACAGGGGAGGGGACCGACTCCCTT
The DNA here is from genome assembly GCF_004126475.2 of Phyllostomus discolor. Lineage (NCBI taxonomy): Eukaryota > Metazoa > Chordata > Mammalia > Chiroptera > Phyllostomidae > Phyllostomus > Phyllostomus discolor. The sequence continues at coordinate 210,484,571 of NC_040904.2, forward strand.
CCGCTGCCGCCGGGCAGCATTTATTGTTATTTTGTCCTGCTCTCGACTCCCCGTCCTAGAAATCCCGGAGAGCTGGAGTGGGGAAGGGAGGGCTGGCCTGGCAGACAAGACCCCCAGGGTTTTCCTCCTGCCTCCGGGGCTCAGCTTTGGGAGGGTGAAGGCTGAGAGGGTGGTCTGCGACTGCGCCCTGGCAGGGCGGTGACGCACACCCTGTGCAGTGGGGGCTGACCCCAGCGCAGGCTTGCTGAAGGGTCACTGGACCCCGGGCTGGGCCAGCCTTCCACGCACCGCCGGCGCTGCTGAGCCAGAGATCTCGCGGAGAGAACCCGGGGTGGGGGTGGGGTCCCTGCATTTTCTTCCTTCCAGCCTCTGTCCTCTCCCCGCCTTTGCCAGCCGCACTCGGGTTGGGGGCAGGTAGAAAGGGGGGAGGCCTCTTCCTCCCCCTTCCTTTCACAGATCCGATTTAGTTGCTCATACCTTCCCCTGCAATCTGGAAATTGTCAATGGCTGGGGCTGGTCAGTGTCTCCCCGATGCCTGTTCTTCCTAGTCCGTCCAGCTCCCCTCCTGGGGACCCTAAACAGGCGGGTGGGGGTCTGGGAATGTCAAAGGAGAAATCGCCGGCCCAGGAGCCCATGGCCGCCAAGAGTGGACCGCTGGGTCAGACCCCTTGTCACTGACTCCTAGCTGGAGCCAGGAGCGTGTGGAAAGGTGGGTGGGGGCCGGAGGAGGAGCCCTGGGCGGAACCCGGTTCTCCTCTCAGTCCCCACCCAGAGCTACCGGCTTCCAGGTGTCCTGGCTGGGAGGGCGCCAGCTGGGCTCCTGCCCAGGTCCGCGCTACAGCCCAGGTGGGGGGCACGGCGGTGGGAGGCGGTGAGGAGCACCACCGGCTTGGCTTATGGGACACTCTGTTCCCTGCTTCTCGGCAGGAGCCAAAAGGGACTCGGAGTCGCCGGGACAGCGCATCCCATCCCCTGACCACAGGAAGCGAGCGGGGGCGGGGGCCCCTGTGCAGACGGACGTGTGAAAGAAGGGGGCGCACGGACGTTTCCTGAGACCCTAATTCGTGCCACACGTGTTCACACACCTACACGTTAGTCAGTCAGTCCTCACTACAAACGGGCACCGATGTACCCACTGTACAGACACGGAAGCCGAGGCTTCCGCTGGTGCCTGGGGAGAACTGATCGCGGGCAGCCTTTCCCGCGCCTCGGACACCGTACCAGCCTCCGGCCCGCACGCCCAACGGAATTCTCCCTTCTAGCCTGCGAGGAAGGAGCCATCATCCCCTTTACATAGATGGGAGATCCACGGATCAGACAGATACACGCGGGGCTCCCCCCAGAGTCCCTCCGCGCCGCAGTGGTGGCCGGACCCCCAAAAGCCCTCGAGCGGCCCCTCCCACCCCGGCCTGCCCCCGACGACGCGTGGCGTGGGGCGTGGCGCTCACCTCGATGCGGTCGATGCGGTCCCGGAGGGCACGCACGGCGTCCTCCAGCTCCACGATGAGCGCGGGCGACTCCCAGGGCCCGTCGGCCATGGTGTCGCGGCGGGGCCCGGCGTCCTGGAGGCCGCGCGGCAGGCCGCTCTCGCAGCGGCCCAGCTTGCCGGTGAGCTCGCGGATGGTGTCCTGGTCGGCGCGGATGCGCGCCTCCTGCTGCAGCGCCGTCTGGCGCAGCCGGTCGGCCGTGCTCTGCAGGAGCAGCAGCTCCTCGCGCTCGCCCAGCGCCGCGTCCCCCTGCTCGCCCCCCGACGGGCAGGCGGCGGCCAGCGGCGTGCACAGGAAGCGGCTGAAGAGGGGCACGGGCGGCAGCGGGTGCGCGCTGGCCGCAGGCGCCCCGGGCAGCGCTGGGGGCCCGGCCGAGCTGCCCGCGCCGTGCAGGGCGCTCAGGCTGCGCTGCGGGCCCGGGGACGCGGCAGCAGCACCTGAGGCGGCCGAGGCGTTGTCGGCGCCTCCGGGCAGCGCCCGCGCCCGGCTGGCCGCCAGGGGCACGCTGGCGATGATGCAGATGACGGCACCGAGGAACGCCAGCATGCCCGCGGCCAGCAGCACCGCCAGGAACTTCAGCGTGAGGCGGGCGGCGGGGGCTCCCGAGGCCCCCGGCAGGCGCAGCGGCGGAGTCGGGGCGCGGGGCCCGGGAGCGCGGGGCGGAGCGGGCTGGAGCGGGAAGAGCGGGAGCAGGAGCTGGAGATGTTGCCGCGGCCGCTGCTGCCACCGTTGTGAGCCCGGGCGTCGCGAGGAGGGGAAGGCTGCGGGCAGGCGGGGAGGGGGAGCAGACGCGGCGGCCCCGCCCCGCCAGCTCCCCCGGGCCGGCCCTGGCCCAGCCCCGCACCCGTTCCGCGCCGGGCGCAGAGGTGGGGGCTCCGCCCGGGATGCGGCGAGAGGCACGTGGCGTCACTGAGAGCTTTATCCTGCCTGGGTCACAGAGGGTGGCGACTCGAAGGCCATGCGGGGGGACCTCTTAGTGACCCCCATCCCACCCCTCCAGTGTGGTCCCCCTCCCGAACTGATAATGCCAACAGCTACCTTTCGAGGAGCTTTTCCTTCGAGTCACGCTCTGTGCTGAGTGAGCTACACTCTGGTCCCCATGGAGCCTCACGGTGGGCATGCTCATGATACAAATGAGGAAACTAAGGATTGCCGAGGTCAGGTTGCAGGCCAAGGACACACCACTGGTGTATGTGGGAGTAGCATTTGGGCTCCGGGGCATCTGACCCGGCAGACTGTGGGGTCGAGCTGGGGTGGGTGTGGGAAGGGGAAGGAAGGAGGCCAGTGTGGGGATACGGGGGGAGGGCTGGAGATTTTGGCCCAATCTCTATTTATATTATGGCCACCTGCCTGTCACTTCCCACCCCCACCCTCCTGAAGGGGCAGGGTTCACTCCCCTCCACACCTGTCCAAAAAAAAAAAAATCTCCCTGTGATCTCAAAGGGCAGCCAGAGTTCCTCCTCTGACTGGCTAGGGACACAGATGGTCCAGAGACAAGACCCCCCTCACGGAGGCAGCCTGCAGGCAAACACTGGTGGGCCTGCGGACCAGGTGCTGGGAGGGAGAACAGGGATGGGAGTGGGATGTGGTGTGGGGGTGGAGGAGGAGCCTGTCAAAAACGTCTATATATATTTTGTTGCAAATTAACTTTGCAATTAAAAACTTAAGGGAAAAAAAAAAGGCCTACCACCCCTCACAATCCAGCTCCAGTTCCCACTTTCCATGAGGCACTTCCTCCTCAGGGTGGGCTCCCAGGGCTGGGAGGGCGCCGAGACGGCTGTGGGCGTTCGCCCTGCATCCCGGGAGGGAGAAGAGGGGGTGCGGCTCGTGGAGTCGCTGGCCAGGGCCGCACCCCGGCCTGTCTCCCTTCCAAGCCTATGTTCTGGACCTGAAGGAGACTCACACTGGGACTCTGGACCACCATGGCCGCCGTGCAGGCTCCGCCCAGGGCGGGGTGTGGGGCGGGGCCTGGGGGATCCTACCCGGGCCCTGGGCACAGGCCCCAGCCCCGCCCCCACCCCCAGCCCCAGGAAGACGCCCGCCCTCCTTGTGGGAGTTCTGGGACACGGGGTCGCCTGAGTTGTGAAGTGGGAGCAAAGCAAACGTGAGCTCCACACCGTGAACCCTGGAACCGTGTGTGCGCGTGGCCGTGTCACGCCTACTCGGAGCGGGGGCCTGCAGCCCCCTCCAGGCAGCCCAGCGTGGAGGAGGCCTCTCTGGAGGGGCCCGGGAGGACCTGAGGGTGCACGAGGCAGGGAGACTCCTGGTGCACCCACATGTGTTCCGGGAAGACAGAAGCACCCGTGTGACAACCCAAGGAGAAACTGCGGTAGAAAATCCAAGGAAAGACAGGGGAGGCTGGGAGAGGGGCTGCTGTGGCTTGGGCCCCCAGGGGTGCCACCACTGTGGGAACTGCCTTGGGGACAGTTGGATCATGGGTCTAGAGGCTGCAGTCGAATTGTGTTTAAAGGGGTCGCTCATCTTCCAGGATGTCTTTACAGACCTGTCGTGTGAACAGGTCCCTCCCCTGCGTTGGTGGCTCCGCATCCCCATGGGGTGAAGTCCACTCTCCGTAAGAGTTAGTACTGCCTCTCGGTCAAGGGCATGGATTCCAGAGCCGGAAGGTCTGTTTCAAAACCCCGCTTCTACCTGTTTCCAGGTGCGTGACCTAGTCGTCAAGGAGGGTAAAGTCCCAGGCCCTTCACAGTTCTTGACCCCCACTCCTGCCGGGGCTTCCGAGCCACAACGTGGGGAATGGGAGGAGGAAAGGCTTGGTAAGCGTCGGGTCTCACTACGTCGGCTGCTCTGGGTTTGTAAGGCTGTGGGTCGTGTGGACACTGCTCACCCTTCCAGCCTCACAGCCTGTCCCTCACTGCCTGTGCGCTGTGCGTAACTCCCCACATACCCCGGGAGGTCTCCTGTCACTGCCCTTGTTCGTGCCGTCCCCCGCCTGGAAGGCCACCCCCTCCTTCCTTGATTCATTGCATCCCCAGCGTCTGGCAGGGGCCCTGCCCCAGGTACTGATTTTTTGGACTGTAAGACGCACCCCCTTTCCTCCCAGATTTGGGGGGGGGGGAGTGCGTCTTACAGTCCGAAAAAGGCGGCAGCCCCCCCGGGGCGAACGCGGACGGATCTAGCTTCCCCGCAGGCAACAGTGCGGCTGCCCTGGGGCGGCAGCGAGTGGCGGTTCCCAAACGGTCTCGCTGGTGCTGCGGCCAAGACCTCCGCCCCAGCCCTAACCCAGAACTCCTCGAGGGATGGTCAGGTCTCAGGGGGACCTCCTCAGGCGGCAGTTGTCCCCCTATTTTCCCTCTGAATTCTCGTGTCTCTTAGATGTTTTATTTCTCCACTTTCACTCCATTCTTAGGGTAAGAGAATTCTGCCCTCAATGAACAAATATAGTCGTTCGTTCAAAATGTATGTTTGGAGACGGACTTTGTGCCAGGCACCGGGGAGAGCTGGACACGAGACAAGCCCCCACTTTCTGTTCTAGTGGGGAGGCAGGCAGTAAACAAATGAATAATTAAACGAAACCGTTCATTGATGACAGTAGTGAGAACTGCGATGGAAAATTTGAAATGTCAAAGTAGTTTAAAATGTAAAAGTAATATGATAGAAAATTCCAGGGGCGGGTACTGGGAGATGGACACTGCGTGTGAGGTTGGGACCCGAACGATCTGAGACACCAGCCGTGCAGGGATCTGGGGGAAGACCCAGTGTTCCTGGCAGGGGGGGCAGCTGGTGCAAAGGCCCTGAGGCAGAATGAACGTGGTGTGTTTCAGAAACAGAGAGCAGGCCAATGGGGCTGCAGCAGAGTGATCTCCAGGGGAGAGAGGAAGCTGCAGAAGAAGGCAGAGTGAGGTGGGTGGGGCTGCCCGGGCTGGGGCAGGGGCTGTGTGATTCTCAGCCCAATGGGCGGGGTGGGGCGGGGCACGGGTGGGGTGAGTGACAGCTTGGGGTCCGTATTTGTAGAAGGCTCCTCTGGCAGGTGCGTGGAGGCCAGGTCACAAAGGGATCGGAGGGGAAGCAGGGAGACCCGCTGGGGGCCATCCAGCCCCCAGATGAAAGGAATGGGGGCTGCAGGTCCCATCGGTGGAGAGAACCGGGTGGGTGTGGACTGAACGCAGAGGGGGAGTTTGTCGGTTGGGCCCTCCAGGGAGCAGGCCCTGGGGTGGGGTTGGGCGCCGAGTCCTGTGGAAGAGGAAAGGGGAGGAGGGAGAACTGGGCTGGGGGCGCCTCGGACCTCAGTGCAGATCTGACTGAGCCTTGGCCCACCCAGCACGGGGCTCGGGGGCGAGGGCTCTCTGCTAGGGAGGCTCTGCCCTGGGCACAGATGCCCCGTGCCCGGTGCGTCTGGCCCAGAGGAAGGCGGCCGCAGCTCAAACGCTGGGGTGACCTCTACACAGAAGCCTGCGTGTGGATGTTTACAGCAGCTCTGTTCGTAAGTGCCCAGACTGGAAGCAGCCAAGGTGCCCGTACACGGAATGGATAGGTAAACGGGGGTACATCCAGACAGTGGAACGTCACTCGGGGCTACCAGGAAAGGAGCTGCCGAGCCAGGAGAAGGCATGGAGGAACCTCGAATGCGCATCCCTCGGTGAAAGGGGCCGGTCTGAAAAGGCTACCCACGTGTGGCTCCAACAATAGGACCTTCTGGGAAAGGCAGAAGCATGGACACAGTGTGAAGATGGGCGGTGGCCGGGGCACGTGGGCGAGGGAGGGATGAACGGGCAGAGCACGGAGGGTGTTAGGGCAGCGACACTGTTCTCTACATGACCCCAGTGGTGGACGCGGGTCATTGTGCGTTTGCTCAGACCCACGGAGGGTGCACCGCCGAGAGCGAGCCCGCGTGTGAGCTGCGCACTTGGTGGTGACGGTGACGTCGTCAGTGTCAGGGTTCGTCAGCTGTGGCCAGCGTGCCCTCTGGTCCGGGATGCTGGACCTGGGGGGCCTGTGCAGGGGCGGGGGCCGGGGGTGTGGGACTCTCTGCGCCTCCTGCTCAGCACCACTGAGAACCCCAAACTGCTCTGAAAACAGACAAAGGCTGGGCTGGGTCCGGGAGGCCCTGCAGCTGGAGGGCCCCCCCCCCCCCCCCCCGCCCCATGCGCCAGCGGCAGAGCGGCGAGCTCGTTCTCCAAGTGGGGGGCTGCACGGTGTCCCTCCATGGCACCACAGTCCCCCTACCTGGCACCGTGAAGGTCCCCTCCTCCGCACGCCGTCAGGAAGCTGCTCCTCCACGGTCCCCCTGGGCTCTCCTCCTGGGGGACAAAGAGGGCTGCCTGTGTTCTTCCTGGACACCTCCCGCCCGAGGGTCCAGTGTCCACCCAGAGACGGACTGTCCCAGGCCTGGGGCTGCCTTACCTATAAAATGGGGTCACGGTCCTGCCCTCACGGGGGATGGGAGTGGCCATTAGGTAAGACCAGATGAGGTGTCCCGTGTGAGATCTCTCGGGGACTCGGGGCAGAGACAGTGGCTGCTCCGTACCGTGCCAGCGAGCCAGCCGGCCGACACGCCGCCCCCAGCACGCGCCGGGTGCTCAGCGCCTGTTACCTTCCCTCTCTCACTTCTGGGCCTTCGTTCTGCAGGCGCCGCCCTCAGGGCCTCCCTCCACAGTCGCTCCGCAGTCCTTCTGCTGTCCCTCCCACACCGTTTCTTTCTTTTTTTGTTCTTCAATCTTTTAGCTTTTTTAAAGGATTTTATTTATTTATTTTTAGAGAGGGAAGGGAGGGAGACAGAGACAGAGAGAGAGAGAGAGAGGAAGAGAGAAACATCAATGTGCGGTTGCTGGGGGCCATGGCCTGCAACCCAGGCATGTACCCTGACTGGGGATCGAACCTGCGACACTTTGGTTCGCAGCCCGAGCTCAATCCACTGAGCTACGCCAGCCAGGGCCAATTTTTTAACTTTTTGATAGAGGGGGAGGAGAGGAGAAAGGAAAAGAGAGAAACACTGACTGGTTACTTTCTGTACGTGCCCTGACTGGGGACCGAACCCGCAATCCAGGCATGTGCCCCGCCAGAGAATTGAACCGGCAGCCTTTCCATTTGTGGGGTGATGCCCAAGCAGCTGAGCCACGCCGGTGGCGGGGCCCCACACCATTTCTCAGCAGAGTCAGGGCATCCTCTGGACCAAGGCTCCCATGCGTGTCCAGTCCACATAGCACAGCTCGCGGCCTTCCGAAAGGAAGCAGGGCTCAGGGAGGGCCCAGGAACCTTTGCGAGTGACCGGTGGATGCCAGGGGTAGGAGCCAGGCCGGAGGGGCGGGGCAGAGGCCAGAGGAGACAGAGCCTCCCGCTCTGGGGAAGCCCAGAGACTTCCACCCAGGGTTTCTGCCTCCCTGAAGCCGCGGAAGGAGCTAGCCCAGCTCCCGGGCTCCGGCAGGAAGCAGGGACATCTGTTCCCAGCTCAGGAGGGGCCGAGCGCCCAGGAGGGAGCGGGTGTCCTCCTTGCGGGGGGCGGGCTGGGAGTTGGCTGAAGTGCGTGTGCCGGAGTCCAGGCCCAGCCAAGGACGACCGGAGGGAGTGGCCACCTAACAAAGCACGTGCTCTTCCTGCGGCGGTCAGGGTGGGCCGGCTGACCTCCCTGTCTGACCGTCCCAGGGCAGCGCTGGCCTGCCTTCCTGCTGTCATTCCCGCCCACACCTTCCTCTGCCGGGTCCTCCCCTGCGGCCGCCCCGGAGCCCCACACTGTCACCATCCCTGTTTCGCAGGAAGAAAACAGAAACTCCGAGAGACGCGGTAATTTGCGAGGTCCCGTGCTCGGCGGGAGTGCACCTGGGATTTGAACCCAGACTTTCGCCGATTCCACACCACACGTTCTCGCCCTCAGAGTCAGAGGCCAAGTTCATCCTGGACCTTCCCTTTGCCCTGGGCTCAGTCCACCCTTCCCTAGGCCCTTCCTAGACCCCGGGAGCCTGTCTAACCCACAGGCCGCTGCAGCCCCCCGCCCCCGCCTGCCCCGCCCCCCGCCACCTGCTGTGCAGCAGAGTGATCCGTCACGCCTCCACCCGCCCCGCCCCCCCACCCCGAGTCCGAGAACTCCTCGAGGCCTGGCACGGCGTCCGCCTCCTATCTGGGTCACCGGCACCCCGGTGTGCGTTCAGGGTGCGTCTGCGTCGTCACGCACGAGGGAGCCTAAGGAACTGCGTTTCTCCAGCTCCTCTCGGACCCGCAGACGCTGCGCTGGAGGCAGGAGAGCCGACTTGGAGGGCTCTGCGAGCCTTCCGTCCTCGGTCCGCACCAGGGGCTCCGGCAGCCCTGCGCTGCCTGGGACCCGACGCAAGGCCCGTGGGAGGGCAAAGGTCCCCTCAGGGAGGAGAATCAGGGAGGGTGGACACAGGGCCAGGGCAGAGGTGCGTGGTGAGGCCGGAGGAAAGGGCTGCACCTGGGGCCTCGTCTGGGTGGCCGTTCTTATGTGACCGCTAAGGAACCAAGGGTGCCTGCGTGGCAGATACTCCCCAAACACCAGCTACTTCCTGATCTAGTTCAAGTACCCAAGGGGACCCTGGGGGGGGGGGGGGCAGGTTGGGCAGGCTCCGAGGCTGGAAGAAGAGGTGTGCGTGAGACTGGGGAAGTGGCCGTTCTGCTGGCAGGACTCTGGTCTGCTGCTACCCGCTGAGCTGCCAGCGGTCCTCTTGGACCACCTTGGGGCGTGCCTGGGCTGGGGTCTCTCTTCTCAGTAAAGATTGCCTACCACCAGTATTAGCTGCAGCCACCAGCAAATTATAATCCCCCCCCCCCCCAATTTATTTTTCAGACACAGAAACTGAGAAGCGGGGGGCTGAGGGGCAAGGGACTTGCCCAAGACTACACAGCAAAAAGGCATTCCACAATAATGACGACCCCTGGCTGGTGTGGCTCAGTGGATTGAGCCAGCCTGCAGATTGAAAGGTCACCAGTTTGATTCCCAGTCAGGGCACACGCCTGGGTTGCAGACCAGGTCCTCAGTTGGGGGCATGCGAGAGGCAACTGATCCAATGCATCTCTCACACATTACTGTTTCTCTCCTCCACTTTCTCTTTCCTTTTCCCGCTCTCTAAAAGTAAATAAATAAAATCTTTAAAAAAGTAGTGATAAGGCCCTGGCTGGCGTAGCTCAGTGGACTGAGCTCGGGCTGCAAACCAAAGTGTCGCAGGTTTGATTCCCAGTCAGGGCACATGCCTGGGTTGCAGGCCACAGCCCCCAGCAACCACACATTGATGTTTCTCTCTCTCTCTCTCTCTCTATCTCCTTCCCTTCCCTCTTTAGAAATAAATAAAATCTTTAAAAAAAAAGGAGTGATGAACGCTAACACTGGTCCTTGTGTGTTCCTAGGTGCTATGAAATCAGGCAAAGCCTCACAGACCCTCGGTGGAATAGGGGGCCGTCTCCCCATCCCCGGGTCACAGATAGCGGTGCTGCAGCACAGAGAGGTCAAGCCACTTGCTTCAGGTCACTCAGCTGTCAGGTCGAGGAGCTGGAATACGAACCCGGACAGTCAAGCCCATGACTACTGGGATATGTGCCCCTGGGCGGTGCGGGGGAAGGCTGTTGCAGAGGGCCTGAGCCCGAGGGGCGGGGACTGGGCTGTGGGGGCAGGGCAGGAACCGCAGGAGGGGCCAAGGAGCGCCCAGTAGGAGGCCGAAGCTGTGCAGAGACACGCAGAGGGCGCTGTGCTTGGCAGGCTGCGGGCAGGGACGCTTCTGCCCTTCTCCCGGGACCCCCTGGTTCTGCTGACCCAGTCCTTCCTACCTCTGGACGAAATCTCAGGCATCTTGTAGTTTTTCCAGTCACTCTTGGGGTTTACCTTATTTTTTTTAGATACTAAAATCTCGTGGCCTAATGGCAGAGCCTTAAGCTCTATTGAAAGCTTCTCCTTGCCCCCAGCCCGAGTCTTCCGCAAACACGAAGGCCTGGGTAGTGAGGGCGGAGGCAGGGAGGGCGTCTCTGAGACCCAGTGTGGTCCGCTCTCCCCCCGCCCCTCCCCCACTAGGTGCCCCTGGTCTCTCCCGGGTTGGAGCTTGGGGCAGGGAGGGGAGCGGGGTGGCGAGTAAGTCGACCCAGCTGGTTCAGGCGTTCTCGGAAGAGCCCAAGTTCTCGGGGGGCCGGGAGTCTGGAAACTGGCTCTTTCTCATCAGGGGCAACTTCTGTGGGTTCCTCAGAGATCCCCTCCTGCCCCTGCACTAGAGATCTCCCACCTGCAGCTCCCACCTGGGCGGAGCAGCCCCTGGCCGGCAGGTGCTCACAAGCCCCCTCTGGCGCCTGTCTTCCGGGGCCCACCCAACACAGGTTCTTCTCATGGGCCCACATGCACCTTCCCTGACTGCTGTCCCCCAGTCTCCTTGGGGCACGATCCCGATTCAAAATCACCTCAAACCAGCCACGCCAGCAAGGTTCCCGCTGGGGCCCGGGAATGCTGGGAGTTCAGGCTGTCCCCACAGCTGCCGGGTCCCTGCCTGGTGGAAACAGGTAACTCTAGCCAGCCTCTCCCCTTCGGCCCTAGCCGCCTCGCCTCCCAAATTCCAGTGGACATGTTCCCTGTGCCACGTTCTCGGGTCCTCTGGGCTGAGGCTGGGGGCCACGCCAGCCGTCTCTAAAGACCGCTCACTCCGTCTCCGAGCTCCCACCTCCCACCTCCCAGCTGGCTTCCGCGCCGCGTGGTCCCGGAGGCTGTGGGACCAGAAGCAGTTCGGGCCCAGCCCCTTTACAAGCCTCCTCTTTGTGATGGGCGTACTTGGAGACAATGCCTTCAGCTTTGGGGGTCTAGACTGGAACAGGCAGCTGGGCGGAGGAAGAGAGGAGGGGTCCAAGGGGCATTTCCATTAAGGGGTCAGTTAGTCACCGACGCTGGTGACTGGGGTGAGGATGAGTCAAAGTCAAGGCCAGGGTTCAGGCCCCATCAGGGGAAGGCGGCGGTGAGTCAGGCAGCCGGTGGGGAGTGCCCCTGTGCAGCCGCAGGTCGGGTTTGAAGTTGGACTTTGAGAGCGCCACCTGCTGGCGGAGCAGAGTGGTTGAAAGCACGGACTTTGAAGTCCGGGTTTGGGTTTGGGTTTGGGTCTCAGCACGGCATCCTGCTAACAGTGCCACCTGGAGCAAGTGACTCAGCCTCTCTCGCTTCCTTGGCTGCCCACGGGAGGGTTCACGCCGGAGCAAAACTCGAGTGTGCAGCTCAGAGCCTGGCTCGTGGGGCACTCAGCAGGCAATCCTGCTGAAGGGGGTTGAGTGAGGAAGGGGGTGTTAGTCTCTCCCTCTTTTTACTGACGGGGAAACTGAGGCACGGCAGAGCTAAACAACTTGCCCGGGGTCCCACCTAGGCCAGCGGTCCAGCTCCAGTGAGTGTCCCCTGCCCAGCGTGCTCTGCAGGGAGGACGCTGGCCTAGTGGGTGTGCACCCCTTGACTGCATGGGTTCGGGTCCTGCCTCCGCCACACAGGGGTTTTTGAGCCAGTGACTTCGCTTTCCTGGGTCTCAGGTCCCTCATCTCCACGTTGTGGGTGCGGTGCTCTCGGAGGTGTGTGGATTTAATGAGTTAATCCGTGTAAAGTCCACTCTGTACATGCTAGTTATCTTCCTGAGAGTAATTCTGCGTTGGGGGGGGGGGGTGTAATTGGGAAAGGTCCTCTCTTCCACTTTACAGAAGCGGATCCAGAGGCCCAGAGAGGGAGATTGCCCGGCCCGAGAGCACACAGCTGGCAGAGCTGGGACTCCTCCATGGTTTCTCTGCTGTCCTCGAGCGGTTTCGTGCGGGGAAGGCCCCAAGAGCTGGTGAGCAGACAGCTGGAACCCCCGGGCTGGAAGCCAGAGGGGTGGTCTGGACACGGAGATCGAGAAGACGCCTCTCCTTGCCCATATCCAGCTTGAGCTTCAACCCTTTCACACCCACCACCTCGAGTGCTGCCAAGGCACCTGCCGAGGGGCAAGCACCGGGCCCGGAGAGGGGAAGTGGCCGGGCAGCCTGAGGCCTGGCCGCCTGAACTGGACAGGGGTGTCTTTCTGGCGTCTGAGCCGAGGCAGGCAGGCGGGCAGGCAGGCAGACGAGAAGTGGGGGCGGGGTCAGGGGGGATGAAGGCAGCAGCAGGCCCCTTCTAGATGCTGCCACATGGAAACCGAGCCCCGAGGGCCTGCACAGGTTGCCCGGGGAGCCGCTGACATGATGATCAGTTTAATGAGTCCCCGTGGGGGACGGAGTCCACAGGCACCTTTTCCAAAGTGTGTCCCATTTCCTTGCGCGTAGATGGGAGTACTGAGCTTTCCCGGGACCCCTGGGGGCCCCCAAAGCCGCCCCAAAAGAGCGTGCTGCTCATGCTGGGATTTGAGACCATTAGGCGAGGTAGGCAGGGAGGGCCAGGCTGGCAGGGTGCTTGTCTCTCTGTCGCAGCACCGAGAACCCCTGCCTCCCGGCATCGGCCCACTTTTCTCGGCCCACCCGGGCTCTGCAGGGATGTCTCCCAGACGCGCTGGCTCATAAAGGCCGATGGCTGGCGGCTGCCATTTCAGCCGAGGCTTCTGTCTTTGTCACACCCTGAGTCTGTCCTTTGGAAAAGAGAAGGGACCTGCCTTTTGCTCTAATGAAGGCGACACCCCGTGCAGCGGGCCCAGAGGGAGACCTGTTCTGGTCCAGCTTCCCCTGGGACGTGCTGCGCCCCTCCTGTGTGTCTGCCGCCTATTAGCGTTTTCACGTCCACCTGGGGCCCCAGTGTCCTTGGGGCTCCCGCAGGCCGGGGAGGCAGCGGGGTGGAGAGGAACGAGAGACCCGGGCTACGTCCAAGGACGGCAGGTGTGGTTTTTCAGCGAGCCTTTTGCTTGTGGTGTTTGATTTAATTGGACCTGATCTGTGGTGCCAGGTTCTTGACATTTATTGGGACGTGCTTTCATGCCCTCCTACGAGAGGCCCACGGTAACTTTGAAAGCCGTCATGCGCTCGAACAGAACGTGGCAGGGGCGGGATCCCGCAGGTGTCGGTCTTTGCGGCCCGAGTCTTTGCATGTTTTGTACCTTTGGATAACGAGCTCGTGTTCGCGAGGGTTTCACCTGCGAGAATCCCGAGTGGTCTTTGCGGTCGCCCTGTCCCTCCAGAGAGGGTTGTGTTTGCTACCGGTGCAGGTGCCCTGTGGGTGCTTTGTGCACTGATTTCCAGGCTCGGGGGTTCTGAGACCACGGGGGTCATGAAAACTCAAACCTCAAATCTGTGGTAGGGAAGGTCTAGAGTTACAATTTCCTAAGAGAGACTTGATTTACATTTCCCAAGAGAGCCACACAAAATGAGACTTCTTGGATGACTTCTTCCTGTTGTTTGCAAAAGGGTGATTTTTCTCTCTCGTCTGGTCTTTCGTTGAGGATATGGGCCCACCTTTATTCAAGCGTCTGGGTCCCAAGCCCTGGCTGGCATATAGCTCAGTGGATTGAGCGCAGGCTGCGAACCAAATGTCGCAGGTTCAATTCCCAGTCAGGGCACATCCTGGGTTGCAGGCCATGACCCCCAGCAACCGCACATTGATGTTTCTCTCTCTCTCTCTTCCTCCCTCCCTTCCCTCTCTAAAAATAAATAAAATCTCAAAAAAAAAAGTGTCTGGGTCCCGAATCCCTTCTGGCGAGGGCCCAAGGCTTCGTCTCCCGTCCCCACGGAGCTATACAAGCCAAACCCCGTGGTTCCCAGGATGGGCAAAGGCTGACACGTCCACACCCCGGTCCCCCTGCCGCCAGAGGATCGGCATCTGCCCACCGCTCCAGTGTGGGCTCCCCCTTTGTGTGTGGTCCCTGGGGATCTCTTTGCTACTGTGGAAGCTCACTGGGCATTTAAAAGAAGGTGTGTTACATTTTACCTGGTGTGTCTAAGTGCCGTGGAACTCTTCAGAAGGTGCCATCCACCATGCCTGAGACCTGAGGTCCACCCCTTCTGCCTCCGAGCGACCCTGGGAGGCCCACGGCCCCCGCCCTGCCCTGCCTCCCGGTTGCTCCCGTGGGGTTGACTGCCCGCCGCCAGCCAGCTGCCTCACCACCTTACCAGGAAAGGGTGTGACTGAGAGGGCGGGGGTGGCCAGGGGCTGGGGGGTACCTCAGTGCCCTCTGGAGCTAAGCACCTAAGTCCCTAGTGGTCCATCTGGGACGTCTGGTGACCAGTCATGTCAGGGCTGAGGTGCACCTGCGGCAAAGACTCTTCAGCAAAGGGACGGATTTTTCCCGCAAGTTCTGTGTGGGCAGGAACTTGCTCCCAGCTTCATATCTAAGGGTGGAAATCCTTCCTGGACCCTCTGCCTGTTCACAGCCATGGAGCCCCAAACCGAACTCATCTCCCCCCACAAGCTGACCCCTTGGCCAGGTGAACCCCCCACCCTGAGAGTGGGGCCGACACCCTCTCCTTCGCCTGGACCGGGACCCCACTGTGTCTTTAGAGGGCCCCTCTCGCAAGCGCTGAGTCACACACCAAATGCTCGGTTTCCTAAGCATCTCCTGACTCCGGCCATTTCCCGTCACCCCCCGCTGCCTCCGCTGCCTCCACCCAGGCCTCTTGCAGCTCCTCAGGGTTATTCCTGTCTGGTTAGCACTGTTCGTACCTCCGCAGACTCTCAGGTGCTCAGAGCAAGCACAGGGGTGCCTGGTGGTGAGAGGGGTGTCACCTGCCACTGCCTTTACTTCCTTTGTGTCCCTGCTGCTGTAACTGGGTGTCCTGGAGCTCCCTCAGCCTGTCTGGGCCAGAGGCCTGAACAAAGAGGGCTCGGGGTGGGCGCACTGGCTCTCAGGGGGAGCAGGCTTGAGGGGGCTCGCATTCTGATGCGGCCACTCCGGCCTCCCTGCTCACTTCAGGCACACCTTGGCAAGGACAGAATTTTCAGCTTCTAAATGACCGAGTCACTTTGCATAACTGTCATTTTCACTCCACACCAACCCCCATTCCTTACCTGCTTCAGTCCCGCGCTGCACCCCACAGCTGACCTGTACCCTAGGGAGGCCCAGGAGTAGGCTGAGGCAAGGGGTGGGGCCAGGCCAGGCCCCGCCTGACGGACGGACAGAGAGACACCAGCGGCATCTGCGTGCAACCCACAGGCGCACCTCAGACGGGCCGGGTGGCTCCCCAGCCCGGGTGGGTGTATCATCCCGCCCCGCCCACATCACAAACCCTTTGATCCTCCTCTGACACGCCTTCACCCGCAACTGATAACGTAATGGACGGCTCGTGATAAGGGACCCTAGTGACTGGAATCTCAGGACCCACTCGTCTTTGGACAAGGGCGTTCCCCATGCTCAGTCCCAGAAAGCATAGGGGTTGGGGGCGGGGCAGAGAGGTGCCCGGAGAGAAGCCCCGCCCACTGCCGGGGCGGTGCCACTCCGACCCTCCCCCAGGAAGGTCACTCAGCACCGCGGGCCTCACTGGGCACTGGTGGGGGCAAGGAGAGAGTCAAGTGGCACGTGGCCCATGCACTGGCAGCTCGTGTGTTTGTTAGTAAGCACCGAATGGGGGTTTGTGGATGACAGGACAGGGCTGGGCACGATGATGGAGCGGAGACAAAGGAGGGTGACCTGGAGCAGGTGCCATGGAGGAGGGCCCGCCCTGCTTCACGGGTGGACTGCACCCCCTTGCCCACCTTCCCACCTGCCTGCCCAGAATCCGCGGCCCCTGTATCCAGGACCAGCCACAGCCAGGGCTATGCTCCCGTTTGTGCTGCGGGCAACTCAGGGACAGGGAGGGACCGGCCCACAGGTCAGCCCGGGACAGAGGTGGGGGAGCACGAGTGAGGGCGGAGCAGGGGAGGGGCGCCCCCTGCAGGCTGCGGGCCTGGGACACGACCTGGGGACAGCAGGCTCTCTGAAGGTGCGAGGAGTGCACTGTAGTGGCAGAGGCGGGAGGTGACACCCGAGTGAGGCCTGGCGAACGGGTGGCATGGGCACCCAGGGGCTCAGCGAGGACCCTAGAGGAAGGAGGCGTCTGGCCGGGAGCGGTGTCCGGAGCCGGAGCCAGAGCCGGAGCCGGGTGGGCATCCTGCAGGGGGCATGGCGGGTCGGGGCTTCGGGTTTAACCGGAGACGCCCCCAGCGCCCAGAGAACACGCTGCTCCGAACTGTAGCAGCAGCTCCTCGTCACCCAGGTGTTGGGCCAAACTGTGGACCCATTGGCAAGCGCACCCCGTGCCCCCCACTCTGGGCTGTTCGCTCAGGCTCAGGGGCAGCAAGCCTGTCGGGGATCCAGCCCCACAGGCACCCCACCCCATGGGTGATGTAATTCCCACTGAGGAGGGGGGCAGGCAGTGGCGGGGCCCCACCCTCCCATGTGCCGGCTAGGAGACATGGTCCACGTCCCCGGCGGCATCGTCTCATCAGGGATGGGC
Source organism: Phyllostomus discolor (assembly GCF_004126475.2). NCBI lineage: Eukaryota > Metazoa > Chordata > Mammalia > Chiroptera > Phyllostomidae > Phyllostomus > Phyllostomus discolor. Next base: position 210,501,358 of record NC_040904.2, read on the forward strand.
GCTCACCCCCACTTACTGGTTGTGACGCAGGGGGAGTGGGGTGGCGGGCGCAGCACTGGGCAGCCCGGCGGCGGGGGTCATGACCCTCCAGTCCCCGCCCCCCCCGCCGCCCGCAGGAGAGGCAGATCCGATGCTGTCCAGAGACCAGTCACAGCAGCAGGAACGAGACAGACACCCCAACCCCAAGGGCTGGGCCTTAGCTTCGGAATGTGACAATTTATTTGGGGAGCGAAAGAGGCTTCTCACCCCCCTTCCTGGCATCGATACAATATTGAAGAGCAGCGGAACGAACGTACAAGACGAGAGAAATCGGCACGAACCCCCCCTCCCCCAGACCAGAAACAGCCGAATCCAGAACAGAACCCAAACCCACACCCGAAACAAGCCGCCTTCTCCACCTGCAGCCTCGGGGACAGGGGCGGGCGGGCGGGCGGGGACCCCGGCACGCCGGGGTGGCCTGTCTGCCCCGGTCTCCCGCCGACCCCACGAGTGTCCTCTCCACGAGTGTCCTCTCCGTGACCACGGGAGGCAGAGTTTAGCCAGCTGGGTGCTGGATGGTTGGACCACAGACGAAGGCAACACCACTTCATTTTTAAAATGACAAAGAGAAAAGAAACAGCGCCCTCCCCAAATATAGAGCTATATATGTATATTTTATATATATAGAATTCATTCGTGCACAATGCATTAAATGAGCTTTTCAAAAATTAAAAAAAAATTATAAGATACATTTCTTTAGGCCTTTGTGTTTTTAAATTAAAACCAACAACAACAAAAACGTCTCCATTTCCACTCTGGCCAACAGCAGGGAAGACCCCGGGACTCCCTGCTCCTTCCCCACCCCCGGCCTCTCGCAAAGGGCCCCCCATTGGGCCACCGGCCCCCCTTTGCCTCGCGGAAGCATTGCACACAGTAGGCACTCATGCACTGTTGGAGTGAGGTGCTGACTCCCTCAAGGTGGAGGGGGCTCCCTGCAGGCCTGGGAGGTGGGGTCCTCAGTCCCCACCCAGCCTGTCCCCTTGTGGCATCTTGGTGACTGTCAGCAAGATGGGGGTCAGGCTGGGGAGACCCTCTCCTGGGGTCGGAGGCTGTAATTCTAGGCTTTTCTGAATCCGAGAGGAGATGCAGACAGAAAAAAACAAAAACCTTTAAACACTTTCCTTTTTTTTTTTTCTTCTTTTAAAAGTGATTCCTTAAACCACACAAGCCCCCGAGAGGCCGCCCCGGGCTAGTGCATGGGCGCCCGTGGAGCTGGCCGGGCCGGGCTCCACTGTCCGAAGCGGGCGAAGTGCAAAACAAACAAACGAAAACCAACAGCGAGAACCAGACCCCACAAGGCGGGGAGGGTGGGGTGTCCACGTGGTCGCCAGAGGCCAGAAAGGCTGGCGCGGCTCAGCCTCCACCCGCCCTCCTCACGAAGTTTCCTACCCTGGGCCGACCCCTCCCCCGGGACCAAGGGGGCTCAGGGGCAGCCGGCCAGCTTAGTGGTGGCTCCAGGGCCCAGGCCCCACTGGTGAGAGGGGCTTTGAAAAGGCCAAAGGCCAGAGCAGCGGGCTCTTCACCCCGTGGAGCGGCTCTGCCTCTGAGACCCAGTGTCCGTGTCTTGTAAGTGGGTGACCCCTCCCACAGTGTCCACCTCACGCTGTGGCTGGGCACGTGATCGTCACCTCTTTCTGGAGCAGAAGCACGGAGCTCACTTGGACCCTGACCCCGCTGCAGGGTGAGAACCAGAGGGGGCCGTGGGAGCGGTGGGCAGCTGGAGGCCCAGGGCGGCAGCCTCAACCACGGCTGACCCTCGGCGGCTGCCTGGACGCTGGCAGTGTTTCAGGAAGAGGCCTTGCTGCCCGATACACCCATTTCACAGACGGGCAAGCGAGGGTCAGGGGTAGGGCCCGCCTTCCCATCTCAAACCAGAGGCACCGGACCCCACCTGTTTCCTATGACGTGTGGATGAGGAGGCGCGGCAATGGGGGGCCGTGACTGACGCCCCCACCAAAGGCCTAACATGGGGGAGATTGGGCTGTGGGGGTGTTTCACACATGAAAATAAAGCAAACCAGATGGCAATTTCTGCCTGGTAATTAGGCAAACGGAAAAGCAGCAAGGGGGAAGGGCCCGTGGGAGGCAGATCCGTGCAAGAGTGTGTGTGTGTGTGTGTATGGGGGTGCTTCTGGGCCCCTGCTCCAAGCCACTCTGGAGAGAGGTGAGGGGGACTCTGCTTGCTGGCGACACCGTGCCCACTCAGGCCCTGCGGGAGGCTGCCCGCCTGGGAGCAGAGTGCACGCGTGTCCTCGAGAGTGCCACGGTGGGGCGGGGCTGCAAGTCTGGGGCCCCGGGGCAGGCACTCCCTCCTGCCCACGGTTACCCTCAGTCCACAGGATCACCACCTAAGGGTCTCCCGGGGTCCACAGCTCCGTCTGCCTGGAGCCTGCATCCACTACCCGGCCAGGGAAGCCCAGGGGCATCATGGTCTTTGGGGTGACGGGGAGGGAGAAGCCCCCCAGGGGGTGGTGGTGGTAGGGACCAGGTGGCCCATCAAGCTGGCAAAGGAACGGGGCAAGAGACCCAACCGCACCTACTCACCAGCCTTCCCGCAGAGAGTTACCAACGACCCATCCTGGCGACGGGGGGGACCCCTGCTGACCCCCCACCTCCCCAAAGATCAGCTCCAGTGGCTTGGTCCCTGCAGCTTCTGGCTAGCTCCCCTGGACCAGTGGGCATCCTTTCCTTGGAGGGAGGACAGGGGTGGAGTCCGGGCCCAGGACGGGAGGGCTCACGGGGCCTCGAACCACGGAAGCAAGGCGGTCGGCCACAACCCTGGGGACGCGCTGGCGGGGCCCGGGCCCCCGCTCCTGTCCCCGACACTGCCACCTCACCTGTGCAATCACTGCGTCACTAGTTTCTCTTTTAAATAGCTTTCTCCCCGCCCCCCCCAAACCCCATAGGAATCCCACAATATTTTTTTCTATTTCTTTTTTTTCCTCTTTTTTTTTTTTTTTTTTTTTTTTGCAAAACTAAGTCTTTCACTTTCCTGTCATAAAATCACCTCTGAAAACACAACTTCTTTACAAAAAAAGTCACGAATGACACGGACTCTCAGGAAAACACATTTCTATGGTCTCTGGAAACACCTGTAACTGGCACCCAGGCGGCCTCGCCCCTGGGGTGAGGGGTCGGGGGGAAATCGCCTCTGAGGACAGGGGAGAAACACCAGCCCTTATTTGGGGGGAAGCCAATTGGCACTTGGACGGCCACAGAGCCAACACAAAGGGCAGGTGCAGAGGGGTCCGGGAGTGCCAGCCCCCCAAACCCTGTGAGGGCCCTCGTTCCACATCCGGGGGGAGGGGGGTGGGGCTGGGCGGAAGCCCTGGTGGGGAGGCCTGTCAGGAGGGGCCCTCCCACACTCAGGAAGGAGGAGTCTGCTCCCCAATCGGATTCCCTTTCTGTCATCTCCTGCCTCCTGCCTCCTGCCACCACGCTTCCCACTTCCCGGCTGAGACCCGTCCCTCAGCGCACACCCCAGGGAGCCACGCTGAGCTGTGGGCAGGGCACGGCACACATGCCAAGCCCAGACAGAAGGCGGCCCGGGGTAGCCGCCCAAGGCTGCCCTGAAGCAGACCCCCGCGGCGCCTGCTTCGGCGCCCTGCCCCGGCCCGCCGTCCTCCCGGGGCCCGGGCTCCACCTGGGGCTTTGGTTTCTGCCACTGGCACGGAGGCCTCTGCTCCCTGGCAGCGGAGGGAGAAAAGCTGCCCAGGGCCCCGGAGGCCTCCCACCACCTCGAGCAGGCTGGGCTGTGAGACAGCCTCAGGGTCAGAAGCAAAAGAGAGGGCTGGAGAGAAGCCAGAGGCCCTCGAGACCACTTCCCGGCCTCCTCCTTCCCCCAAAGCACACGGGAGGAAGGTGGAAGTCCGGGGCGGGGGCCTCCCTTCTCTGCCTCAGTCCCCACCATGCCACGCGTGCAGCCACCGAAGGCCCGGCAGTCAGGCTGACCGCCCCAGAAGGGAAGGGCACGGGGACCATGCCCCCAGCCCACCCGGGCGGGAAGGACTGGCCTGGTGGCCTCCATAGGCCCAGCTGCTGGCAAGGGAGGGTCGGGGCCTTCGGCGACCCCCTGCCGAGGAACCCCAAAGGGAGCCACCGGAAAGCCTGGACCCGGTGCACAGTGCCCAGGCATGAAGACACACGTATGAACACGCCCTGGGCGCAGTCACACGCGCACAGCTGGAGGCGTCCACAGCAGGTTCTCGTAGCACCTTTGGTTGGGGACTGAAGGGGCCTTTCGTGCTGGGAGGCTGTGGCCAGCTGAGCTCCCTGCCCATCCCCCACCTTCCGGATGGAAACTAGTGAAGAGGTGGGGTGGGGCCTAAGGGGGCCCTTGGGTCTCCTCCAACGGTGGGCAGGAGACCCCTGCCTCTGGGCATGGCCACCCTCGCTGATGTGGAGAGAGGGGCTGAGGCTGGCCTCGCCCCAACCTCCGTCTGGGCTCCGCCATCCCTGCCTCCCCTGCCCAGGCGTCTGGAGGAAGGAGAGGAACAGCAGGGACACTGGGAGGGGCCTCCAAGGGGCCCGAGGCCGCTGGGTCAGCACCGAGAAATCAGACGCTGTGCAGGAGAGCTAGAAGCAAGCTGGGGGGACGGGGTGGGATGCGGCGGGGGCAGCTGAACCCTGGGTGCCGGGACTCCTCAGGAGCCGCCCGGTGGGCCCCACTGTGCATGGGCGGGGAGGGCACCAACGGCAAGAGGGAGGACCTTCTAGTGCCCGGTCCCACCCCAGCCCTGATCTGGTCCAGGACTGACCCCCCACTGGGCTTCAGAGGGCTCCAACTGCCCCGCCCCATCCCGGGGTCAACACCAGCCATTTGAAACAAGCAAAGCACAGGCGGAGGTGTCTGAGGGTGGGGGGGGAGAGCAACAGTATGACTTTGGGCAGGAGGGCCCCCCCAAAGCCCCCTCCGTGATGGAGCCCCCTCACTTGCTCACCCCACTGCTGCCACCCCCACCTGCAGCACCTGCTACCCCAGCAGCCACCTTCTCGAAATCCTCAGGGTTGCAGAACTCCTTGATAGTGACTGTCAGGAGATTGCTGGTGACATCGGTGACGACCACATTGGAGCAGGGTGACATCTCCGGGCGCCAGTCCCCAGCCTCGGGCTCAGAGGAGGCACCGACAGGCTCAGGGGCTGTGGCCACTGCCTGGCTGGCGGCCGTGCTGACGTCAGGAGGCGCCCGCTTGCTGGTGGCTGCCGACTCGGGAGAGATGGACAGGTCGAGCACCTCGGGCTCTCGCCAGTCGGGGACAGATTGGCTCATGGTCTCGGGGAGCAGCTTGGGGGGTGAGTCGTCGGGGTCAGAGGATTGGGGTGCTGGCGAGGGGCAGCCGGAGGAGCCGGAGCTGCGGGCGTCGTAGGGGGCAGCGGGGGCTGGCAGGAGCAGCCCCGGGGCGGCAGAGGCAGTGACGTCGGCCTTGCTGGCTTGCGGGGGCGGCAGAGAGCCGGGTGGAGGGGGCTTGTTGTACAGCGCGAAGGCGCCGAACTTCATATGGCGGATCTGCGTGCGCAGGATGCTCTCGCTGAACTTCTTGCTCTTGCCGATGACACGGTTCCGAGAGGGGACTTTGGGGCGCGCAAGGTTTCCAGCCCCCTGCCCAGTACCCCCTCCACCGGTGCCCTTGTCGATGACCTTCAGGTTCAGGATGATGCGGTTCCGCTTGGGCTCCCGAGGCTTTACCTTGCGGTTTATGATGCGCACGGTCTCCGAGAAAGGCGAGATGGGTGGGCGCAGGCCAGGGCTGCCCCCCTGGGGGTCTGGGCGGGGCAGGGGGCGGCGGGACATGCGGTGGCAGCGCCGGATGTCTTTCTTGAGCCTGTGCACGGCTGCGCTGGAGTGCAGCTTGGGCGAGGAGGCGCTGGCGCTCGGCTTGACGGAGAAATGCACGTCACTGATGCGGAGGGCCTCAGCCTGGGCCCGCGCCTGTGGGGGACAGGGAGGGGTCGGTGGGAGCTCAGCTTCCCACTGCCCCCTTCTGGACGTCCCTGCGCCAGTCACTCACACAAACGCTCTCATTAAACCACCCTGAGCGCACCTGGGAGAACCAGCGCTGCTCTTGACCCACCTTAGAGAGAAAAGGAAAGGGATTCAGACAGTGCAAGAGGTCGGAGGGAAACGAGACCCTAGTCCAGCTCCACACTACCTACGAAATCTCAGCTGTGGGCCATGGAGGCGGACTGGCTGGGGGCTACCCTGCTGATATGGGAGTGTCAACAGCTGGGACACTGTACAGGGACAGGGGCTTTGCTCAGAGGCCCCTGACCAATCCTGCTCTGTGAAGGAGCCCAGCCCGGCCTGGCACTCCTCCATGGACCAATCCCCGGGGACAGAAAGGAGAGGGAGCCTCCTCCCTGCTGCACCCCACAACCCAGCCCTAGTGACGTATTTGTAGGCCCCCAAACTCTTTGTGGTCTCTCTCCACCTTTGGACTGGCTGCATCTCCAGCTTGGATTGGCCTCCCAGATGCTCACCATCTTTGGGACAGACCACTTCATATTCTCTCCACTAAAGCGGTGGGGGCAGGACAGCTCAGTAGAGTCCTGTGGGCAGCCAGACACCATTCCAGGTGCCTGAGCCACCTGCACACTCAGGTGTGAAATCTGCAAAGCCCCATGGCTCTGCAGCATCTCAGCTGCTGCATCGGGGAACACCTGGGGTGTGGCGGAGCCCTCAGAGGCCCCAGGTGCACAAGGTCACATCGACCGCCCTCCAGGGTCTCTGTATCCTTCGTTCACTGGGAAGTACTAACGAGGGCCTGCCGGCTGCTTGGGGCCACAACTATGAACACGCAGCCCCTATCCAGGGGGCCGCGCTCCTGGGGGAAGGCAAGTAACAGGCAGTTAGGATGCAGGGGACTCGATGCAATAAAGGAAGCATGGGGCCCGAGCAGCACAGATCCTGGAGGATGAAGCCGGAGTAGGAGGGCCCAGGTCGTTTCAGAGTCCGACCACACCCTGTGTGGCTGCAGAGGCCCAGGTGGCCTGAAGGGGTGCTGCTGAGACCAACGGTGGAGGCCGAGCGCCTGGCGGTGTGAGGACGCCACGCGGCCAAGGGACGAAATGCAACGGCTGGAGAGCGGGTGGAGGTGGGAGGCTGGTCCGTACTCTACAGACACCTCGGTGCCTGGTGTGGCAGGGGACCCGTTAGGGGGCGACTGCTTCCATCCAGGGGGGAGATGGTGGTGGCCGAGAAAGGGACACTTTCCCCTAGTCTGTGAGCTCCCTGAGTGGGACATGTGGTTTGGGGTCTCTTCGCCTTACCCCACAATGGCACTGGGGCGCCTAAGCAGTACTTGGGAGGTAGCCTCTATGCCCCTCAGGTAAGATGAGGCTGAATTTGACCACAGCCCCCAGAAGATGTGCTTGCTGACTTACTTCCTGAGTCAGCAAGGATGACTTCATTTAGAACGTGGGAGAAGAACACTTTAATGACACATGGCCCTCCCACATACTTAAGGGGCTGCTTGATCAACAACCCTTTCAGCCACTAGGTGGCAGCACACAGTGCCCAGGCTGCTCCTGCGGGGGGGCTACCAGCCCCTCCTGCTCCCAGCCAACACAGCCAGGTACCGGCTCCCTTATACCTCTTCCCAAAGGCAGGAGAAAGCCACCAGACCTTCCCCAGCATGGCAAGCAGGGCCTGTAGCAGGGCCAACCCTGTGGGAGCTTAGGGGATCCTGTTCTTTCTGATCCCCCCAGCGGCGTCAGCATTTACTCCCTCTGTATACTGCCTGGGTCCTCGGACCTCCATAATCGTCCTGCCCGAGGTCAGCAGTGATGGACGGCCCCTGGGGATGGGACCAGGAGCGTGGGCAAACATCAGATCCAGGATGAAACCCCGGCTCCCGGCTCAGTGGGCCTCCTGCGCCTCTTGCCCACCCTGTGCGATCACAGCAGGACCCACTGCAGGGGCCCCCAAGACCACCATGCCTGCTATGCACCTCACCGTGCCTGGAAGGCAGCAAGTACTCAATAAACACCGGATCTGTCCATGGTGCAGGGGGCGGGGCTTATGAGCAATGAGCTTTTTCTAATATATGCTTTCCTAACTTCTATGAAACATATCTCCCTTTATAGGTTTCTACATACAGGGTGGGGCGAAAGTAGGTTTACAGTTGCAAGTCTGTGAAACAGAGTTCATCCCTCTCTTGTGGCTTATTAATTCTTGTATTATTTTCCCTACGAACAACTATAAACCTACTTTTGCTCCACCCTGTACAATTTATTTTTTTAAAAAGGGACTGGTTGAACCCTCCTCCTTCCCTCCCTTCTCCTGACTGGTTCTGAAGGTAGGCCTGGGCCTGCCACCCACCGCCAGCGTGCCCACGGTGCTCTGACGGTGACAGGCGCGGCCGTGCACACGGCACGGCGGGTGGGAGGCCCGGGCTCTGCTGCTGAAACTCTGTGACTGCGGGTGAATCACCGCGCCCCTGCGGCCTCCGTTTCCATGTCTGTCAATGGGGATGCAACCGACTTCCTGGGCTCCTGCTCTCTTCAAAACAGCCCCCAGCGTGAAGTGCCAGCCGAGGGCAGCTGGCCTGCTGTGCACACCGCCTCTCAGGGGCTCAGAGCAACCCCCCACCACCCCCTCAAAGTCCTCTCATTTGCCTCCAACCCCGGTCCCTCTGTGGTCTCCTGTGTGTGTCTGCCCACCTTGCCCCTGAACCTGATGGGTATGGTCTGAGAGACAGGGTGAAAAGGACGGGATGAAGCCATGAAGTTGGGTGGTGGGATTCAAGGTACATCAATTCCCCTCTCTGGGACTTGATTTTCTCATCTGTGAAAAATGAACCCCCCCCGCCCCACTTCATAGGGTTGTTGAGGGGATTACAGGAGATAATCCACGTGGGGGGCTCAGCTCTGTGTTTAGGCCTCATAGACACAGGAACTAGAAGCATTAAAAAAAAAAAAAAAAAAAAAAAAAGGCACTTCGTGAAATCAATGCTCACAGTCATTACTCGCTTCACCGCTAGAGGGCGCTCCAGCAGCGCGGAGAGGCTGTCACAGCCCACCAGCCCTCCAGCTGATCCGCCTAATCCCGCCAAAGCATCATCAAGGGTTAAGGCTACTTCATGGATCCCCTAAGATGTGTGCAGACGGGGGTCAGGGGTCACAGAAATATGTAATTCTGGAACCCAAAATTTCTTTCACTTCTGCTTAAAGTCCAAAGCAAACCTTCACACACACACAGTCCTACTGGGTGGGGAGGCGGGACTGGAGAGGCCCACCTCACTCTCTTTGGGCTTTGAGCCTTTTGGAGAAATTGGTGATTCTGAGCTTCTGCCTTCTGCACAGTCTCTTCCCTGCAGAGTCCTCACTGCCCTTCCTGTACCAACTGCCACAAAGTCACAAGCTGTCAGGGTGGGAAGGGCCCTAAGACAATCTTAATGCTAATGGGGAGACTGCAGGCGCCCATGGGGGTCCTCCTGCAGCCTGCCTGCCGCCTCGGCGGTCTTGCCCTCCCTTCTCCAGACTCCGTTTCTTCTCAGCGAAAAAACAAAATAAAATAAACCTCCCCCAAACTAAGATGGCTTCCTCAGGAGCTGGGTCTCCCTCCCTTGCCAAGGCTAATGTGCTATGGTTTCGCTCCCCCTCTCTCCATCTACATTACAGCCTCTGGAGACAGCCAGAGGTAGGGGGAAACTGAGGCTCAGGGTCCTGAAGCCAGTGGCCCAGCCTAAGTGAAAAGCTCCAAGAGAAATGATTTAGGTTCAATTCAAGTGGAATCCCTCTCCAGTAAGAAGGGAAGGCATGCAGAACAAATCCTAAGAGAGGGAGAAGGAAGCTGGGGACAGGGAGGCAGGTGGCCCCCAAATGCCTCTCCCTGTTCCCTGCCATGAGGGAGACCACATTCACTCTCCCCTAATCCAGGCACAGTCCACAGGCAGACAGCTCAAGGCTGGGAGAGACGAGGGCTCTCAGGTACAGAAGCAACCTCCCTGCCACCGCCTAGGTGCAGCCCCCACCTGCTTCATCCATCCCCTTTCTGGAGCCCTAATGGTCTCCCCAAACCCTGGTTTGCCAGTGAGGATTATCCCCGTCCTGGTCCCTGACTCCCAGAACCCTCTTGCTGAAGCTGGAGGCGGCCGGGGTCGCTGCCAAGGGCTTCTAGTGGGCTCACCACCAGCCCCTGCCCAGCTGGGGCCCGTCTGGAAAGGCCCGCCCGCCTGGGCAGCCGCCGATCTGTCCCTCCCTAGAAGGCCCCGAGCTGTGCCGGGGCTAGGGGCCCGAGAGGGGGCTGCTGGGGCTGGGCCAGGTTACCTTCAGGAGGAAAGTTTTGGGTTTGGGTCCCCTCTTCTTGGGCCCATACAGCTCCCGCTCCCTCTCCCTGCAGAGGAGAAACGCAAAAGGTTACAAAGAGCCCCTTCCCGGGCCCCACTCCGTGCTGCCCTCCCCGGCTCCCCCGTTTCCCCGCGCGGCGCCCCAGCCGAGCCTCGGCCCCACCACCCCTGCCAGCTTCCCAAACTCACTTCTGCTCGAAGGCTGCAATGAGCCTCGAGTCCAGGATGTTCTCCTCGGGCTCCCAAGTGCTGTACCTGCCGAGATACACATGCAGAAAATAAAAATGAAAACCAGAGAGGCAGAGGCACATGCAAGGGAGCAAACGTGACCCCCCCGCTCCCCCCTCCAAGAAAAAAAGGCCCGGTGTCCGCTGCGTCCCCTCCCCCCTCGTTCCTGGACTCCGAGACACTCACTTGATGGCCCACCCCTTCCATTTCACCAGGTACTCGATGCGTCCCTGAAAAACAGAGAAGAAAAAAACGGGAGAGTGGGGGTGGGGAAGATGCGGGGACGCGAGGAGGCGGCGGCGCGGGGGTGGCAAGATACCCAGGGTTAGCGGGACCGCTTCACTGGGATGGTCCGCGGACCAGGCCAACAGCTGCCGGACAAGGCGTCCCGGCCCAGGAGGCCGCTCACCTTTCGGATTCGCCGTTTGATGATGGATTCAGCCGCGAAGACCCGCTCGCCCACTGCAGACAGCTCCATCTTGCTCAGCGGCACCCACAGCCCATAATACTCCCTGCCTGCTCCCGCGGCCGGTGCTGCACCGCTCGCGCACGCGCCGCAGCGCTCAAGCCCCGACGGGGGGACGCGCGGCAGGACGCGCGTTCTCGCTCCAGCTGTGGGCCGTCACGTGACCCTGCAGGCGAGCGCGCCGTTGCTAGGACCTCCCCCTCCCCCGGGGCCGTTGCTAGGGAAAGTGAGCGCACGCGGGGCGGGGGCGCGCTCTAGTTCTTAAAGGGGCCTCGCTGGTGGCCGGAGCCTTGGCCCAGACCCTAGGGTGGGGAGGGGGTGGATTCTGAGCTCGTAGGAAGCCGGGCTTTGCAGTCTTACATTTTCCACTCCCCTCTCCATCTTCCCGGCCCCGGATAGCTGACAACTTCTCTCTCCTTTTAACCCTACCCACCCCTCCGCCCCAGCAAGTCTCACCAGGTCTCAGGCGGGGAAGGCAATGGAGTCTTTGCAGCCTCTGCGCATCTTTCCAGCAGAAGTTTGCAAACAGTTAAATATGATACAGCAGAAATGCTTGCTTGCCAAGCCCTGCGGGAATTTCTTTAAAACGCTGCCACCCCCCCATCCATTATTTATGTATTCGTGGGAGTGTGGTTTTGTAACCAGTTCAGATGAATTAAAACAAAAACGCCACCGCAGGAAAGGTGGGGGTGGGGGGTGCATTGAATAGGGCCCGGGAAGGCCGGTGCATCTGTTTCTGGCCCAAGATCTCGGGCGGCACCTGCCTTCACCCGGGGAGGCTGGGTGAAGACCGCAGGGAGATCGGTGTGGTGATAGGGGAAGGGAAGAGAGGGCGCGGGGGTAAGAACGGGCTCCCCACACTCCACATTGAGCCCGAAGCGGGTCATCCTTGGGTTATGCGGTAGAAACTACCCTCACGGTCATGTCTACGTGCTTTCTGATTCCCAGGTCCCCTGGCCACGTCACTCTCCTGCCGCCTGCAGTTTCTCTAATGATTCCGCCATTACTCCCGGGGAGACTAGACCCCAGCTTCCTATTTGGGGAGGGGCTGAGAGACCTGGGCTGTCTGGGAATGGACACAAAGCAGCCCCACCACGCAAAACGCTCCATTTCTTTTACTTTGAATTATTTAAACTTTATTTTTATTACAGCAACAGTCTTGTTCTTTGTAAATTAGAAAAACATAAGAAGAAAAGCAACTGTCCGTAAGCTCCATAAAATCATTGTTAACATAATATCTTCACGAAGCTTCGTCTAGCCTCCGTTCGATGCTGACACACACATTGTATATATAATAGCAAATATATTTGATTTCTTTCTTCCTAACAAAACAGGACCATGTGATTCACACGATCTGGAATCAGCTTTTCTCCCTCAATGGTACAAAAACAGAGCTCTTTGTGGTGTCATTAAATACAGGTTTCACCCTCGTGTTGGTGGCTGTGGTGGGGCTGAGAAGGAGGTGGCGAGGAGTGGGGAAGTGGTGAGGGCCGGGGCTGTCTGTTGCCCTCTCTCGTTCCTTATCAGACAGGGCGATTTCTACATGTCTGCGATGCAACACCAGTTCCTGCGGGTTCAAGTCCACCATATTGACATTTCCGCTCCTCGTTCCTGCCTCTCTGCAGATTTGTCCAAGTATCACCTTGGAAGAAATTGCCCTCCTCCCCTGCCCCGAAAAGCAACAGGCTCTTGAGAAATAGCTGTTTGCTGGCCAGCCCAAAGAGGCCTTGGGCGTAAGAACGGAGCTGCCCTCCCGGGGTGGTGGGAATGAATGGGCAGGTGAGCTGTGTAGCTATTGAGCAGGTGGATGTTTTCAGGCTGAGGGAGAGGGGCCTGAATGAGGCACTGAGTGAGGCTGATAAGCATGAATCCAGCTGTTAGTTCATTCAGCAGCTTTTGTGAGCTCTTTTTAAGGTTTTGTGTTAAATGAGCAGGAACACAGTTGCCTAGGCTTGAGCTACTCTGGGTTAGAGAGAAAGACACCCGCCACCAAGGGCGACTAGTGCTGGAATGAAGGTGTGTTAACTTCCTATGACTACTGTACTGTCACACATCTCCACAAATCCAGTGGCTTAAAACAGCACAGCTTATTATCTTACGGTTCTGGAGGTCAGAAGTGCAAAGTTAGTGTCCCCGGGCTACAGTCAAGATATCCTCAGGGCGGGTTCCCTCCTGTGGCTCTGGCGGAGAATCCTTCCCTTGCCTCATCCAGCTTCTAGAAGCTGCCCACATTCCCTGTCTCGTGGCTGCATCGCTCCAGTCTTCACTTTTGCCTTCCCCTGCCTGACCCCTACTGTGTGTGCCACGGGCTGTCTGGTTGGCTCCGACTCCTGGAGGCGACCCTGTGAAGGGCTGGTGTCCACCACGTCCTGTCCTCAGCAGCCGTCCCCAGCTCCTGTGGACTCACGCCTGGGCTTCTTATGTGGAGTCAGTTCGTCTTGTAGCCGGTCCTTCTCTTTCCCCGCTGCTTTAATACCACTCCCTCCTAACTGCCTTTTCCCGAGACCCCTGCCTCCCCACGAAGTGCCCGAGGTAGGCAGGACAGCCCCAGTTCTGTCATTTTTGCCCCGGGCGATGTCTCAGGCTTCCTTTGCTCTACGACCCATCTGCTCATCTTTCTGTGCAGCCCTCCTTCAAGACCTTATTTCAAATGAATCCACTTTCTCTCTGTCAGCCTCTTTCGCTATTCACCTTTCACCTCCTTACAGGGTAATTGGGAATACGGGGGCGTGGATGATCTTAGCCTCGGTCCCTAATGACGCGTCTTTGCCTTTGACGATCTTTCCCAATTCTCCCGTTGCTGTCCTTTCAGGCCTCCACCGCTTCTTGATCTCTCAGCTGCCGCTTCTGTTTGAACTGGCGACCGAACCACGTACTGACATCCTGCCTCCTTCCCATAAGCGCCCTTGCGATTACAGCGGGGCCACGCAAATAACCGGGGACAGTGTCCCCGTCTGCACGCCCTCTCCTCAGCCCTCTCTGTGAAGTCCCTTCTGTCGCAGGCTAACAGGTACAGGAGGTATGTGAGGCACCGTATTGCTAGGTTCTGGGGGTCAGGAGGTGGGTGTCTTTGGGTGGTGGCATTACTCAGAGCACCACAACGGGGATGTAGAGGGTGCCTTGGGGGTCTGGAGGTGCTGGTCAGGGCTCCCCTGAGGCACGAGTCGTTAGCCTGTACATAGCGGTACGCTAGGGGAGATTTATTATAGGAATAGGCTCGCGTGGTTATGGAGGCCTAAAAGTCAGCCTTCTGCAAACTGGAGACCTGGAAAGCTATTCTGGGCTTTTGACTTACAGAAACTGAAATAGTCCATGGGTGTTGTTTTAAGCCGCTAATTGTGTGGTACTTGGATGCAGAGCGATAGGAAACTCACACGGAAGGCCATTCCAGGCTCAGGGGTGGGGACGCGACTCCACCTCTGGATAGGAGGAATGACAAGGTCGCACTGAAGCGGGGCCTCAGGGCCGTTATTGGAATAATGTATCCTAAGTGGGTCTCCAGCTGGGACAGAGGTCGTGCTTGGGGCTGACGGGGTCCTCGGGGTTGGATGCTCCCTTCATCCGGGCACCTGTGGGATGCTGGGCCCCTGCTTCATCAGTGTCTGTTGGACGAAGGAGGGAATAAATGCACGGAAACTTGTGCTATGGGGTGGGAGGTGGGGGGACCTTAGATAAAAAGGATTTGCTTGCACTTGGGGCAGGGAAGGGCTAAGGGATGTAGGGAAAGTGGCTTTGTCACAGGCTTAGATGTCAGCCCAGTGGTTGGCACACTCAGGCTGTCTCTTGAGGCTTGAAGTGGACCATCCCCATCCCGATGCCAAAAGGCAGTGCCTTGAGCTCAGAACCACCGGCCACAGACCTTCGCTCTGCCCCCAGTCTGGGGTCCTGGAGGCCTGGGGGGTGGGTTGTGACACAGTGGGGGTAGCATCAAGTGCGCGTTTAATCCAACGGTCAAGTCCCTGAATGCGTTGCCATCATTTAAACAATGTAAAGTGACATTCTGCAGATGCACTCACTGAGACACACCCTGACGTCAACTGTTCTGCGTTTGTTGTCACAGGACTTAGCGAGGACCGGCTCTGGGAGTGAGTGAAGCAGGATCGGAAAGGGAGGAGCCAAGCGGAGGGCGGAGCGTCATCTCAGGTGTAGTTCTTTCCTTGGGCCCAGCCTGACCCTGCTGAGAGCTCTGGAGTGTAAGTGATGCTCCATCTTTGTCCCCAGGCACAGGCCCTGGGCAAAGGCTGCGGGGGGAGTGGGGGCGCACACCCCCTTCCTGCCTCAGTGTGCAGAGTGGCGTCAGTGTCCCAGTGGTCTTGGAAAGGAGAGTCACGGTAGCTGGCTGTTGGAGGGAAAAGCACACGGTAGGGTGGAGGTGGGGACACGACAAAGGGACCCGGGCGGTCTGGGCGGAGAGCAGATACTCCTGTCCAGGGCCGACCCACAAGGCCACATACACGGCGCTTTGTGGGCTCTGCGAACTCCAAGCTCGTTTCCGCCCAGGTCCTTGGCCGATCCCTCTGCCTCCATCACTCACGCTTTCTCCTGATGGCTGCCACTTGTTTGTTTCTTTCTTTTTTAAAAGATTTTATTTATTTGTAGAGAGAGGGAGAAAGAGAGAGAGAGAAACATCGATGAGAAAGAGAAACATCCATTGGCTGCCTCCCGAGCATGCCCCGAACAGGGACTGGACCCACCACCCAGGCACCTGCCCCGAATGGGTTTCGAACCAGCGACCTTTCACTTTACAGGACGACATCCAGCCCATGGAGCCACACCAGTCAGGGCACGACTTGTTTCCTCACTTCTTTCAATCTGTTCAAATCTCGTTTCTTCAGAAAAGTGGCGTCTGACACCCTTCTTTAAAGTCCCCCCCTCCACTTCTACCCATCACTCCCTTCCCTTAGCTGTCCTGTTGTTCTGCCCAGCCCTCAGTGGGCTACCTGATGTCCACTAACCACTGAGCTGAGCCCTCACTAGACTTCCAGCCCCACGGGGGCAGGAATAAACTGCCCATCCGGCGCACTTTATCTCTAGTGCTAGCTTGGGGCCCTGCACGTAGTAGGTCTTCAATAAACATTTGTTGGATACACAAGTGGGCCACCAAAGGCATTTTTCAAGAGTAATTTTGGACTTCCAGCAAGATGGAGGCATAGGTGGATACACCGTACCTCCACGCACAACCAAGATTGGAACAACAATTTAGAGGCAGAATAACACCCAGAACTGACAGAGAATTTATCTGAATGGAAGTCGGACAGCCAAGAAGTAGACCCCTTTATCCAGACCGGTAGAAGGGGCAGAGACAAGCAGCTGGGCGTGGGTCGCAGCGCGGCGCAGAGAGCAGGGAGAGTTGGGCACATAAGGCAACTGGGAGTGTGTAAGGCACCTGGGGCGCGCAGGATTGCAGCAGGGGGACCCTGAGTACGCAAGCTGGCAGACCCAGTGAGGCGGCAGTTGTGGAGCTGGGCAGCGTGCACAACCAAGGATCCCAGGGAAAGGACTGAGGTCCCAGGGAGAATGGAGCTACTGCCATTGTTCCCTCTCCACCCCGTCCTCACATACAACATCACAAGCTAGTGACTGGGGTGCCCAGCCCTGGTGAACACCTAAGGCTCTGCCCCTCACCATAGCCGAAGCGACCAGACCCCCCCCAAAAAAAAAGGAGAGAGAGAGAGATGGCTCAAACAGAAAAACAAATCAGTGCCCCAGAACTCATCCTTTTGTGCGACCAAGAGATAGCTAACCTATCAGATGCACAGTTCAAAACACTGGTGACCAGGAAGCTCACAGAATTGGTTGATTTTGGTCGCAAATTAGATGAACAAATGCAGGTTACTATAAAAGAAATGAAGGAAAATGCATAGAGAACCAATAGTGATGGGAAGGAAACTGGAACTCAAAACAATAGAGTGGACCAGAAGGAAGAAAGAAACAACCAAACAGGAAAGAATGGAGAAATAAGAATTTAAAAAAATGAGGAGAAGCTTAGGAACCTTCAGGACATCTTTGAATGTTCCAACATCCGAATTATAGGGGTACCAGAAGGGGAAGAGGTAGAGCAACAAATTGAAAACATATTTGAACAAATAATAGAGGAGAACCTCCCCATTCTAGCAAAGGAAATAGACTTCCAGGAAGTCCGAGAAGCTCACAGAGTCCCAAAGAAGTTGGACCCAAGAAGAAACACCAGGCACATCATCATTCCATTAGCCAAGGTAAAAATGAAGGAGAGAATCCTAGAAACAGCAAGAGATAAGGGGACAGTAACCTACAAATGAGTTCCCATCAGATTGTCAGCTGATTTCTCAAAAGAGGCCTTATAGGCAAGAAGGGGCTGGAAAGAGGTATTCCAAGTCTTGAAAGACAAGGACCTACATCCCAGATTGCTTTATCCAGCAAAGCTCTCATTTAGAATGGAAGGGCAGATCAAGTGCTTCTCAGATAAGGTCAAGTTAAAGGAGTTCATCATCACCAAGCCTTTATTTTATGAAATGTTAAAGGGACTTATTTAAGAAAAGAAGATAAAGAAAAAACATGTATAGTAAAAGGACAGCAAACTCACAATTATGAACAACCACACCTAAAGCAAAACCAAAAGAAACTAAGCAAACAACTAGAACAGGAACAGAACCACAGAAATGGAGATCACATGGAGGGTTAGCAACAGGGGAGTGGGAGGAGGAGAGAGGGGGAAAAGGTACAGAGAATAAGTAGCATAGAATGTAGGTTGAAAATAGATGGGGGGAGGGTAAGAATAGTATGGGAAATGTAGAAGCTAAAGAACTTATAAGTATGACACATGGACATGACTAAAGGGGGGGATATGGTTGGGAGAGGGTGTACAGGGTAGGGGGGAGTGAAGGGGGAAATGGGACAACTGTAATAGCATAATCAATAAAATATATATTAAAAAAAGAGTAATTTTGACCATATAACAAGGGATTTGGACCAAGCAAACACCTACTGGGTGTCTTCTTCCCGCCCCGTATTGGGCTCTGGGTATACAAAAGTGGGAAAGGTGGGATTTCTCCCCTTTAGGAACCAACGTGCACGGAGAGATGAAGGTGCCAACAGATGCCATCTGAGCTGCGCACCTTTTAGTTGCCAACCTCTCTGAGCCTCAGTTTTGTTCATCTGTAAAACAGGATGACATCCCTGTCTTGGAGGTGTGTTGTGGGGACAGCAGGGTAATGTGCGCGGCTCTGTGGGGCAGACGGCGAACCTGTGATGGGGGTGGGGCGTGCACCCCAGGTGGCTCATAGCTGAAGAGAGATGGACACACACACCATGTGTGTATTTGCATGTTTCTCTCCCACCAAAACTCAGTTTTAATCCTAGAAATTGAAATCGTGTTGGTCAAAAATAAAACCACAGTCTTACATAGCACCCATCGAGTTTCAAGGAGTCTTGCAGGTGCCTTATCCGCCATATTAACTAATTTAGTTCTCGGAACGATCCTGCAAGGTAGCTGCTGTCCTTACTGCACCGCACTGTTGACAATGCTGGGTTTCCACCCAAACAGGGAGGGTGCCGAGATGGGCACAGATTCCACATCCACTGGGCACCTCTCATCGCCTCCCGCTCCCCGACAACATCGGCCACTCGATGCAATGGGACTTGTGAAACTAGGGACAAAAGCGGGGAAGACATGCAGTCAGGTGACAACGCGAGTCCCAAAGACTGAGCTGTGTCTAGTTCCCGCTGAACGACCGCGCTGTGGAACTATGCGCCCCCAAGGAAAGGCTGCACTATTTTTAGAAGGGAGGCAGCGGAGTCTTTTGGAAATGTGCCCGAATTTGGTCATACTTGGGCACGGGACGTGGGGAGCTCCAATTTTGGCAGAGGGATCTTTTGGAGAGGCTGTTCCGACCAAGTCATTCCTCTGCCTGAGATTCTTGAGCCCCGGGAGGAGCCGAAACGTCAACAGGGGAACGAAACCGCTCAGGGCTCATTGCTGTCTCTAGGAGGAAGCTCGGGCCCTTTCTCCCGGGAAAGAGGCCTTCCCGGGGGTCTCACTTCCTGTCCCCCGCCCCTCCCCCAACTCCCAACTCAGCCCCTTCCTTTGGTCTCATGGACCCATCCGCTCTTTCCTGAGTGGTCCCTGCTTTTTCACACCTTTGCCCCTTTGCTTCGCCTGGGAAGCACCTACACGGGTTCCAAACCCAGCCCCGGGATGTTCTGCCGTTGAACTCCCGTCTGGCCCTCTCAGGCACAACTGGCCAGCCTCCTTGTGCCCCACATGGGTGTCTGCAGAGTTCCAGGGACACAGGAGAGTTCTGTCCGGTCCTTGCTCTCCCCTCTCGTAGCAAGGGCTCCCTAAGGGCAGAGACACCCATACCCTTCCGTTCCCTGATGCTGGGCAACCGGTCACCCAGCATTCACTGGGTGCCAACCACGTGCCTGGCATGATTCTAGGCACTGGGGATGTGGCAGAGAAAAGACAGACGCCAGTCCTCAGAAAGCTCAGATTTTCCTGAGGGCAGCAGGCAATGAATACGCAAAACAGAAAGATGCTCTTCGGGCCAGGTCAGTGTTAGAAAAAGACTAACTAGGCTGCGTGATGGAGAGGAACGGGGTGTGTGGATGGGGCGCCCAGGTAGGTCAGGGCAGGTCTCCTGAGGAGCCACATCGGAGCTGAGACCTGCACGAGGACAAGGAGTCAGCTGCATGGGTCTGGGAGAAGAGCCTTCTGAGCAGAAGGGGCAGCGCGTGCAAAGGCCCTGAGGCAGGGGCACACTTGGCATATCTGAGGGAGGCCAGTGGGCCTGGAAGGGGGCTGTTGGGAGCCTGAGGTCTGCAAGGAAGGCAGGGGCCGCCCATGCCGGGTCCACGGGTCACGAAGGAGAGCGTGGGCTTCATTCTGAGTGCAGTATGGGAGCTCTGGGTGGGTAGGGGGGCTCACCACAAGAGGAGAGGGTGCCTGGTAGAGGGAGCTCGATACAGAGGCACAGCCTTGGGATGTCGGAGAGGTCCTGAGTGCCTCGAGGTGGCTGCTTCTTGAATCTGCCATGGCCAAAGCTCCTCGATGCATGTCCAGGGAGGCAGGACGCTGTACGTAAGCGTGGAAAGGGCCGTGTCTAGAATCTCCAAGCCCAGGCACCCTCTGACAGAGAGACGAACAAGGGAGGAGGGGGAGGCCCTTCCCCTGGGCGGCTAGTTCGTTTGGGCTGCTGCTAAGCTTCTGTACACAGACACCCCCAGATGCCGTGGTGTCTTTCTGCCTTTGATGCAGTCTGGCTGTGGACACTGGCCGCCCCCAGTGAGGCCAGCAGGACAGAGGGCGGGTGCTCAAGGCCATGGCTGGGAGAACCGACTCCTGAGCAATCACAGATAAAATCCAGGGACCACTCTGGCTCCCGTGGGCCCCCTTGGCTGGCGATCCCTCCCTCTTCTAGGGAATGTAAAACAGATGAGAAGAGACCCAAAGTGCCAGGCTGTTTGCTTTCAGCTCCCAGCGGAGAGGGGCCGGTTCTGTGCAAACTTGTTCTCTTCCTGCTCTTCCTGTTTTGCTGGGAAACCTTTTTTATTTTTTCACAATTATTTTTTTTCATTTGTTTGGGGAGGAGTTGGTGGGGGGTGGGGGGTGGGGAGTGGTCATTTCTCTAGACTCTTTCACCGCAAGGAAAGGTTAGGCCGCCGACAGGTGGGTGCTGGGAGGCTGTGTCCGAGACAGGGCGAAGCTCGGACTAGCGCTCCTCCGGTCCGTTCTGCGGGTCTGTCAGTGTGTGGCCCCCGCCCTGGAGCCACGGGCCAGCCAGCGGGACAGACAGGGCTGGCTGCTGGCAGCTGCTGCTGCTGACTGCTCTCCCCAGCACCATGGCCTTCATCCCCTGCTCCTGATGACAAGTGGGGACCAGTGTTGCCTGCCAGGGGCCCACGGTCCTGGCTGGAGAAGGAGAAACTTTCACTGTCACATCACCTTTGTCTTTCCCTCCTTATCTGCTTCCTCCTGAGGGAGCCCCTGACGGTGAGTGATAATACAGATGGGAGTCGTACTGAGGCCCCACGGTTCCGGGACTGTTTGAAAAGATAAACCTCCAGGGATTCAATCAGAAAGAGTCCTTCTAACGGGTCATGGAGCCCTGCTTCCAAAATGCACGCCCAGCAGAGGAGGCGCCCAGAGAGTGCTGTGTCCAGCTAAGCAGCCCAGGTCCCAGGGGAGGGGAGCAGCGCCAGGGACACCCAGACCTTACCGGAGGGATTTTCCAGGGGTCTGGAGTTTTCAGGTGAGCAGGTAGGCCCCAGTCAGGGGACGAAAGAATGTGGTGGCCTGATTAGGTAGTTATTTGGGAAGCCAGCAGCCTGGCGGAGGCCCCCTGCTGGGGAGGCTGTCCCCGACCTTGTCGCCACCTCTGGGGCTGTCGGGACTCCCAGTGTTGGGTGCGTGTCTCCTTGCACCCCCGCCCCGCCCCCGGCTCCCACTGGGCCTTCCCGAAGGAGGCCTCTCCTCCACGGGGCAGTCCCGCCGTCTGGCCCGGGGCTCCACCAGGAGGAGGTGCCGCGAGGACCTCCCGGGGGAGCACTGCATCCCGATGTTTGTGTTCTGAGCCGTGGAGGGCGTGGGAGTCCCGGTGTGCCCCAGCCTCAGACCACAGGGGTGGCCTTCATGCCGCCATCGTCTGTCACGTGGGGATGGGACATCCTTCTGCAGGGCTCTGTGAGCCACAGCCTTCGTCCCATACAGGCTGGGAACACTCACTCTGTCCTGTGGGTCCTGTGTGACCTGTAGCTGGTGATGGGCGTGTAAAGCAGGAAGTCGTGACCCGGGCCCAGTTCCCGTGTGGATTTAAAGGGACCAGGTGGCCAGCCCAGGGCTCTGTGAGGGATTCGTCCTATTCTTGGCTCCACACAAGCAGATATGAGAGGTGACTACTAGACTGTGTCTAATAACCTCCAACCCATACACAATATACACATTAATGTGAATGTTTTTTGATGCCCTTACCATTCATTTGTGTGTGCAGAAAAGATTATTCACATGTTTGCTTGGGTTTTAATCATTAATACTCAATTTATTAAAGGTATGCATAAGAGGAAAAAGGCTAGTTTTATTCTGAACCTCTTAATTTCAGCTTAAATAACTTATTTTAATTCTAGGTCTAACAAATTTTAGGCAACACTTTTAAGGAGGCTTGGGTTAATTTTGGCTTCATTTACCAACTTAAACCCCTTTAAGCATTTCACATTGCATCACCGATTACATAAAATAGCTTTGCTTGATTTCCCAAGTACAAATGGCGGACAAGCCTTCTCAGGTATTTAAGCAATTCTGTGAACCTCATCCACTGAGCTTACAAATACGGTAACTTTGAAGGTCAGTGAGCTGCCCCCGCACTATGTATAAGAGAGTGAAATCTTAAGTTAAGAGCAATTACTCAATTACGTATTTTCAGTTGGAATCACAAGGCGATGTATTATGCCAACAAGCCGAGTTCTCTTAAACATTATAAGGCTAAAAGAGCAAAAATGCCTTCACATAAAAATATTAACACTTCAGTTTTTGTTCTTTGTACATTTCTGTACTTAATTAAAATTATCCTGAGGGTAAAAAGTATTTACTCAAGCCCTGGCTGGCGTAGCTCAGTGGATTGAGCACAGGCTGTGAACCAGGCATCGCAGGTTCGATTCCCATTCAGGGCACATGCCTGGGTTGCAGGCCACGGCCCCCAGCAACCTCACATTGATGTTTCTCTCTCTCCTTCTTCTTCCCTTCCCTCTCTATAAATAAATAAATAAATAAATAAATAAATAAATAAAATCTTTAAAAAAGTATTTACTCACTAGGGGAACCACTTATTCACAGGAAGCAATTTTTGAGAATACTGACTCGGCTGTTGTCACATCGTGAACAGGAGCCATAGGCTGGGACCCTTGTCTGTGACCCTGAGGGTTCATTCAGAAGCCTGTATAGAGGTGCTTATCCCAGGACCGTGTGGGGTCATCGCAAAGCCCTTGGGCCTGCCTTGGTCCGTAGCCTTGAGTTCAAGTCAAACCATTACCTAATTCTTCCCTCTGTTTGTGGAAAGCTGTAGCTCCCCCATTAGCTTCGACATCATTGATCAGCTTTTGAATTTCTTTGCCTCTAAGATATACAAACGACTAAAGATCTTTGAATTTTTATGCTATTGATAGCTAACGTTTATAGATGGCCTACTATGTGCCAGGAATAGTTCTACGTGCTTGTCATTTATTAGTTTATTCAATTCTAACAACCCTCCAGGTAGGGACTATCCGCCCCCGCCCCACCCCGCCCACCGTTTCCAGATAAAGGGACTGAGAGACAAGTAGTGAGTCCAGGGTCACACGGGCAGGTAAAGGACGATCTGGGCGGGATCCAGAGCCCATGCTCATACCTGGGGCCTTAATTTAAAACAGAGTATCTTGGTTACGACCAACTCCCAACTATTCAAACACTCTGGTTGCCTCTCAGGGTGTGGGCAATTCAGTCAGAACCCCATAGGGAGACACACGCCCGTTCCCGTGGGCTCGGTGTCTGCTACTCAGGTGGGTGGCACGCTGGTTCTGGGTCAGCCCAAATAAGTTGATATTTATGTTTTGGAAAGTGGGCCTTGCCTCTCAGTCCGAGGAGATAGTGGGGAGACATTTCACAATAGGGGTGTATCAATAACCTTTTTGCGACAAACAAAACACCCCGAAACTCAGTGGTTTAAAATAACACTCATTTTTTGAGAACAACTTTAGTGAGATAAAAACTGTATATATTTAATTCTATTCCAGGACACTCTTTGCTCTTTTCCCTGGCCTCACTTACCTCATGGGTTTCATTAAAATCAGCTGGAATGTAAGTCTGAGGTGTTTTTTGGAAAGTATATTGCCAGCCCTGGCTGGCGTAGCTCAGTGGATTGAGCATGGGCTGCGAATCAAAATGTCGCAGGTTGGATTCCCAGTCAGGGTACATGCCTGGGTTGCAGGCCATGACCCCCAGCAACCGCACATCGATGTTTCTCTCTCTCTCTCTATCTCCCTCCCTTCCCTCTCTAAAAATAAATAAATAAAATCTTTTTTAAAAAGTATATTGCCTCCATTGAAGTTCTTTCTTAATAACAGCATTACACGACGGGGCCGGAGCCCCGAGTGAGGTCAGACCCTCTGGGCTCCACCTGGGTGGCGTCATTCACTGGCTCTCTCATCCTGGGCCAGTCACTTAACTGCTCTTTGCCTCACAGTTAATCTGGGATGATAAAAGTCCTGTGTGGAGGACTTTTATAAGCAGTACTAGGCAGCTCACTGGACTTCAAAGTCGCCGCATTTACAAGCGAAATGCATCAGGGTTATACGAATTGCTTGGGTACCTGAGCAGGTTTATTGGCCAGGTCTAGTGAGGAAGTGAAGCGAACGTGTGTAATGTATTCATACACGTGTGTTTATGTCTCCTGTCTGTACGTACCTGTCATCTATCCCGTTCCATGTCAGTAAATATAGCAGCACAACTTACAGTAGCCAAGTGCTGGCAGCAACCTAGGTGCCCATCAGTGAATGAGTGGATCCAGAAACTGTGGTACATTTACACAATGGAGTTCTATGCAGCAGAGAGAAAGAAGGAGCTCCTACCCTTTGTGACAGCGTGGATGGAGCTGGAAAGCATTATGCTTAGCAAAACAAGCCAGGCAGTGAAAGACAAATACCATATGATCTCACCTTTAACTGGAACATAATCAACAAAAGAAAAAAGCAAGCAAAATATAACCAGAGACATTGAAATGAAGAACAATCTAACAGTAACCAGAGGGGAGATGGGAGGGGATAGTGGGGGAAGGGTTTTCAGGAACTACTATAAAGGACACATGGACAAAACCAAGGGGGACGGTGGAAGCAAGGGAGGGAGGAGGGTTTGGCTGGGGTGGGGGGAGCGGTGGGGAGAAAATGCAGACAACTGTGATTGAACAATAAAAAATAATTTTAAAAATATAAATCTCCACTGTCCCTGTGACAGCTGCGCAGTAACCCACCGTATGGATGGGCAGTTGTTCATTCATGTAATCCCACACTGACAGATCTATGTTCCATTAAAGAAAAGTTACAAACAAGCTGTGATGAAGATCCTTAAGTGATGTCTTCTTGTTACTTGCCCAATTATTGTTTTAGAATTTGTGTAATGGGCAGAGCGCCGAGAAAAATGATAAGCGTTAGCGGAGGGTTTACTGCTGCTCTTGTCCAATCAAGTCCAGCCATGGCTTCTCTTTTCTCTGTGAATGCAGGGCACCCCAACTTCCCTGAAGTGATTTCAGTCCTCTGGGTCCTCCTGAGGGTGTAGTGCAGCCTCGGGGCCCCGAATGAAGCTGGCCTCGGCGGTCACTGGCTCCAGCAGCTGGCCAGTGGGGAGCCTTTGCCTGCCCTCAGCTGAAATTGCCTTTCCTTTGGCCTTGACCTTCTTGCCTCCCTCTTATAAGGACCCATGTGATTACATGGGGGGGTGGGTGTCCAGCATAATCTCTCCATCTTAAATTCCTTGACTCACAGCTGCAAACTCCTGTTTGCTATACAGGGTAACATGGGCACAGGTTCAGGTTCTGGGATTAGCATGTGGACACCTGGTGGGGGAGCACTTTTCAGCCTACCACACTAGGCATGTGTTCTAATCATTCACCTTGATCTTCCTCCCTCTGGCTGCAGGGATTCCTCTGTTATGTTCCCCGACCAGCCTGTTGGGACTCAGGTCTGACCCCTGGAACACTGTCAAGGGCAGGGGCCCAGCAGGTGGAGAAAGGCAGCAGCTCACACCGTGTGCCAGAGGTTCTTGGTGGGCTCTGTCTGTCACCCCACCCCTGAGGAATCCCAGGAGGAAGGCTGTCTGCCTGGAGTCAGTGCAGGTGTTCAGATCTGTGATGACTTCCAAAGAGCTGCTTCAGTTACTGTCACATTGTTCTGTCCGATTACTTAATCTGGAGTGGCTTCATGTGTGGATTCTCTTGACTTCCTTTCTCAGTACTAGATTTCTTTGTAGGTTTTGGGAATTTGGGCTTGCAGACTCATTTTGAGAGGAAACTCTTTGGTTTTGTTCTCTGTCTTTGTCCCCGCCATCACCCACCCTTTTCAGTTCCTGGGTCTCTCAGGCGCCCACCCTGACCCCGTTTCACAGTGGTAGCTTGTGTGGTTCCTGTTCTGCTGCTACCTTGGGCTGCGACCATGTGATCACTCAGCAGAGGGAGGTTGGCACGGCCCCTGGTCAACAAGCTTTGTGTTCTCTCCCCAGAGAACAAACTGACAGTTGTCAGAGGGGAGGGTTGGGGATGGGTCAGAAGACAAAAGAGAATTAAAAAAAAAAAACAAATAAACTCACTTAATGCTTGGGAAGAATATTTAAAGAAAATATAAGTAGGTGGGATGTGTTTGCTTGTTTGTTTTGCCTTTACTTATGCTTTAGTAGCCAAAATGAAAACAAAAATACAGATAAGAAAGAAATAGGTGAGATATAACTATACACGATAACATGACAGTTTTAGTTACATGGAAAATGATAACCCTATTCTTCAGTCTACATATATTTTGGTTCAGAAAATATTGGATGACTAACTGATTTAGAGACTTTTTCTAATGACAGGGTAAGAAGTTTCATTAGCAGATTTCATAGAGAAGGTGGGACAGAAAAATCAAAGGTGATTCCACATTGCTAGCCTAAGGAACTGAGGTCTAAGGTTTCAGATGGGTGGAACAGAGTTTGGAGGCAAAGACAAGGAGCTGAATCCTGAGACTTGAGGCAGAAGGAAAGGAAGACAGAGGAACAGAGCAAGCAGAGTGGTCCAGACTTTGTTGTTCAAGGCCTTCAGTGAGGGGGTAGGAGGAGGAATGGCAGTCAGTCAAGGAGTTTCCCTAGGAGAGGCATCACACTAACAGTGGGGTCTTGAAGATGGAGGGGTCAACACTTCCAGGTGCCACAGGTAGGGTCAGCCATACTCAGCTCTTGTCTGCCCTTGCTGGGCACTCTTGCCCTTGACTTGAGTAGGAGGCTTAAAGCAGAAAAGCACTGTGACTTGGCTTAAAACTTGATCTCCTGAAAATCCACAAATGCCCAGCCCCTTTGTATCTGCTTGCCCCAGAAACACACCACTGAATGTCCCCTTTGTCAAGCACGGGTCCAAATGGAAAGAGTTCCTGGGGAATTGTTGGATTGCAGCCCTGAGGGGAGGGTCCTAACAGGTCAGAGCAGGAGCTGTGGTCCAGTTAGTCAAGCAGCAGAAAGCAAGCCAATGAGAGGCAGGGAGGCTCTTCCCTCAGACTCACTCTTGTACAAGGGCAGTAAGGCCAAGGGCTAGTATCAAAAGGTCTCACCTGAATGGGCCAGGAGGCACCCGTCTGGCGCTGTCCGTGGTGCTGAACTGTAGCTTCTGGTCTCTAGTGCACTACTACTCCATTTTCCACCGGGAGGGGGCTCGGGGTGGGGCTGGGGGAGTGCTTTGGTGACTCTTGTGGATCCCCTCCCAGGACCTGGGAACCAAGTGAGCCAGGAGATGAGAGTCAGAGAGAAGAGGGGAAAACATACTGAGTTCTTTGGAAAATCCTGCTGCTGAGACATTTCCAAGAGAAAACAGGACCTTTTCTTCTTGTCATTTTGTACAAAGTTGTACAGTCACCTAGTCCTCTGGGAAGTTGGGAAGCACATGATCCCACCATTTTCCACTGAGAGTAAGTTTATAGATGAGCATGGAGACAAAGGACTCTGAATTCCTTGCCAGTGTATACAGTGGGTGTAATAAATGCTGGTTGACTTGATAACACGTTGGGTGTGAGAGAAAGAGCCTGAATTCAGTACTTGGAATAAAGTTTGCTTTCACCTCTGCCATGAAGGAAGGCAAAGGGGCAAACAGCAGAGATTCAACTCTGTCAGCCATTTGATTCTAGGTTTTCAAATTTACTTTTTGTGGGAGAGTTATCACAAATTTCCCAGTCAACCACCAGGTGCATAGAGGCAAGACCCCTGAGTGAGATCCCATTGCTCTTATGTGGTGAGTCTAGGGCTCAGACTCAGGTCCTCATGATCCCAAAGGCCATATTCCCCCACCACCTCTGACTAATTTCTTCTTATGCGGCAGAGATTCACAGTCCAATAAGGGCCAAATGGTCTTGCATCCACACAAGCATGTTGCTCATGGTCGGGAGACATGTTTAAAGGTTGGAGAGAAGGAGAAGCTGATTAGTGTTTGGAGCCAAGGACTTAGGTCGTCTCCTCTGGATTTTTAAATTACTTCCTTTAAGCCCAAGCCAAGGTGCAGGTGCATTTTGTTGAATTCGAATGCTCTGTGTTTTTTGTTTTTATTTTTGTTTTTCGTTAGCTTTAGCTGCTGGACATGGAAGGTCAGGGAGACCTGGGGTGAGGGGCCCATTTTGGGGCAGGCATGACAGTCCTTGTGTAAACAGAAAAACCAGATTGATGAGGGGCTGGAAGGAAGAACTGAAGAAGCAGAAGCAGAAAGAGAGAGGATGAGGCACACAGAGGCGCTGCCCTGGGGAGGTCTGTCTGCAGGGGATGCTGATATGGGGGTGGGGCTGGTGCCTGGTGAGCACAGAGTTCAGAACGTGGCACAGCAGGATGTCTGGCCCGATGCTCCAGCTCTCTCCATGCCACTGGCTGATCCATTCCCTCTGGGGGGGAACCCGTGAAGGCGAGTTTTGTTAGGGGTGTGAATTTGTAATAACTGTGTGAGCATTTGCAACTAGAAGCATGTGGATTTGCAAAGAATAATCATTAGGTATTCGATCTTTAAAGCATCCTCTTTAGGCACAATTCCTCAGAATTTTCACACCACAGATCACCAATTTGTACCAAAAAAAAAGGCCGAGTTCATCAATGATTTTAAATTACAAGGTACTATTCTACATGTTACGAATAGTTTGATAAGTGAGATCTCCCTTCTGCCTGGCCTTCCTGTTGCTGCTGGCAGACCTTCTGCCCTTAAGGTAGGGGTGGGCGGATCCATGGATTCTACCCCAGCCACTCCGTGATTGGCTCAGAAGTCCATGTGACCAATCCCGTCCAATCAGCGTGAATCCCGGGACTTTTGCAGGGAAATGTTGGACACAGCAGCTCTCAGTTCTCTGGATGGTTGGGGGAGAAGATGGGGCGAACCTTGGGGCCTGGGCCTGCTGTAACCATTTCTGCACCTCAGGGGAAGGAGCTGGAATGGAATGAAGCCCACACAGGAGGACAGAGCCGCGGCGCCTGCAGGGAAATGGAGCCAGAGGCCTGACATCACCGCTGATCTCATCGGTTCCTTTTAGTGCTCGGTCCGCCGGGACCCGGGGTTCTGCAGTCCCTGACTGCGACCGCACGGGCCTGCGTTCTGTTCCCTTTTCCCACAGCGCGCGAAGAAATAAATGTGCGTGTGACGGCAAGGGTGAGACGATATTGGAACCTTCTTTGTGTGGCTTCCTTTAATGCTCATTAAGGTCCTCTAGAACGCATTTTGTTGCCCACTGACCCCGCTGGGTGAAGGAAGCGGCGGGTGGAGCCCTGTCCAGTGTTCACCCCGCAGAGCCACCCCTCAGGGTGGGCGTGGCCACGCCTCCTGGGGCCCTGAGCCGGAAGTACCTTCCTGCCATGTGACTCAGAGAGTGAATGATCTATAAGTAAAAGGCTGGTACCATGCTGGAATGATAAGCAAAATGACAAGTAGGGCAGCATTTTTCCTTCACGTGAAAGCCCCGCATGTGCCAAGGGCTTGCTCCATGCCCCCCATGCACAGTTTTGGTAGGTCAAAAGCATAGTAGCCCCTAACAGGAGAAAGGGTTAATCACTTTGGCACTTCGTATATTCTCGATGTTTCCTAAAGTACAGAAGTGTTACCTGAGAAAGCAGTTTGGTTAATCGTTCTCTTGGCTTTCTCCCCGAGCATAGTCTTTATCATTATCTTTGTAGCTAGTTTACAGTCTGGTTGGTAATTGCATGAGTGATCTTTCATGTGCATTCAAGAGGGCAGCAACTTAGCACAATGCTTCTGTAACTTTGGTCTCCTCTGCACATTTATTAACAAGAATAATTACTCTTCCATTAAAAAGCATTGTTTTGCATTTGTTCTGGAAAACCTGGATTGGTTGCTGCATTGGTAGTTCATGGAAAACAATTTGAAAGGGCTCAGACCATACTTATCGAGGCTTTAATGTTAATGGTAACACATGAGGACTTGGGACGAATGCACTGCTCATGCAATAAATGAGAACTATTTCTCCTGGAACTCATACTCACAATTCTCATTTATGGCTACAGTTGTAAAATCGCTACCCAGGAATTCTTCTGTCCTAGAACATGCGGTTTCATATTTTCACAGTTACACTGGAGAACTGTTCACTCATTACGTTTGCGGTATTCTGAGGTGTCTAGTGCCGTTTTCATCGTTACTTCACATCGTGAAGAGCCTCTTTGGACCATCGATCCATCTTTGTGAACTGGAGTTATAATGCTACATGGCAGTAGCCACGAAAATTCAAACATAGCAAACAACTTGCAAGCGGTGTCAGTCTGATTCTTGTTCCTTTCTAACTGGTAGCTTAATTTTAAGATTTTACTTTTACTCCTCATGACCTGAAGCCTTACAAGGGCACTTTTTGGTGAGAGAGAGAGAGAGAGAGCGAGCGAGCGAGTTGGGGAGAGACGTGGAAGCAGGTGGGTAAGAGCAGGCAAATCTTTGAGAAAATACATCGGGATCGCGAGATCATTAACACTTTGTCTTAAGTCTCGTTCCCTCAGTTCTCACCTGCCTGCGGAAGCTTTTCACCTTTTCCTTCCCCCAGAGGCGGCTGCTGGGTCCGGCGTGTGAGGAGCACGGCGGGCAAGGGCTCACTCTGTGCCCCTGCGCTGAGCTGGGACGCTGATGACTCTCTCCACGTTGTGATCCTCCACCCTGTTAAAGTGGAGCCGGGGTAGAAAAGTGACAGGCGGATAAAGACAGTCGTGGTCTCTTCCCTCGGAGCGGACGAGTTCCTTTCCCCCGGCTCGTTGATTGGCTCTGACCTTCACAAGAAGGACGTGATAGGATGAGATGGGGATAAGGGCGTGGCCAGGGAGGCCTCTTGGGAACATTCCCTCCCCCCCCCCCCCCCGCCCCCGCCCTCTCATTCCTGGGCGCACGTTAGAGCGCCGCTTTCCCACAGCTTTGAGATTAGCTTTGCCCAATGGAATGGGACAAACTTGACACATGACTTCCAGGCAGAAGCTTTAAAAGCCACATGCCATGTCCCTGTCTGGGTACGGAGGGCTGGTCCAGGTGGAGTCTCCGGGTCTGCCCACGTCCCTTAGTGCAGATAACAGGGTAGAGACGCCCCATCATCCAGCAGGGGCGGTGGACATCAGCGAGAAAAAGGTGTCATTGATTTAAGCCACCGAGACCTTGGGTATTGTTTGTTACCCCCCACAAAAATAAATAAATAAATAAAGCGCCTGGATCCCTTTGCCAGTTTCGCTTCCTGAAACCTTACACCGATCGGCACCCAGCGGAACCCCAGTAGCAAGCCTGGCTCCGCTTTCCCCAGGGGCCTCTCTCACACGGAAGGACGCGTCTATTTGCAAGCTCTCCTTATCCTGGTCGCCATTCTTTCATTTTTTTTTTTTTGTTGTTGTTTTTCAAACGCACATCAGCACGTGCAGCACGTGTAGAGTCGGGAATATTCTTAGCAAACCCTTTATTGGTGCAGCTCTTCAACAAAAATTATCCCAAAAGTATTTAAGAAACAAAACCTGAAGCAAAATATCGGACTTAAAGTCTCCGTGAGAATTAAATACAAGATTCTGTGTAATATCCGTAGATTCCCGGTGCAGGGCGCTGCGGCGCAGTCCGCTGAGTCCCGGGAATCGCGTCGCGGGGCGCAAGCCTCGCTCTACAGGGGTGGAGGCAGGGTTGGGGAGGGTGGGGAGGGTGTTTCCAGAGAAGCGGAGGGCCCCAAGGGGATGAGGGCTTCCGGCGTGGGGACGGATGCGGGGCGGGGGTTCGCTGGAGTACGGCAGACACTCACCCTGTCCCCCAGGAGCTTCATGGACTCGCCCAGCCGCTTTCCGAGCTCCATCCGCGACTGGGACTCGCCACCGCCCCCTTCTGGCGGCGGCCGGAGCAGCAGCGAGAGAAGGACCCACTACCGCGTCCCGGCCACGGGGTGGCGCTGGAGGGAGGACTAAGCTGCTGCAAAAGCCGGGCTGTGTCCCAGGGGAAGCTTTACCAAGAGGCTGGGTAAAGTCCAAGGAAAATTAAGGAGCTGCCTGCGCGGATTTGAACAAAACCAAGACTACATACAAGTTGTTAAACTTTAAAAAATAGAGTTGCTATGAAAATGGTTATTCTTCAGGAAGACGAGAGCCACTGTTGTAACACGAGGTCTTGCACTAACAACGCAGCGCGGCACGTGCTGATGTGCTCACTGTGGTTGACAGATGAGCACATGTCGCCTCTTCCCTGCAGGTCACGTGTGACGGCACAGACTCCTTGCCCCGGGACACCGCGGGTCAGGAGAGGAATTCTCGGGACAGGGGGACGGTCCGCCAAGAGAAGACCCTGACCATTTGCAGGGGCTCTTTGTAGACGGCAGGGGTGGTTCACAGCGGCTGGGGGGCCTTGGGGCTGTGCCTGCCTCTCGCTCCGCCCCAGGGAGGGCCTGCGGAGAAACCGTGGCTTTGGGAGATCTTTTCTCCTAATCGCTTCTGTGATGCAAAACCAACACCCAGACATCGTAGGCGGTTTGAAAAGCAACATTAAATCGGGACAGCGGATGATGATCCATATTACCTCCTAGAGAGAGTGAACACTTTCATTTTATGTTTCTTTGTTTAAATATTTTATTTCAAACTTACAGAAAGTTGCATTTGAAGAGCACCCATACACGCTTTACCCAGACTCGCCTGTTGTGAGCATTTTCCCGGTTGCTTTCACATCTGTGTGCTCTCTCCTATCCATCCACCTGTCCATCCCGTCTGTCATTTATTTCATTTGGATGATGAAATTGACATTGTGCTGCATTCAGGGCTCCCCCACTCCGTTGTCCGACACCTGTTGCTGTGATTATGTGAGAGAAGGGGCCCGGCCTACATGTCACGCTGTGACCCCGGCCCCACCACGGCAGGCCACGTGACGAGATGCCTAATTCACGCTGTACAGCATGATGATTGGCAGCTCCCGGCGCCTTTCCCACAGCCACGTGGGGCTCTGACGGGCCAGCTGGCACGGGTGTGGCTGCACCGGCGCTGCGGGCAGCCTGCCCAGCTTTGTGTCAACTTCAGGGCGTGGGCCGCGG
Source organism: Phyllostomus discolor (assembly GCF_004126475.2). Taxonomy (NCBI): domain Eukaryota; kingdom Metazoa; phylum Chordata; class Mammalia; order Chiroptera; family Phyllostomidae; genus Phyllostomus; species Phyllostomus discolor. The sequence goes on from NC_040904.2 coordinate 210,534,610, forward strand.
CTTCCCCGTGTTAGTACCTTTGCCTTGTTGCCTTATGAAATCAGTTCATTAGGCTCTGCAAGAGTAGGTAGCGGTGAGCGGAACCGGAGGAGGAGGGCAGAAACGCAGTTGGACAGACCTGGGGATCAGGAAGCAGGAGGAGAGGCACCGCGTTGCCCCCCCTGGAGGCTGGGCAGGCGGGTGTTCATTGAGGAAGGAAATGATGTTTTAAAATATGTATTAAATGCGGAAACCAAATGGCCGGCAGTAGTGACTAAGGCAAGATACAGAGATTTTTGAGAAATTACGTAGTTTTCTTACAGTGACATCCTCCTGACGATGCAGAAGTGTACGGTTGCTTTCACAAGCCTCCCTCCCGGGTTTCTTCCGAGAATCTTGAGGACGGTTTTATTTTCAGACTCCACTCGTTTCCTCTGGTGTCAGAACTCCTTGAGTGCCCGTGAATGACAGACCTGCAGTATTTTAAACGTTGCTCACACGGGTTGTAGTTAGAATAGAATAACCAGCAGCAGGGATGAAGGTCAGGAGAACATTCCCCTCGCAGGGGACGGCGTCCTCATAACCTTGCCCATTCGGTCACAAGGTCTGAAACAAGGGTATTCTCTCTGTGGGTTTTGTGAACTTTTAAATCCATTTTGACATAACTTCAGTTGTGCTCCCTTCAACACTCTGAAAGGCCAGCATGCCCCAGGGGCCCGGTACGGGCTCCCGGAACCCGCAGCGGGGCAGCTCCTGTCCAGCGGTGGCTCGAGGCCCTGCAGGCCCAGGAGCTCGGTAAAGGCGGGAAGAACAGGTTCGGCCTCCTGCGCAGCAAGGAACCAGTTCGATGCATGAAGCCCGGGCCAGGGGCCTGAGGGCTCGGGCCGGAGAAGCCCATTTGGGGGTCTCAGGGCTGGCCAGGAGCAGGGCCAGTGCCTGGGGGGATGAGCCCAGAGGAGGGTGGGAGGCCAGGGCTGTGCTGGAGGAGGCCTGAGGAAGGGGGGGTGGGGAAGAGAGGGCTGGAGGGAAGGAGCTACGGTCACCATCGTGCAAGCCCTTGGGGGCAGAGGTGAGATGACTTTGCCAGGAGGCTGAGGATGGTGCGGGCCTTCTGGGCACCATGCCTTCCTGTCCCCACCCCCTTTCCTTTGCATTGTCTGCTTCTGGGAAGCACACTTTGCTCCCTGAACCCCTATATATGTGCTGACAGAGGTGTTTGCCTTTCCCAGGGGGATTTCATCTCGTGATTTGCTTGCAGGGACAGAAATGGGGTCCTTGATAGAGCTCAGAAATCGAGGTAAGGAGCTGATTTCATACTGAGCTTCTCGCAAACAGGCCTTGGGATGTGGCGACATCCTCAGGTTTCCTGTTTTGCAGAGCTACGCTCTGGGTGCGTCTGGCGAACCCCAGGAGGTTCCCTCTCGTCATGCCTGCGTGTGTGTGAGTGTGTGTGTGTGTGTGTGCTGAGTGGGGTAGCTGACACCCTCTCCTCCTGAGCTGCTGGATAGAAGCCAGGCTCCTGCCTCCCCAAGTCCTTCTGCCACCCTCAAATCTTTGCAAGTCACCACTGACCTTGCACACACACTGAGCACCTGCTGTATACACAGCACGTGCCCTGAGAGGGAGGAGAAATGGATCCAGGAGCTCAGAGACCTGAGGCCTCCGTCTCCCCCTCAGGAGGAGGGCCCGTCTGAGAACAGACACGCTCATTGGTGTCTCTGAACCCGAGGAACAGAGTCGGCTCCTGTCCCTTTCCTCAGAGGACTCAGGTGGAGATGGGGGGGAGGGGAGCCCGAGGCGATCACACCTGTCCTGGGAGTGAGGAAAGGAGGGGGGCTGCTTAGGGTGACCCCGGCTTCTCTGCCCTGACCCGTGTATCTGGAGCAGGAGGACGTCGGTGGAGGGAGTGACATCAGCGGTGTGAGTCAATGGTCGAGCGTGTGTCCTGTGCCAAGGGTCACCTGGCTGGCACGGGGCGAGGTCAGGGTTGGCACCTGGCAGAGGAGGAGGCCCTGGCGGGTGCTGGCTGCCTGGGGCTGAGGAGGAGGATGCGGAGCTGACACCTTGTCCTCCTGGGCTGGGGAGATGCTGGACATCTTGCCGCCATCTCCAAACTCTGACTCCTGGGGCTACATTGCATCAGCCAGCTCCTCCTCAGAATGTCCCCAGGACCTGAGAAGTCACCACTGTGACAAAAGCAGACCTCACACGCAGCTCTGTGGGGGCCACAGGCCCAGCCCATCCCCTGTCCCACACACGAGGGACACAGGGTCACAGGGGACATGGCAAAAGGATCCCCTCAGCCCTGCCAGGTGTGGCTCAGTGGGCTGTGTGTTGTCCTGCAAACTGAAAGGTCACCAGTTCGATCCCTGGTCAGGACACAGGCCTGGTTTGTGGGTTCAGTTCGAGTCGGGGCCCTTAGGAGAGGCAACCAATCAATGTTTCTCTTTGACATCCATGCTTTTCTCCCTCTCTCTCTCCCTTCCTTCCTCTCTCTCTAAAAATAAATAAATAAAATCTTTTTTTTTTTAAAAAGGAACCACTTCAGGGCCCCCAGACACGCCCAGATTCCTACATCCCCTCTGGTGGAGGCAGAGGGTGTCGACACGTCCCGAGTGGGGTTCGGGGGAGGAACCTCCACATCCAACCTGCTCCTCTGGTTCTGATTTCTGGGCTGTGACAGCAGCCCCCACTCCATCTCTGGGAGCAAGGAACGAAGACCCCAGAAGTCGGGAGAAGGGCTCCCCAGTCTGTGCTGCCCATCCCTCATCTCCCAGGTCCCCAGGCTTAGAACTTTGCCCCTGACACAGGCCTGAGGTGCTGGAGAGGGGCTGTGACACCCCTGGCTCCCCTGCTGAGACCTGGGCTGGGCTGAGGCTCAGAAGGCCGCCTGGAGGCGGGTGGACCTGAGGCCTCTGGACACGTGGAGATGCCACACCCCAGTCCCAGAGGGAGGAGGGCAGGGTGGGCCCGGTGCACCTCCTGCACCTCAGTCTGCGCTCCCTGGGGCACCCGGGCCTGTTCCCAGTGTCCCTGACAAGGGAATGGGACAAGGCCCAGCACCGTCTGTCCCTGCTCAGGGGCCTCTCTCCCGACACACCCGCCCTCCCCCATGGGGGACCCAGGTCCTACCTCTTTCCCAGACCTTTGTGCACTTTGTGGGAAACCTCGGCAGCTGCAGGAAGTGTTCAAGGTTCCCACTCAGGGCTGCAGAGACGGACACGGGCGTGGGACTCTCATTCCCCGGGACACACAGGATTTCTTCCCTTGTCTGCCCAGGCTGCTGTGGACACAGAGGCGGTCTCTAGGGTCCGCTGACGCCCCCACAAAACCAGGTCCTGCCCTGGCCTGAGGAAGACTGAGAGGAAGAGCCCGGGTCCCCAGGGTCCCCAGCTGGGGAGCCAGACTTCAGGGACAGACTGGGGGAGGACGCCCCTGGGTGGGGCCCAGAAGCAGAGAGGTGAGGCCCACCCAGGCCCGAGCTGACACCTCCTTAGCACCGTCCTGCCCCTTGTCTGTGTGACGCAGGCACGTAACTCAGGGCAGGAACCCTTGGGGAGAAGGCCCAAATGTGCTGGCCCACGGCATCCCTTCCAGTGGTCCCGGGTCTTGCCGAGCCACCTGTGTGCTGCCCACTCACGGCTCAGCTGCCTTCCCAGGTGTGTGGCGGCTCGGCCGGGCTTGTGTGCACCCCAGAGGGGCCACCAGGCATCGGCAGGAGCGGGTCAGGGGTGGCGACCCAGGCTGGACAAAGGGAGTCGGGAGGGACGACCTCCTGGGGAACATTCCAGAAGAGAAGACCTCAGAGCTACTGGCTGAGGAGCTAGACTGGTGGGGAGACCTCCCTCTGGGATGGGGGAGCAAAGTGTTCTATTGGCAAAGATGTCCCCTCCTTGGTCAGCCCCAAAAGACTCTCCAGAAGAGCCTGAAGGGCGCATCTACTTGGGCCCGCAAGTGATGGGAAGGTGAAGCCAGTTGGGCGCTGGCCCTGGGGCTGCGGGGGCCATGGCAGAAGGGGCGGGGCAGGTAGGAGGGCACCACCTTTGAGGGTCCTGCAGGGCTCAGGGCCTGGAGTGTCAGGACCCCACTCTCCTCAGCCCACCCTTGTCCCCGCACGGGGTGTCTCCACAGGAGACCCGCCCTCTGACCTTGGGTGGGTGTTGGCATCAGAGGCACTTTGGGGGTGAGTGACTGGGGGGAACTTTGGGGCTCAGGAGGAGAGCTGGCCGGGATCAGAGTGCCATTCTCCCGCCCTGGAAGGGAAGACGTGGGACAGGGTTGGGGCCAATCTCAGGGACCCTAGTCTCTTAACCCTGGTCTTTGTAGAGATGCCATCCACAGCCCAGGAAGGCTAAAAATGCCTGGGTGTGGAGGGCGTGCCATGGGCGCTGAGTGTGACCTGTCAATTAGGCACACAGGTAAAACAGAAAAACACACCCAGATACGGTCTCACCGGGAAACCCCTGAGCCATCAGCCAGGGGGACACTATCTGCTTGGGGGACCAAGGTCCGGAGGACACCGGAAATAGGAGGGGTCTCAGCACAGGGGATCCCTGTTTGAGTGCAGAGGGGCAGCCACCAGAGGAAAAGGGAGACACTGATTTCAAGTTTTTCCTGTAAGGCTGTGATGACCAGCTCGGGGGGAGTTGCAGCCTGGTTCTCCATGCAGGTGGTAGTGGGGGACCCCATGGGGGTGGCCAGCTCTCCTGCGTGGGCACACCACCCCTGGGAGGGAGCGCTGGGCCAGCACGTGGTGGTGTAAGAGGAGCCCGGATGGACGGTCTGTGGGACAGAGGGCCATCCCCTGGGGGACAAACATGGCCAGCTAGGGCTCAGGTCACATTGGAGCCTGGAACACAGCTTCCCCACATTTGTCATGGCCTGGAGCCAAGAGAAAGGCAGGTGGCCATTCCTGAGGCTGCATACCTGCTGTGTCCTCCCGCCCCCAGTGCCGTCCAGACAAGCTCTCCTTCTTCCAGGAGCCTTTCATGTCCTCCCTGGGTATTGGGGTGGGACCTTTCGTGCCCTGTCTCCTGACTTTTCTTGGTAGGCTCCTCGGGAGAGCTCAGCACAGGACTGTCCCCCCACTCCCCTTCCCTTCCTGGACCAGATGAAGCCATGCACTGCCTCCCAGGGCAGAGCCTCCGTCCTCACAGAGGCCACAAAGGGCCCTGCATCCAGCAGGACCTGGCCCAGGCCGCCCCTGCACTGGCTGCTGGGGAGACTCAGGGATGGGTGCCCACTGCTGGTCCTCCGGGGCTCTGGGCCCTGGCCCCGTGTCTCCCCAGGGTATGAACACCTGTGCTGTCCACCGCCCTGGCACATGTGTCTTGCTGTGCCACGCTGCCCTGAGTGACCACAGCCTCCTCAGACTTCAGTGGCCCGAGGTCAGTCCCCATGGCTTCCAGGGGTGGCCTTTGTCAGAATAGAGAAGTCAACACCTAACTTCTCCTCAAGGGCAAAGGAGGTGTCTCCTTCTTCTGTGACACCTTGTGGGTGGCATGAGTAGCCTGAGTTCAGGGAAGGGGCGGGGCAGAGCATGGCCAGGTCAGCAGTATCTGGGTGCTCTGATGGCATATAAGACACTCGGGTTCATGAAAGCGTCCCAGCAAGAAGACACAGGCTGCGACCAGGCAGACAAGCAAAGGACGCAGAGCCAGAGACCAGGAAGGAACTTAGACATGGAGGCAGGCCCAGAGCCCGTGGTCAGGTACTGCCCAGCCCTGGAAGCACCTCTACCCCTGAGCACTTACTCCAGGCTCCCTGAGGGGGACAGACCTTCTCCCCCAGGGACGCCTCTGCTCCTGCACCTCCTTCCCTGTTGCCCTGCTCTGTCCAGCCAGGGCCCCTCAGCGGATGCCCCCTTTGCTGTCCCACCCGCCTCCCCTAGGCCCCTAGGCCCCGGTCTCAGACTCCGGGAGGTCATCCTCGAAGGTCCCTGCCCCTCCGCCCCCTTCACCCCTGTGAGGTCTCTTCTTTCTGCTCTGAACTGTGGGCCAGGAGGTTGTGTTCAGATTTATGTTTCTGTTTGTGTAAAGGGTGTTACGGCTTTCATAATTAGAGAGAAAATATCATGAGTTATTTGAGAGGAATCCACTGGCATTCTCCTTTCCCGAGGGTCCCACTCAGGGAGGTCCTTAGCCCCTGAAGCTCTGTGTGGCTCAGGTGCAGCCTGCAGACCAGGGGACACAGTCCACTGGGTCCACACCCGCAGGGGTATGGTCAGCGGGTCAAGGGCAGGATGGTGATGGGAAGAGAGGAGACTCAGCCCAGTTGGGGCAGAAAAACTGGTCCTCATGGGAGCTCTGAGCACCCTCAACTGCTCCTGGATGGACCCTGACAGGAGCACAGGGCTGAAAGGGGTCCCACAGGGAGTCAGGTGACTCCAGCTCAGTGAGCGGACACCCATCCTCTGTGGGCCCAGCTAGGATGTGGGGTACAGGGGGAGCCCTGGGTGAAGGGGAGGAATGTGCAGAGAAGGGCAGGAGAACTGGGGGTCCCTGGAGGAGCCCCATGCCTGTGGGTTTTTCCTGCCTGTGTCTTCAGACCCCGGATGGATAAGGACGTCTTCATTGAGAACTTTGGTGTAGACACACCAAGAAAAACATACCTGTGCTACGAGGTGGAGCAACCAGAAGGTGACTCCAGCATCCCAGAGGACCAGTTGAAGGGCTTCCTGCGCAACCAGGTGACAGACCACCGCAGGCAGGGCCTCCTGCCCTGGGGCATCCAGGGAGAAGGTTTCAGGGAGCTCCAGGTGTCCTGTCAGCATCGTCCTTTGGCCCCGCAGCTCCCGTGCCTTTGCCTACAGACAGGGAGGAGGAAGGCTGCCGTGACGGGCACCTGTGGGCCATGCAGAAGAACGTGGTCCCGGTGTCCCAGGGCTTCCTCCGTGCCCTCCTGCTCAGCTTCCCCGGAGAGGCCCAGACACAGGGAAAGACCTCTGGACGTGAGGTCAGGTGTCCCCTGCCCCCTCCTGGGGCAGCCTCTGGCCAGAGAACCCGAGAGCAGCCTGGTGCTCCCTCCAGTCACTGTGGGGAGCTCCGGGCTGGGTGCTGGTTCCCACAGCAGACGTGCTGGCTGCACTGAGCCTGGGGTCGCCTGCTCCGGCCCCAGGGGCCTGCACACTCCCACTGGGGTCTGCACCGCCCTGTGGGCAGGGCTTGTTCCCCTTCACCGAGGCCCTGGTCCACAGTCCTCTGTCTGGTGTCCAGAATCCTCAGGACCCCAGCAGTGACATTCCCCCCGTTTCCTGGGCACCTCTCCCTTGGTGGCCCTCACCCCTCTCTCCCTCAGGAGGGGACACCCAGAGCAGGGACTTGAAGTCTGGTGCCGGGAGGGAGGGCCAGGAGGGGAGTGCATGGAGAGCAGGGCCAACCCCTCCCTGGGGGAAGCACCCCTCTCTGTGGCATCCCACTGGTGACCTTGGGGCTCGCCAGCCCCCTCCTTCTGTCCTCAGCTCTTCATCTGGCCCCCCAGGGCCCACCCATGTAGGGCCGGCTCCAGAAGGGGTGGGCCTCAGACACAGAACAGAGGGCCTCTGGGAACTCAGTCATCGAGAGGACTCACGTGAACGCAATAGTTTCAAATCGGAACTCATGGCCATTCCGTGATGAGCCAAACGTGGACAGGGTAAAGGGGCGGATCCAGTGCAGCGCTGTGGGGAGCCAGGATTGGCTGACGGGCAATAAGACGTCCTCCCGGCTGGGCGGTGCTTGTCATGTGTCCATGTCCTGTTCATCCTGAGTTTGGCTGAGTGAACCCTGCGTGGAAATGTCAACCCACTTGGTGGGAAGCTGTGCCCCCCTAACTCTGTGCTGGAGGCCAGTGCCTCACCTGCCTCACCCTGGCCCCGCCCTGCTCCTGCTCACCGCAGGTGACAGAACTCTCTTCTCCCTCTTCTGTCCCCAGGCTTTTAACACACCAGGGGGACGCCGCCATGCAGAGCTGTGCTTCCTGGACCGGATCCGGTCCTGGGGCCTGGACAGGAGCAAGCACTACAGCATCACCGTGTTCATCTCCTGGAGCCCCTGCCGTAGCTGTGCCCTCAGCCTGGTGGGTTTCCTGCGGGAGAACAGCCTTGTGAACCTGCGCATCTTCGCCGCCCGCATCTATAGCTATATCGAGGGATATGAGGACGGACTTCGCCAACTGCAGGCGGCTGGGGCCCAGATCTCCATCATGGACATCCCTGGTCAGCAAGGACTCATGGGGGTGGGAGGAGGGCAGGGGGGAGCCTGAGGGAAGCTGCTAGAAAGAGGTGGGCAGGATGAGAACCCCTGGATGGATAGCCTGTCCCAGCTGCCTGCAGAGGGGGTGCTGGACTCTGAGAGCACGGGGGCGTCTCCTGGAGAAGAGAGTTCTGGGGACAGACCTGGTCCTGGTCGTGGGCAGGGAGGGCAGCTGGGCACGTGTGCAGTAGAGACCCAGGGACTTCAGGGATGGCCTGGCCTCACATTCCACTGGAGGGAAGAATTTGAGGGAGCAGCTCTGTCCCTTGGGAGGAGAGGGAAGGGGGCAATGAAACAATGATGGGGACAGTGAGCCCCTGTGGGTCACACACCACGTGGCCCCTCCCTGCTCCCTAGAACTGGAGCTCACCTCTGTGTCCCTGTGTCCCTCAGAGTACGAGCACTGCTGGGAAACCTTCGTGGACCACGAGGGTCAACCATTCGAGCCCGGGGATGACCTGTGTGCGCACATTGAAGAGAAGTCACAGATGCTGGATAATATCCTCAAGGTGAAGTTCCCCTCCCTGCTGCCCTCCCTCCCCAAGTTCTCTCCCTGGGCCTTCCTTCCCTCTGCTCAGGCCTCCTCTGGGTCACCTGCTCCCTCCTGAGACACAAGCTCCCTCCCACCCTTCCCTTCTCACAAGGTCCCTCTGCTCTCCCACGTCCTTGTGTCCTTCCGTCCTTCCCCACCATTGCAGCTGCCCCAGACTCCTCTCTGCTCCTCTTCCCACCTGCGACCCTCCCACACCCTTCAACCCTGCATCTCCATCAGGGTTCAGGGAAACTGAAGACGGACTCGACCTCTCTGAACAATCAGAGTCTTCTGGAGATCGATGAGTAAAACACCTTCTTCAAGAAGAGAAAACTCACCTTTCCCACCATCTCCACATTGATCTGAGACACCAGCAACATGCAAAGGGCTCATAAGAAATTTGTCTTTAGATCCGATTGATTTACTTTTTATTTAAAATCGGTGGTATGTTCAAAACAAACCTTTAAGATTAATTCAATACTAACAGAATCATTTTTGATTTTTAGGGAATTAATTAGTTTTGTTGATTTTTGTATACAATGCAATGAAAAGAAAGTTCACAAATCTTCCACAGGATGTTTTTCATCTGTACTTGTATCCTGAAGTCCAACTTGTTCAATAAAGACTTGCAATGTGCTCTTGCTGTTCTCACCCCTTTTCCTCTGCATTCTCTGCTTCTGGGAAGCACGCTTTGCCTTTGAACCCCCATGTATGTGCAGACACATGGCGGGCGCACCCTTCCCTGACTGGGTCTCCTGCCCTCTAGTGCACTCACACAGCATCAGAAAAGGGACCACCTCACAGGTCACCCAGAGGCCCCTGGTGCCTGTCTCTGTTCTGTCCCCAAAGCCACAGCCCCAGGGCTTGCTCTCCAGGAGTCTTAGCTGCCCACCCTCTGTCATTCCCAGAAGCAGAGGCCTGGCATTTGTGGAGGAGGGGTCATCAGGCTCAGGCCGTGGCCCATCTGGGTGCAGGAAGGAAGTCCAGGAGGGGAGGGACAGTCAGTTATTGGGTGAGCAGCCAGGTGTCCTCTCCCGAGCACTGGGGGCACAGGGCAGTCTGGACTGACCCTGACCCTGAGGGACCCAGCCCAGGGAGCCCCCCACAGCTACCACATGTGACCAGTGAAACAGTTGTGCGTGGGGTGTGCTTTCATTACCACTGAGGAGCTGAGAGGTGAGGTGGTGAGATGCCCAAGGTTACCCAGAAGGTGAATGCCAGAGTGGGCGCTGACAGAAAGATCCAGAAGGCTGGAAAGACTGTCCTAGGTCCCCACACAATGGTGGGCCCCCCCTCAAATGTCCACAGGCCTCTGGTGCCCACTGCAGGCCCCTTTCTGGCATTGCCCAAGGACCCCTTGTGTCCCAGCCAGACCTGCGCTAGGGGTCCTCTCCTAGGACCAGTCTATAGTACATGGTTCCGTTCCTCATTACCAACACTCACGGAGACAGCTTTTGGGTCGCCTCCTCCCTCTATGTGACCCCTATTTTCTCTTCTTTGCCACTTCGTGCTCCTTGCCCCCCCGACACTGGCAACCTGGCCTTTGGGGTGACTGGACAGGTACCTGCCCATCGCAGGTCTGCCTCAGGTGGCCTGTAGTGTGAGGGTCGTTGAGTTTGTGTAGGAAAGATTCCACAGCACCAGTGCAGGTAACCCCAGGGGAGATGGCAGTGGGGAACTTGGTGGAGGGATTCTCCAGGTACAGAAAAAAAGGTAAAAATCCCTCAGGCCAAAACTCAGGGCCAGCTCACTCAAGAGCAACAGGCCGCAGCCTCAGAGTTTAGGAGGAAACAGGGAGTTCATGGTGAGAAGAGCCGTGCCAGGATCTAGAGCCTAGGCCCCCCACCCTGGGCCGAGCATCCATATTGGTCCATGTGCTGTTGTGAACCAGACCGCCCAGCAGAAGGTGAGCAGCTGGCAGGGGAGCAAAGCCACCGCCTGAGCGCCCCTCCTGTCTGTCCCAACCCTTCTCTGAACAACCGTCTTCCACGCAACCTGTGCCTGGAGCCAAAAAGGCCGCAGACCGCTGCTCTAGAGTGAGCTGGGGCTGAGTTTTGCGGTGGGTGCCAGCCCTTCCATCGTTTTCTGTGGTGTCGGCCCCACTTTGGGAGGTGGTGGGGGAGCCAGCCAGGCGGGAAGAAGGCTGTTGTGCCCTCCTGGTGGGTCCTATCCCCTGTGCTAGGGGGAGAGGCTGGCGGGGTCTTGCTGGGGCTGTGAGGAAGGTGTCCCCTAGTTCGTCTGACACTGAAGCATCACAACTACAAGGCTTTCTCAAATCCCTATCTTGGGAAAAGGACAAATCTCTGTCTTGGAACGGGTGGATATAAGGCATTTCTCTCCATCTGCCTTCATTCTGCAAAACACATCTGACTGGAAAACAGTTTACAAGTGAAAGATGCATTCAGAGCACAGACCTCCGAGTCCCTGAGTGTGTATTGAGTGGGGGCAACGTCGGGAAGGAAATGAAGGGTTTTCTCCTCTGATCTCGGCCCTCACAGGTGGACCAATTGTCAGGGAGATGGCCCCGGAGGAGGTCAGAGGTCAGGAACAGTTCCCATGCTGTCTGGCTTTCCCTGGTCGGTGTGGCTGATGACCCATTAGGAGGCCTCTGGCACCAGGAGGTGGGGTGGGACCAGGTGAAAATTCAGTCACTTCGTAGAGTCCTATATATTTTGTCCTGTTTAAAGGTGTGACCTGAAAGTTTACCTTGAGGCCTTTGTAATTTAGAATAGGTCAGAGGTCATTCTATGCACTTTAAAGATGTAATGTGTTTGCACATGTATTGGAACAAAATGATAATTGGCTTTAAATGGCAAAAACAAACAAACAACCAAAAAAACAAACCGACCCCAAATGACTGAGTCACAGATCTGGTTATAATGGAATTGATGGGAAATCCTGTCCTTTCCATAAGACTTGACTTTGCAAACTAACCATCAGAGTTATAATGAAAGTTGATTAGAACTTTGCCGACTCTTTTATTTATTTATTTGACAAAGCACCCTATGATTTTCAGTATATGAAATAAGCCTGAGTAGTCCAAAGTTTCTCTTTTGTAGGTAGAAGGACTAAACCCTTGAACTGTTTCAGGGGTCCATTGAGATGTCCCAAAGCCTTTGCTGCGCTAAGAAAAAGTCTTTTAATATCGAAACCCGGACTTCCAGCCAAGGTGGAGGCCCAGATAGACACACTGTGCCTCCTCCCATAACCAAAAGAAGGTCAGCAACAATTTAGAAACAAGACAACAACCAGATCTGACCGAAGATTGAACTGTATGGAAGTCAGACAACCAAGGAGTTAAAATAGACAGATTCATCCAGACCTGTAGGAGGGGTGCAGTCGGGCAACCGGATGTGGAGGGGTTGGTACAAAAAGCGGTGGCACCAGACGCGTAACACATCCTGGGTGCGTAAGGCATCCTGAGAGCAAGAGCACAGGCGGCTGGCAGACAACCGTGGTGGCAACTGTGAAGCAAGGCACTGTGCACAAGGCGCCTGGCTCTCCCAGCTACATTGGTGCATGGATAAACCAGGCAAAATTGGGCACTGAGACAGACTGGGCAACCCGGGGTCCCAGCCCCAGGAAATAGAACCTCGGGACACTGATTGAAAACACCTGTGGGGGTTGAGGCACAGGGTGAGATTCCCAGCCTCACAGGAGTGTGTGTTGGAGAGACCCATGGGGTCCTAGAACGTGCACAAGCCCACCCACATGGGGATTAGCACCAGAAAGGCCCAGTTAGCTTGGGGGAAGTGGTGGAAGGGACTGAAATCCCACAGAGAGAGGAGCAAGTGCCATTGTTTCCTCTCGGACCCCGCCCCCACATACAACATCACAAGACTGTGACTGGGTTGCCCTTCCCTGGAGAACACCTAAGGCTCCACCCCTCACTATGTAACAGGTGAAACCAGATCACAAAAAAAAAAATAAAAGAAAAAAAGACTGGAACAAAAATACAAATCAAAGCCTCAGAGCCAATACTTTTAAGTGACTAAGAGATAGCTAACCTATCAGCACAGTTCAAGGCACTGGTGCTCAGGATGCTCACAAAATTGGTTGAATTTGTTTGCAAATTAGATGAAAAAATGAAAGCTACAATAAGAGGAATGAAGGAAAATGCATAGGGAAAGAAACAATCAAACAGAGAAGAATGGAGAAATAAGAATTCAAAAAAAATGAGGAGAACCTTAGGAACCTCCAGGACATCTTGAAACGTTCCAACATCCAAATCACAGGGGTGCCAGAAGGGGAAGAGGAAGAGCAACAAGTGGAAAAGTCATTTGAATAAATAATAAAGGAGAACTTCCCTAGTCAGACCAAGGAAATAGACTTTCCCGGAAGTCCAGGAAGCTCAGAGAGTCCCAAAGAAGTTGGACCCAAGGAGGAACACACCAAGGCACATCATCATTACATTAGCCAAGGTAAAAATGAAGGCGAGAGTCCCAGAAGTAGCAAGAGGTAAGGGAACAGTAACATACAAAGGAGTTCCTATCAGACTGTCAGCTGATTTCTCAAAACGGACCTTGCAGGCAAGAAGGGGCTGAAAAGAGGTATTCCAAGTCATGAAAGCCAAGGACCTCCATCCAAGATTGCTCCATCCAGCAAAGCTTTCATTTAGATGGAAGGGCAGATCAAGTGCTTCTCAGATAAGGTCAAGTTAAAGGAGTTCATCATCACCAAGCCCTTATTATATGAAATGTTAAAGGGACTTATCTAAGAAAATGACCATAAAAGATATGAACAGTAAAAGGGCAGCAAACTCACAATTATGAACAACCAACCTAAAACAATAACAAAAACAAACTAAGCAATCAACTAGAACAGGAGCAGAACCACAGAAATGGAGATCACATGGAGGGTTAGCAACAGGGGAGTGGGAAGAGGAGAGAGGGGGAAAAGGTACAGAGAATAAGCAGCATAGATGGTAGGTAGAAAATAGGGGGAGGGCAAGAATAGTATGGGAAACATAGAAACTAAAGAACTTATGACCCATGGACATGAACTAAGGGGGGAATGTGGGTGGGAGAAGGTGTGCGGGGTGGGGGAGAATGAAGGGGGAAATGGGACAACTGTAATAGCATACTCAAGAAAATATTTTAAAAATATTGAAACCCCAGGAACCTTGACCTAGTGATTTATATATTATGAAATAATTTTGATGATCTATTTTAGGTGGTAATAAAGTATGTAACATTAATATAGGCTGATAAAACTTCAGTTCTAGCATTGAGAGAGATGATTTTCTTGAAAGTTAACCAAGAATCTGGTTAACACAATCTGACACATAATTACCATTTATGTATTCAGTTGTTTTTATTGTAGTTTTCCACTATCATTTAGGCCCCTTATATGCTCCACCTCCCACCTCACAGTCACCACACTCATTCAAGTCCAGGGGTCCTTTCTCCTCTTTGCTGGATCCCTTCACCCCTTCACCTCCTTCTCCCTGAGCCCCCACAGCTCCCGATCTGCTCTCCATCTGTGAGTCTATCTCCGCTTTGCTGGTTAGTGCAGTTTGCTCGTTAGAGTCCACCAACTCGGGAGATCATACGGGACTTGTCTTTCTGCGACTGGCTTATTTCACTTAGCACAATGTTCTCCAGGTCTATTCATGCTGTTGCCAAGGGTAAAAGTTTCTTCTTCTTTATGGCCAAATAGTATTCCATTGTGGAAAGGTCCCATAGTTGTTTTATCCACTCACCTGCTGAGGAACACTTGGGCTGCTTCTGTATCTTGATGGTTGTAAATGACACAACAATGCACAGAGCGGTGCTAATGTGGTTTCAGATTAGTGTTGGTTTCCTTTGGCTATTTCTGAAGAACTGGGATGGCTGGGCCACCAGGCAGATGCATCTTTAATTCCTGAGGCATCTCCATACTGTTTCCCATGGTGGCCGCACCAGTCTGCATTCCCACCCACAGTGCAGAAGGATCCCCTTTCCCCACATCCTCGCCAGCACTTGTGGTTTGTTAATTTCTTGATGACGGCCATTCTGACAGGTGCAAGGCGATATCTCACTGTGGTGTTTTTTTTATGATTTTATTTATTTATTTTTGGAGAGGGAAGGGAGGGAGAAATAGAGAGAGAGAGAAACATCAATGTGCGGTTGCTGGGGGCCGTGGCCTGCAACCCAGGTACATGCCCTGACTGGGAATTGAACCTGCAAGTCTTTGGTTCACAGCCCGCGCTCAATCCACTGAGCTATGCCAGCCAGGACTCACTGTGGTTTTAATGTGCATTTAATCCCTGATGCTGAGTGATGCTGAGGAGCTTTTCACATGTCTATGGGCCCTCTGTATGTCGTCTTTGGAGAAGCGTCTATTCAGGTCCTTTGCCCATTTTTCATTGGGTTTTTTGTCTGTTTCAGTTGACTTTTGTCACTTCTTCATCAATTTTGAACACTAACTCCTTAGCAGATGTGTTGACATAACAACACAGAATCTTTGCTCTGTAGGCAGATACAGGAAAAAGTTTTCCCCATTTCTCAGACTGGAAAGGAACCAAATCAATTGTGTGTTAGTTTACTTTTGAAATTTAGAGTCATTTGCTTAATTAAACGCATTACTTAGCTTACCTATAGATCCCTCTCAAGGTTTCCCTTCCAAACCTGGTTCGGTTGGCACAGGCTCCCTGCGGCAAACGCAGACCCTCTGCCACGCACACAGCCCCTGTCCTCGCGTCCGTGTTTAACTCGGTGGGAAACAGCCGATTCCACAGCAAACTCTCCTCTCCTGTGTCTTCCACAAGCGCTTCTGTGCTTTAGAGCTTCTGCTACCGAAGTGTAAAACGGCTTTAAACTTAACTAGAATTCTCAGTTCTTAAAAAACCTTGATTTGAATGACAAGTATTACCAATTGGCATTCTTTAGATTGGCAAATATATTTTATGAGTTGTAGAAAGGTGTTCTTTCTTTGGTAAACACACTTATATTTCCTCCTACTAAAGAATAGGACATTGATTCACAGCTTCAAATGTATTTTCTACCTTTTCTGCATTAAAACGTTCAAAGTAGATGGACTCAAGACATGCCTAGTACTTAATGATTCAGTGTTTAAATTCAATAACTTGAAAAGATCTCAACGAAGCTTAACGCAGCTTTAATATCACATGTTTTCCTGTACCACAGAGTTCTGGAAAACAAACCCACATTTAACATTGTTACCGAACATAAAAACTGTATTTGCAATGGCGGCAGGAGAGACCAGGTCTGCAGATGGTCCTGTCCTGACCACCGGGCGGGGGCTGGAGAAGCGGGGCTGGGAGATGCGGCTGGGACAGCCTTCAGCTGCTTCCGGGGGCCTGAAAACACCAGTGTGTGTGTTTTCCTTGACATCAAGTGGGATGTAGGGGGTGCACTTGGGGTGTTTACACACTTTTTTTTTCTCTCTGATTTCCCAGTGGGGAGTGCTGCGAAGACTCTGCATGAAGGTGTTGAGGGCGGGGAAGGAGCTGTGCAAGCAAAGGCAGGCAGGCTTGGCCCCACTCAGGAACCTCCCAGGGACCACGCCTCGGAGAGTGCCAGGGGACAGGGGGAGACCTGCGAGTGGGTGGGGCGGGCACAAGAGGGACGCGGTGGTGAAAACTGGGGCACTTGGAGCTTCAGAAGAGGACAAGGAGTGGGGGAGGAGTGGGGACAAGAGATGTGGGTGTGTCACCCCACGCCCTGAGGGTGGCCTTACCAAGAACTGGGGCTAGATGCCCCAGGGATGGATCACCCTACTCCAACGGGGGAGACTCAGCAGTGGCCGAACAAGAGGCCACAGGGGGAATGGGTCCCCTAGCCTGTCAGGGGTGGTCAGTTCTTGCCTCACTGGACCCCATCACCAAGGTGTCTCCCGGGACGGCTGTGTGTCGGGTGACTACACTCTGAGGCAGCCTCCCCTTCAGTCTCCCCGGTGCTGACGTGGGTTTAGACCAGGTGTGTTTGACAAGGGAGTAAGTCCGCACCTACAGGTAGTTCCCCAGCACTGACGCTGGGAAGTGACAGGTGGATGAGTTACAGACCGAGAGTGAGGAGAAAACACTGACTCGGGTGCCCCGGTGGGGGCCAGGGTGTGGCCACTGTCCCAGAGTGGGTCTGCCTCCAGGGCCTGTAGCATCTGGGTGCTTGACTTGGCCTAGGAAAGATTCCACAACAGGAGTCCCAGTGCCTCTGGGAACACAGTCATTAAGGCAGGGGCTGGTGAAACGAAGGAAGCACGTAGCGTGGGAGAAGTGCCAGGAGAGAGCCTAGGTGGTGCTATGCTTGGGTTCTCGGGAGGAGTTACAGGAAAGCAGGGCGCCAGGCCGGGCTGCGGGGAGTTCACCGGGAAGCAGAGAAACCGAGGGCCCTGCAGGCAGGGTCAGGGGTGAGCCCAGGCTCAGCTGCCCTGGCTCCAAATGTCCTGGGGACCCTTAGAGTTTCGGAGGAAGTAAAATGTCATGCCCCAGGAGGAACATGGCGTGCTCTAGAGTGAGCAGGCCCTGAGTCTTTGTCCTGGGGGTGCTGTGTCTCTTTCCACGGGGAGACCCTGAGAGGACAGTGTCAGCCTAAGATTCATCAGCTTTCCAGGTGCGTTTCTAGGACACTAATGTGTCGGAATGAGCTCACAGGGGTGTTTGGGAACACTCCTCGGTCTGATACACTGCTGTAGTCTTGAGTCTGTCTGTGTCTAGTGGGGTTTTTGTTGTGTGTTGCCTGACTTCATGTGTCCTGGGTTGAGCTGGCAGAAAGGGCATCACTTGGGTCTCTGTTCTCCATCCCAGACCAGGGGAGTTAAGTTTGCTCTTTGCGCAGGGAGGAGAGGTACGAAGCACTCACTCTCAGGTGAGTTTGGTTAGGGGAGACGAGTCCTCAGGACTCACGAGCTGGCTGATCCGAGTAGCTCAAGCTGTTCATCCTCGTTTAATTTTCTTGTCCCAGGAATTTTCCCAGCTTCGTACTGTCCTTCCTCAGGGACCCAGCTGGGACCTGCTACTGTGGAAATGCACTCTGCAGGGCAGGCTGGAGTCTGGGTTCTACTGACAGGCCTTGGCTGGGTGAGTGGCAAAGCCTTGCGTGTCAGGAACAGGGGTGCAGCGTTCAGGGGCTCACCTCCCAGCTCTGGTCAGATTCCTGTCCTTGAGCTGTTTGGTCTCTTCCTTTCCCTGAGGGTAGGGGTGAAGCTCATTCTCCGACACCAGGTGGAGCCGGGCTTGGTGGGCCCGTTCTGACCCCGGGTCCTGAGCTGTGCCTCCGGAGCAGAATTCCTTCTCCCTGGGCTGGGCCCAGGGGGTGTTGGACGCCCAGGTGGACTTCCACCTTGGCAGCGTGAACCTGTCCTGCCCTGTCCCTGTCAGCCTGCAAACCTCTTCTACTTCAGTGACTTCATTAGTATTTAATGAGTCGAGAGGTTCTGCTTAATGAAACATTACATAACACAGAGATATCTCCTGGGGAAACTTCCGGTCTCCCTCCCTCACCAGCAAGCCTGCCCCACCCATTTGTAGTCTCCCTCTTCTGCAGAAAAGGAAGTAGGTGGTGTTTCATTTTCCCATCTTTTTATTTATTTGTTCATTTTTGACTGATATTAATGGAGCACCTGCTGGTGGTAGGCTTGTGCTAAGGCTCTAGGGTACTAATCTGAGTAAGGTGTAGGGGGCGCCGCACCTCAAGGGGATCGTGTCAGGGGAGAGGGACACGGGAGGGACAGGAGGAAATATGGGAGTGGGTGAGATCATTTCAGCGAAGGCCACGGCTAAGGGATTAAACAGGCATTGTCCTGGGGACTGACAGGTGGTGGGCAGGGGTTTTAAGAGGCTGTGCAGAGCTGGGGACGTCTGTCCTGAGACAGAAGAGCTGGGAAAGGGTTGGCCTGGGAGGACCTGGGCAGAGAGCACCAGGTGCAAAGCCGTGTGGCAGGAGGGAGGCAGGAAAGGGAAGCGGGCCTGGGAGCAGGTGTGGGGGCAGGGAGGTTTCGGGGCTGGGTCCCAGGCTGGGCTTAGAGGTGAAAAGAAGTCCAAAAGTCTATGTGGACAATGAACAAAGGCAAAAGACTGGGCACTGGAAGGTTCTTCCATCACCCCAGTGGGAGGTGGTGTTGGGGACCGTGGGGACGGAGGCGCCCGGCCCGGTGGCATGGGTTTGGGGACAGGGTGGGGGGCAGGACTTGGCTGTGGTTTGGAGATTAAGAAGGAGAGGCGTCAAGGCCACTCCTTGGGTCTGAGCTCTAGCTCCCTGCTCATAGGTGAAGTGGAAGTACCCTCTGTGCAGTGGAGGGACCCCATAAATCAGTCTGGGGGGATAATACCCCACGGGGGCTTCTATTCAGGAAGGTCAAGGTGTAGCGCCCATTAGACATCCCGGAGTAGATGGCTAGTCAGAAGCTGGTGTCCCAGGGCTGAGCTGGGGGAAGCAGCAGGACTGGAGGTCCAGGGCTCTGGGCTGTGGGTGGGATTGGGTGCAGGGGGGCAGGCTGAGGCTCTCAGGGAGATGGTGGGAGATGGGGGGAGCACCCTGATCCAGGAGAAGGGAAGGAGCTGGGGAAGGAGCAGAGGCAGGAGCAAAATCAAGGGACAAGGGTGTCACCAGCAGCTGGTGAGGAGAGCATCTGAAGACGGAGGCTGTGCCTGATATGTCTCTTGGTGTTGGGTGAGGGGCAAGATGGGGACGGAATACTGTACCCTTCTACTGGGAATGTGGGGTCACTGGTGACCGCGTCAATGGCCGCTTTTCTGGAGCCATGGGGACAGGAGCATGTGGTCGTGGGACGAAAGCAGACAGGACGCAGGAGATTAGGGACAAAACCTGTGAACACTTAAAATCCTTCTTTCCGTGAAGGGCTGCCTTACTGTCCTTTGAAGCCAATGGAGGGAGACTGGACTCAAGGGAGGGTTTTTGTTCGTGAGAGCGGGAGACACCTGCGGGTGCAGAGGTCAAGCAGTGCCCACGGCAGAGTGGGAAACCACAGAGGAGGAACCCCCAAGGGAGTGGCCCCGAGCCCGGGGCACAGACTGGAGGTCGGACTGTGACTGGACAGAGAGGTTGCGCAGACCACGGCCCACCAGTCAGGAGTGTGGTGTCTTTTTTTTTTTAATGTATTTTATTGATTATGCTATTATAGTTGTCCCATTTTCCCCCCTTCACTCCCCTTCACCCTGTATCCCTCTCCCACCCATATTCCCTCCTTCAGTTCATGTCCATGTGTCACACTTATAAGTTCTTTAGTGTTTACATTTCCCATACTATTCTTGCACTTATGTATTTTCAACCTACAGTCTATGCTACTTGTTCTCTGTACCTTTTCCCCCTCTCTTCTCCCACTCCCCTGTTGCTAACCCTCCATGTGATCTCCATTTCTGTGGTTCTGTTCCTATGCTAGTTGTTTGCTTAGTTTCTTTTGGTTTTGTCTTAGGTGTGATTGTTAATAATTGTGAGTTTGCTGTCCTTTTTCTATACATGTTTTTTCTTTATCTTCTTTTCTTAGATAAGTCCCTTTAACATTTCAAATAATAAGGGCTTGGTGATGATGAACTCCTTTAACTTGATCTTATCTGAGAAGCACTTGATCTGCCCTTGCATTCTAAATGAAAGCTTTGCTGGATAGAGCAATCTGGGATATAGGTCCTTGTCTTTCATGACTTGGAATACCTCTTTCCAGCCCCTTCTTGCCTGCAAGGTCTCTTTTGAGAAATCAGCTGACAGTCTGATGGGAACTCCTTTGTAGGTGACTGTCTCCTTATGTCTTGCTGCTTCTAGGATCCTCTCCTTCATTTTTATCTTGGCTAATGTAATGATGATGTGCCTTGGTGTGTTTCTTCTTGGGTCCAACTTCTTTGGGGCTCTCTGAGCTTCCTGGATTTCCTGGAAATCTATTTCTTTAGCCAGACTGGAGAAGTTCTCCTTTATTATTTGTTCAAATAACTTTTCCACTTGTTGCTTTTCCTCTTCCCCTTCTGATACCCCTATAATTCGGATGTTGGAATGTTTCAAGATGTCCTGGAGGTTCCTAAGCTTCTCCTCGTTTTTTTGAATTCCTATTTATTCATTCTTTCCTGCTTGGTTTTTTTTCCTTCCTTCTGGTCCACTCTATTGTTTTGAGTCCTAGTTTCCTTCCCATCCCTATTGGTTTTCCATGCATCTTCCTTCATCTCTTTTATGGTAACCTGCATTTTTTCATGTAATTTGTGCCCAAAATCAACCAATGCTGTGAGCTTCCTGATCAGCAGTGTTTTGAACTGTGCATCTGATAGACTGGGAATGTCTTGGTCGCTCAAAAGGATGAGCCCTGGGGCATTGATCTGTTTTTCTGTTTGAGACATGTTGCTCCTGTTACAGTGAGGGGCTTAGCCTTAGGTGTTCACCGGGGCAGAGCACCCCAGTCGCTAGGTTGTGACGTTGTATGTGGGGGCGGGGACAGGGGGAACAATGGCGGTAGCTCTGCTCTTCTGGGATCCCAGTCCTCTCCCTGGGTCCTGGGCTGCACCCTCTGCCCATGTTCACAATCACAGCCTCACTGGGTCCGCCAGTTGCCGCTTGCGTACTCAGGGTCCACCCGCTGAGATCCTGCGTGCCCCGGATGGTCTATGGATGGCTCCCATGCTCCTGGTTGCCCTGTGCGCCCAGGTCTCCCTGTTCTCCCTGCTCCTTGACCCGCGCCTGGCTGCTGCTCCTCTCCGCCCCTCCTACCAGTCTGGATGAACGGGTCTACTTCAACTTCTTGGCTGTCCGACTTCCATTCAGATAAATTCTCTGTCAGTTCTGGGTGTTATTCTACCTCTAAATTTTGTTGTTCTAATCTTGGTTGTACGTGGAGGTATGGTGCGTCCACCGATGCCTCCATGTTGCGGGAAGTCCCAATCATCAGGAGCATGGTGTCTTTTTGTTCAGTGCCCACCGGCCCCCGGAGCAGCGCACAGCGCTCAGGTGCTAACACTGTGCGTGTCGAGCCAGTGAATGTGGCGCGAGAGGATACCGCTTCCTGGTGGTGCAGGCTCAGGGCAGGCTATGGTGGGTCCGGAGCTGGGGGCCGGGGGGTGGGCGGAGCAGGGTTCCACCTTGCTTTCCCATGGGGACATTGGTGGCAGCACCTGGTCCAGTTGAAAACATCCACAGGACAGATGCTCGCTGGCCTGTCCCCACAGAATTGTGGCTCCTCCTTCGTCATCAGCGAAGCTCCCAAACAGTGTTGGACGTAAGTTGGAGCTCCTCGCTGACACCGCGCACTGTCATGCTGGTGGCTGAGCAGCTTTTCCAGTTTGCGTTGTGTTGACAGAACCGCGCCACTTCCACATTTCTTCTCCGTGCATCGCGTTTAACCACTCGGAGCCTGTCATGGGGACTGAAATATGCTTCTCTTCTCATGGAAAAAATAACCACCAAAGCCAAGAACAATCATGAGGAGTCTGCTTGTATCTGATTTGCATTTTCAGGTGTGAATTCCTTTGGGATAGTATACTTTGTGTCTTCTCAGAACATTCTTCTTCATTGAAAGTATATGCTGGAGAAAAGGGGACCCTCATGCACTGTTGGTGGGACTGCAGAGTGGTGCAACCACTGTGGAAAGCAGTGTGGAACTTCCTCAGAAAACTAAAAATGGATCTGCCTTTTGACCCAGGCATTCCACTGCTGGGACTGTATTCTAAGAACCCTAAAACACCAATCCAAAAGAACCTTTGCACCCCAATGTTCATAGCAGCACAATTTACAATAGCTAGGTGCTGGAAGCAACCTAGATGCCCGTCAGTAAATGAATGGGTCAAAAATCTATGGTACATTTACACACCGGAATTCTATGCAGCAGAAAGAAAGAAGGAGCTCCTACCCTTTGCAGCAGCTTGGATGGAGCTGGAAAGCGTTATGCTAAGCGAAATAAGCCAGGCAGTGAAAGACAAATACCACATGTTCTCACCTTTAACAGGAGCCTCAACAACAAAACAGAGAAACAAGCAAAATATAACCAAAGGCACTGAACTAGAGGACAGGCTGACAGTGACCAGAGGGGAGAGAAGAGGGAATTTCAGGGGAGAATGGGAAGGGTTTACAGGAACAAATTTAAAGGACACATGGACAAAAGCTAGGTGGAGGGTGGTAATGGGAGGGAAGTGGGGAGGGATGGGTGGGCGGGCTGGATTGGGAATAAAAGGGAGAAAACTGTACTTGAACAACGATTAAAAGAAAAGAAAAGAAAACATAAAATCATGCACAAGGTCAAAATAAAACTTTGCATAGTCCTTTTATGTGGAAAAAAAAAGTGTATGGTGTGTCCCATCGGTAGATGAGTGCATAAAACCACTGTGGCACATTCCCACAATGGATTACTGCCTGGCTGTAAAAGAGGAAGGAAATGTTACCTTTTGTGACAGTGTGGATGGACCTGGAGTTTGCATGCTCAGTGACATGAGCCAGTCAGAGAAAGACAAGTACCATGTGACCTCACTTACATGGGAGTCTAATGGAAACAGAGGCACGGACACCTGGGACAGACCAACAGCTGTCAGCGGGGAGGGAGGAGGGGACTGGAGGGAGGAGAGGGGACTAGCCAAGGAACATAAATGTACAAGCCATGGACTCAGACAAAAGTGTGGTGACGGCCAGAGGGAGGGGGAGGGAGGATAGGGGGAGGAAAAGGGGAGGAAATAGGGACATTTGCAATAGTGTCAGCAATAACAATGACGTTAAATATATAGGCTTTGTAACTCCTTCATTTTTCCATTTTTATTGGGGTGTAACTTCCAACTCAGTGCAGGTCTCAGGTTCCCGAGCAGAACAGCTACAGCCCAGACTGAGTGGGGCTGGTCACAGAGTCCCACGGGGGTCCCTCGTGTCCCCTCCCCGCTGATGCCCCTCCAGAGAGAAGCCGTGTTAATACATCTGTTATCACAGGTTGATTCCTGTCTGGCTTTGAACTCCCTACACGTGGACTCAGACAGTATGAGTTCTTTAGGCGGGACTTGTTTCTTGCAGTATTGTCTTTGTGGACTTCCTGTGAGGCTCCCTGGGGGCCAGCGCTGCTGTGAGACAGAGAACAAGAAGTCTCCAACGACTTGTGCGTCCTCAGTTAGTCACCACCCACGAGGACAGTTGTCACCAGCTGGCACGCCACACGTTTCCCGATCTGCCCTGGGCTGGTGGTTCCTCTTCCAACCCCTGTTTCAGGTTGAATTTGAGGGGCACCTACATGCTTCTGCAAACAGCACTGAAGTTCAAGTTGCCCTTGAATTCTGCAAGTAGGGTTTGGGTAGAGAGTACCTAGTGACAGGGGAACACGCCTAGACTCACTGTTAGATTACATATATTTTGTATTTGTTATGACTGTAGTTTGCACAAAACCATTGGAAATATCAGCAGTGATAAGGTCCATTGTGTCGGATACTTACCAGATCTTGCAAATTTTCTGCCATGAGGAGGGGGTGTGTTTAAAATCACAGTTTTCTCAGCTATATTTTTTGGAAAAGATTTTATTTTTGGAAGGGGGAAGAATGGAGGAGAGAGAGGGTACCATCGGTAGGTTGCCTCTCTCGTGCACCCCAACAGGGGACCGGCCCACAGCGCAGGCAGCCCTCTGCCGCGTGGGACAGCACCCAAGCAACGGAGCCGCGCTGTCAGGTGTGGAGCTACCCTGAGCCCGCCATGCAGGGACAAGAGACGGGACATGAAGCGATTCCCTCCCCCAACCCCATTACCCAGGGGGAACCAGAAAGGCTCTTGGAGGGAGCAGGGCTCCCCAGGACAGTGTTGGTGGCAGAAGGACGCAGCAGGCGTACCCCGTCAGTAAAGGCCACCGTGTCTTTCTCTCCACCTCCAGGCCATGACCAAGGTGGGGACCCTGTGTTCTAGGCCACAATGTAACCTGAGCCGTAGGTGGCCATATTTCAGTCCTAGGGGATGTCTCTCTGTCCCACAGACCGTCCATCCGGGCCCCTGTTAGACGGCCGAGGGCTGGCCCAGTGCTCGCTCCCAGGGGTTGTGTGCCCAGCTCAGGGAGGGGCTCCTCTGTATGAGCTCCCAGGTCTGCCCGCCTGTAGGTCACGTTACCAGCTTACAGGCAGGATCGAGGACAGGCTGACCATGCCCAGCCTGGGGTCCCAGCAATGTTCGCAGGCTGTGTCGCGTGGGGTCTCCAGGATCTCGGGGCCCCCAAGTCATGGGCAAACACCGAGACGGGAGTCTAGGGCAATGGGGCCTCAGAGAGTCGGGGTCAGGTCTGCCCGGAACCTGCACTCAGGCAGCACATAGTGCAGGAACCGCTTTCCCAAGCTGAGACCACGTGCCTCCTACTGGGGCTCTGCCTTTCCCAGAAGGATTCCATCTGGTGACTGGCCTTGCAGGAACAGAAATGGGGTTCTTGACAGACCCAGAAATCGAAAGCTAACGAGCCGATTTGTCAATGAGCTTCCTGCAAACCGGCTTGGGATATGGCGACATCCTCAGGTTTCCTGTTTTACAGAGCTACGCTCTGGGTGCGTCTGGCGAACCCTAGGAGGTTCCCTTTCGTCATGCCTGCGTGTGTGTGAGTGTGTGCGTGTGTCTGCTGAGTCACGGTAGCTCACACCTTCTCCTTCTGAGCGCCTGGATAGAAGCCAGGCTCCTGCCTCCCCAAGTCCTTCTGTCACCCTCAAATCTTTGCAAGTCACCACTGACCTTGCACACACACTGAGCACCTGCTGTACACACAGCACGTGCACTGAGAGGGAGGAGAAATGGATCCAGGAGCTCAGAGACCTGAGGCCTCTGTCTCCCCCTCAGGAGGAGGGCCCGTCTGAGACCAGAGAGACCCTCAGTGGGCCAGGGCTCAGTGACTGGTGACAACCACAGCCTTTCGGTAGGATGTCAGGTTGTCAGAACCGGAGAGACAGAGTCAGCTCCTGTCACTTTCCTCAGAGGATTCAGGTGGGGCAGCAGGGGAGCCCAAGGCCATCACACCTGTCCTGAGAGTGAGGAAAGGAGGGGGCTGCTTAGAGTGACCCCGGCTTCTCTGCCCTGACCCGCGTATCTGGAGCAGGAGGACATCGGTGGAGGGAGTGACATCAGCAGTGTGAGTCAATGGTCGAGCGTGTGTCCTGTGCCAAGGGTCACCTGGCTGGCACGGGGCGAGGTCAGGGTTGGCACCTGGCAGAAGAGGAGGCCCTGGCGGGTGCTGGCTGCCTGCGGCTGAGGAGGAGGATGCGGAGCTGACACCTTGTCCTCCTGGGCTGGGGAGATGCTGGACATCTTGCCGCCATCTCCAAACTCTGACTCCTGGGGCTACATTGCATCAGACAGCTCCTCCTCAGAATGTCCCCAGGACCTGAGAAGTCACCACTGTGACAAAAGCAGACCTCACACGCAGCTCTGTGGGGGCCACAGGCCCAGCCCATCCCCTGTCCCAGACACGAGGGACACACGGTCACAGGGGACATGGCAAAAGGATCCCCTCAGCCCTGCCAGGTGTGGCTCAGTGGGGCTGTGTGTTGTCCTGCAAACTGAAAGGTCACCAGTTCGATTCCTGGTCAGGACACAGGCCTGGTTTGTGGGTTCAGTTCGAGTCGGGGCCCTTAGGAGAGGCAACCAATCAATGTTTCTCTTTGACATCCATGCTTTTCTCCCTCTCTCTCTCCCTTCCTTCCCCTCTCTCTAAACATAAAGAAATAAAATCTTTAAAAAAACAGGAGCCACTTCAGGGCCCCCAGACACGCCCGGATTCCTACATCCCCTCTGGTGGAGGCAGAGGGTGTCGACACGTCCCGAGTGGGGTTCGGGGGAGGAACCTCCACATCCAACCTGCTCCTCTGGTTCTGATTTCTGGGCTGTGACAGCAGCCCCCACTCGGCCATTCTCCCGCCCTGGAATGGTAGACCTGGGACAGAGTTGGGGCCAATCTCAGGGACCCTAGTCTCTTAACCCTGGTCTTTGTAGAGATGACGTCCACAGCCCAGGAAGGCTAAAAATGCCTGGGTGTGGAGGGCGTGCCGTGGGTGCTGAGTGTGACCTGTCAATTAGGCACACAGGTAGAACAGAAAAACACACCCAGATACGGTCTCACCGGGAAACCCCTGAGCCATCAGCCAGGGGGACATTATCTGCACGGGGGACCAAGGTCCGGAGGACACCGGACATAGGAGGGGTCTCAGCACAGGGGATCCCTGTTTGAGTGTGGAGGGGCAGCCACCAGAGGAAAAGGGGGACACTGATTTCAAGTTTCTCCGCTAAGGCTGTGACGACCAGCTCGGGGGAGTTGTGGCCTGGTTCTCTGTGCAGGTGGTTGTAGGGGACCCCGTGGGGCTGGCCAGCTCCCCTGGGTGGGCACACAACCCCTGGGAGGGAGCGCTGGGCCAGCACGTGGTGGTGTAAGAGGAGCCCGGATGGACGGTCTGTGGGACAGAGGGCCATCCCCTGGGGGACAAACATGGCCAGCTAGGGCTCAGGTCACATTGGAGCCTGGAACACAGCTTCCCCACATTTGTCATGGCCTGGAGCCAAGAGAAAGGCAGGTGGCCATTCCTGAGGCTGCATACCTGCTGTGTCCTCCCGCCCCCAGTGCCGTCCAGACAAGCTCTCCTTCTTCCAGGAGCCTTTCATGTCCTCCCTGGGTATTGGGGTGGGACCTTTCGTGCCCTGTCTCCTGACTTTTCTTGGTAGGCTCATCGGGAGAGCTCAGCACAGGACTGTCCCCCTCCCTTCCCTTCCTGGACCAGATGAAGCCATGCACTGCCTCCCAGGGCAGAGCCTCCGTCCTCACAGAGGCCACAAAGGGCCCTCCATCCAGCAGGACCTGGGCCAGGCCGCCCCTGCACTGGCTGCTGGGGAGACTCAGGGATGGGTGCCCACGGCCGGTCCTCCGGGGCTCTGGGTCCTGGCCCCGTGTCTCCCCAGGGTATGAACACCTGTGCTGTCCACCGCCCTGGCACACGTGTCTTGCTGTGCCACGCTGCCCTGAGTGACCACAGCCTCCTCAGACTTCAGTGGCCCAAGGTCATTCCCCATGGCTTCCAGGGGTGGCCTTTGTCAGAACAGAGAAATCAAAACCTAACTTGTCCCCAAGGGCAAAGGAGGTGTCTCCTTCTTCTGTGACACCGTGTGGGTGGCATGAGTAGCCTGAGTTCAGGGAAGGGGTGGGGCAGAGCATGGCCAGCTCAGCAGTATCTGGGTGCTCTGATGGCATATAAGACACTCGGGTCCATGAAAGCGTCCCAGCAAGAGGACAAGCAAAGGATGCAGAGCCAGAGACCGGGAAGGAACTCAGACATGGAGGCAGGCCCAGAGCCCGTGGTCAGGTACTGCCCGCCCCTGGAAGCACCTCTACCCCTGAGCACTTAGTCCAGGCTCCCTGAGGGGGACAGACCTTCTCCCCCGGGGACGCCTCTGCTCCTGCACCTCCCTCCCCGTGGCGCTGCTCTGTCTAGCCAGGGCCTCTCAGCGGATGCCCCCTTTGCTGTCCCACCCGCCTCCCCTAGGCCCCTAGGCCCCGGTCTCAGACGCGGGGAAGTCATCCTCGAAGGTCCCTGCCCCTCCTCCCCCTTTACCCCTGTGAGGTCTCTTCTTTCTGCTCTGAACTGTGGGCCAGGAGGTCGTGTTCAGATTTATGTTTCTGTTTGTGTAAAGGGTGTTACGGCTTTCATAATTAGACAGAAAATATCATGAGTTACTTGAGAAGAATCCACTGGCATTCTCTTTTCTCGAGGGTCCCACTCAGGGAGGTGCTTGGCCCCTGAAGCTCCATGTGGCTCAGGTGCAGCGTGCAGACCAGGGGACAGAGTCCACTGGGTCCACACCTGCAGTGGGGTGGTCAGCGGGTCAAGGGCAGGATGGTGATGCCAGGAGAGGAGACCCAGCTCAGTTGGGGCAGAAAAACTGGTCCTCATGAGAGCTCTGAGCACCCCCAACTGCTCCTGGAGGGACCCTGACAGGAGCACAGGGCTGACGTCCCCAGGAGCCTGGAACGGATCCCACAGGGAGTCAGGTGACTCCAGCTCAGTGAGCAGACGCCCGTCCTCTGTGGGTCCAGCTGGGACGTGGGGTGCAGGGAAAGGGGAGGGATATGCAGAGAAGGGCAGGAGAACTGGGGGTCCCTGGAGGAGCCCCATGCCTGTGGGTTTTTCGCGCCTCTGTCTGCAGACCCTGGATGGATACAGGCACCTTCACTAACAACTTTGGCCCACACATGCCGAATGAAACATACCTGTGCTACGAGGTGGAGCAGCCAGAAGGTGACTCCAGCATCCCAGAGGACCAGTTGAAGGGCTTCCTGCGCAACCAGGTGACAGACCACCGCAGGCAGGGCCTCCTGCCCTGGGGCATCCAGGGAGAAGGTTTCAGGGAGCTCCAGGTGTCCTGTCAGCATCGTCCTTTGGCCCCGCAGCTCCCGTGCCTTTGCCTACAGACAGGGAGGAGGAAGGCTGCCGTGACGGGCAGCTGTGGGCCACGCAGAAGAACGTGGTCCCGGTGTCCCAGGGCTTCCTCTGTGCCCTCCTGCTCAGCCTCCCCGGAGAGGCCCAGACACAGGGAAAGACGTTTGGATGTGAGGTCAGGTGTCCCCCGCCCCCTCCTGGGGCAGCCTCTGGCCAGAGAACCCGAGAGCAGCCTGGTGCTCCCTCCAGTCACTGTGGGGAGCTCCGGGCAGGGTGCTGGTCCCCACAGCAGACATGCTGGCTGCACTGAGCCCGGGGTCGCCTGCTCCGGCCCCAGGGGCCTGCACACTCCCACTGGGGTCTGCACCGCCCTGTGGGCAGGGCTTGTTCCCCTTCGCCGAGGCCCTGGTCCACAGTCCTCTGTCTGGTGTCCAGAATCCTCAGGACCCCAGCGGTGACATTCCCCCCACTTCCTGGGCACCTCTCCCTTGGTGGCCCTCACCCCTCTCTCCCTCAGGAGAGGAAACCCAGACTTGAAGTCTGGTGCCGGGAGGGAGGGCCAGGAGGGGAGTGCATGGAGAGCAGGGAGAACCCCTCCCAGGGGGAAGCACCCCTCTCTGTGGCATCCCACTGGTGACCTTGGGGCTCGCCAGCCCCCTCCCTCTGTCCTCAGCTCTTCATCAGGCCCCCCAGGGCCCACCCATGTAGGGCCGGCTCCAGAAGGGGTGGGCCTCAGACACAGAACAGAGGGCCTCTGGGACTCAGTCATCGAGAGGACTCACGTGAACGCAATAGTTTCAAATCGGAACTCATGGCCATTCCGTGATGAGCCAAACGTGGACAGGGTAAAGGGGCGGATCCAGTGCAGCGCCCTGGGGAGCCAGGATTGGCTGACGGGCAATAACACGTCCTCCCAGCTGGGCGGGGCTTGTCACGTGTCCATGTCCTGTTCATCCTGAGTTTGGCTGAGTGAACCCTGCGTGGAAATGTCAACCCACTTGGTGGGAAGCTGTGCCCCCCTAACTTCTGTGCTGGAGGCCAGTGCCTCACCTGCCTCACCCTGGCCCCGCCCTGCTCCTGCTCACAGCAGGTGACAGAACTCTCTTCTCCCTCTTCTGTCCCCAGGCTTTTAACACACCAGGGGGACGCCGCCATGCAGAGCTGTGCTTCCTGGACCGGATCCGGTCCTGGGGCCTGGACAGGAGCAAGCACTACAGCATCACCGTGTTCATCTCCTGGAGCCCCTGCCGTAGCTGTGCCCTCGGCCTGGTGGGTTTCCTGCGGGAGAACAGCCTTGTGAGCCTGCGCATCTTCGCCGCCCGCATCTATACCTATTCGCTGAGATATGAGGACGGGCTTCGCCAACTGCAGGAGGCTGGGGCCCAGATCTCCATCATGGACATCCCTGGTCAGCAAGGACTCATGGGGGTGGGAGGTGGGCCTCAGGGGGAGGCCTGAGGGAAGCTGCTAGAAAGAGGTGGCCAGTTGGAGAAACCCCTGGAGGACTAGCCTGTCCCAGCTGCCTGCAGAGGGGGTGCTGGACTCAGAGAGGATGGGGATGTCTCCTGGACAAGAGAGTTCTGGGGACTGACCTGGTCCTGGTCCTGGTCAGGGATGGTGGCTGGGCACGTGTGCAGTAGAGACCCAGGGACTTCTGAGTAGCAGGGGATGGCCTGGCCTCACATTCCACTGGAGGGAGGAATTTGAGGGAGCAGCTCTGTCCCTTGGGAGCAAAGGGAAGGGGGGCAGTGAAACAATGATGGGGACAGTGGGTCCCTGTGGGTCACACACCACGTGTCCCCTCCCTGCTCCCTAGAACTGGAGCTCACCTCTGTGTCCCTGTGCCCCTCAGAGTATGAGCACTGCTGGGACACCTTCGTGGACCACCAGGATGAAGCATTTGAGCCCGGGGATGACCTGCCTGTGCACATTCAAAAGGAATCACAGATGCTGGATAATATCCTCAAGGTAAAGTTCCCCTCCCTGCTGCCCTCCCTCCCCAAGTTCTCTCCCTGGGCCTTCCTTCCCTCTGCTCAGGCCTCCTCTGGGTCACCTGCTCCCTCCAGGGACACAAGCTCCCTCCCACCCTTCCCTTCTCACAAGGTCCCTCTGCTCTCCCACATCCTTGTGTCCCTCCGTCCTTCCCCACCATTGCAGCTGCCCCAGACTCCTCTCTGCTCCTCTTCCCACCTGCGACCCTCCCACACCCTTCAACCCTGTGTCTCCATCCAGATTCAGGGAAGTGAAGATGAATTCCACCTCTCTAAACAAGTCTGTTGTCTCTGAGGAACTACAAACCTTCTTCAAAAAATGAAAACTCACCACTGCCACCATCTCCAAATTGATCCCCAGAAACGAGCAAAGGCCAGACCACATAAGAAATTTGTTTTTAATGAATCTGATTGATTTACTTTTTATTTAAAATCGGTGGTATGTTCAAAACAAACCTTTAAGATTAATTCAATACTAACAGAATCATTTTTGATTTTTAGGGAATTAATTAGTTTTGTTGATTTTTGTATACAATGCAATGAAAAGAAAGTTCACAAATCTTCCACAGGATGTTTTTCATCTGTACTTGTATCCTGAAGTCCAACTTGTTCAATAAAGACTTGCAATGTGCTCTTGCTGTTCTCACCCCTTTTCCTCTGCATTCTCTGCTTCTGGGAAGCACGCTTTGCCTTTGAACCCCCATGTATGTGCAGACACATGGCGGGCGCACCCTTCCCTGACTGGGTCTCCTGCCCTCTAGTGCACTCACACAGCGTCAGAAAAGGGACCACCTCACAGGTCACCCAGAGGCCCCTGGTGCCTGTCTCTGTTCTGTCCCCAAAGCCACAGCCCCAGGGCTTGCTCTCCAGGAGTCTTAGCTGCCCACCCTCTGTCATTCCCAGAAGCAGAGGCCTGGCATTTGTGGAGGAGGGGTCATCAGGCTCAGGCCGTGGCCCATCTGGGTGCAGGAAGGAAGTCCAGGAGGGGAGGGACAGTCAGTTATTGGGTGAGCAGCCAGGTGTCCTCTCCCGAGCACTGGGGGCACAGGGCAGTCTGGACTGACCCCTGACCCTGAGGACCCAGCCCAGGGAGCCCCCCACAGCTACCACATGTGACCAGTGAAACAGTTGTGCGTGGGGTGTGCTTTCATTACCACTGAGGAGCTGAGAGGTGAGGTGGTGAGATGCCCAAGGTTACCCAGAAGGTGAATGCCAGAGTGGGCGCTGACAGAAAGATCCAGAAGGCTGGAAAGACTGTCCTAGGTCCCCACACAATGGTGGGCCCCCCCTCAAATGTCCACAGGCCTCTGGTGCCCACTGCAGGCCCCTTTCTGGCATTGCCCAAGGACCCCTTGTGTCCCAGCCAGACCTGCGCTAGGGGTCCTCTCCTAGGACCAGTCTATAGTACATGGTTCCGTTCCTCATTACCAACACTCACGGAGACAGCTTTTGGGTCGCCTCCTCCCTCTATGTGACCCCTATTTTCTCTTCTTTGCCACTTCGTGCTCCTTGCCCCCCCCGACACTGGCAACCTGGCCTTTGGGGTGACTGGACAGGTACCTGCCCATCGCAGGTCTGCCTCAGGTGGCCTGTAGTGTGAGGGTCGTTGAGTTTGTGTAGGAAAGATTCCACAGCACCAGTGCAGGTAACCCCAGGGGAGATGGCAGTGGGGAACTTGGTGGAGGGATTCTCCAGGTACAGAAAAAAAGGTAAAAATCCCTCAGGCCAAAACTCAGGGCCAGCTCACTCAAGAGCAACAGGCCGCAGCCTCAGAGTTTAGGAGGAAACAGGG